>NC_135417.1:18227558-18827558 GCF_051991245.1 Festucalex cinctus
TATAAAGTTCTCTGGGTTCACATCTATACATACATTTGTGTACAGTATCTCTCCACGTAGTCGAGCAGTATATCAAGAAACCAGAAGAGGGCGTACTTGCTATTAAAGTTGGGCAGTGCTTTACTTCTGCGTTAGCTGTTCCTTATTCAAATTAGTTTCAAGTTTTTCTAAATATGCGCAGCTTTCGAACTTGAAAGAGATTTATTTATCCGCGGAAAATTTTAATGTGATTTCCGTATGATTGTATTCAACGGTCATGCATTTTCTTTCTTTCTCTGTTTTTATCTCAACATTCAGTGGTTTGACAATTCATCAATAAGTTTCATTCCATTCCATACATTAGTCACTGTCAATAAGGTGCATTAAGTACATTGGTAATTGCATTTGAAGTACTTAAAAAAAATCTCCAAAAATAACAGGAGAAATATGTTTTTGTAAATGGCCTAAGTGTAAGTAATAACAGTTTTTTGAAATACCATATAGCCTGACTCATGCACTCTTGCACACACCCATTTCCTTTGCAAACGTCTTGCAGGCTGTCAGTAATTTTTTGTTTAACCATCCCATCTGTCTGTTTGATGTGCGACTTTACATGGATTATTTTGTCTTTCCGGACGCTCACTTGAAGCCAATTGCCACATTTCACCCCTGAGCTCAGTCTTCAGCAGTCATGATAACAAAAGCTGCAAGTCATTGGTAGGAGAATATATGGAAAGGGATAAAGTCGCTCACTTGCATGGGATGGGACCACCTGCTCAATAAGGGCACATTTCAGCAAGCCAAAAATTAGTTTATGCTAAATATTCATGAAATTTTGATTCTCAGTACAGTTGTGAGCATGCTTTTAAATTGTTAAAATAAAATATAAACATTTCTTTTAATTCAGCCTTACAGACACCTTTTTTTATTGGTGCAAAAACAGACTTTCATTCTCTCGCTGTAAAAAAGGGATACAAACTTTATTTCAATGCAAATGTGAGTTTTAAGAGTTAGTGTTTTAACTAAGTTGGCTTCTGACCAAGTCAGTTAGTAAATGCATTTAACCCATTTTATGAGTTGAGTTTTTAAAATTTTACACTTCACAACTATGTGAATCCCAATAACAAAAATTCAGTTCCTGTATGTTATTTGAGTAAAATAAATATTTTCCTGCATTACTCACACAGATATACCAAAACATATTTAACTACTTTCAATACTACTAGCATGTTAATGACAATGGGTTGAAGTTCATACAGTAAATGCAACTTGAAGTAGAGATGACAGGTAACAATTTGCCGTAACACTAATGTATCCACCATGTCCATATCAAAGTATTGTATCCAAACTTGGAATGGTCCATTAAAAATACCAAATCCTCAGTATTGTCAGTCAAACAAAACATTAAGCGAACATTATTCGCAACTTATTAAGTATTCTGTTAATTATATATGTGCAGATCTAAAGTATGGATCGTGTTGAATTATGTGGTAGAAGGCAATAAAAGTAACAATTAAGCCAGTAAAACTGAGTGCTTGTGCCCTTCAACGATTCTGGAACAGTCTCCACAGTTTGCATTTTATTTACAAAAAAAACAACAACTTTATTTCATTTCAATTCCATGCTCCAAGTCCATGACAGGTCTCTTCTCTGGTGCAAAGTCCCTGTCCATTCTCTCCACATAACGTTGCAGTGTGCTGTAATATTGTTCACTCCTTGAGAAAGTGTATAGTGCAGAGATCTCCTCCCAGGCCTTGTGGTTGGGAAAAGGGAACGGATCGGGATCCTTATTCTCAAAGAAACTTTGTAGGTTTCTTTCAGCCAGTTTGGAGGCATACTCCAGAGTGTAGGCATCAAAGTGCTCCTTTTCTTTCTCCACGTAGCGTTTCCAGAACGTGAGCTGCAGGAAGCTAACTTTGGAACGGCAGTTCGTGCAGCAGGTACCAAGAAGCCCAAATGTGGCAGCGACGATGATGATGCACCAGCCCAGAATCTGCAAAACAAAATTATGTTCACTACATTATACCAGACTATTATGACAATTTGATAACCTTCAACATCCGCCCGACACTGATGAGTGTTTTCTTCATTTGTATTTTGCCGCAAACTAGCAAATTTGTTGTAAACAAGCACTGTCACATGGCACATTCCAATTCAAACAGTTGTCTTCTTTTTCTTCTACTGGACATGTAACAAGCTTTTTCAAAGTCTACTCCAAATTTTCTTATGTATGGAGGACCAAAATTGCCAAAATTAAAGATGAATAAATAAATAAATAAATACATGATTAAAAGTGAAAATACAAATGAGAAATAGAAAAAATAGAATTCCAAAATTAAATTAAAAAAATAAATAAGTATAAATGGAAATAAAAACTAATTATATATATATATATATATATATATATATATATATACAAATGAGATTCAAAAAATAAAAACAAATATAAAAATAAATGTTGAAATTAATACAAAAACACGTATATACAAATGTAATAAAATATCAATAAATAAAAACACTGCTCTCACATTTATTTATTTATTTATTTATTTATTTATTTGCCGCCCCCTCATTTAAATAACATTTCCAGAGCATCTGCAGCATGAAATAAACAAATGTGAGAGCAGAATGTTTTTATTTATTGATTGATATTTAATTCTTTATTTATTTAGTCATTTATTTGCTTTTAATTTTGGCAGTTTTGGTCCTCCATAGTAACTGCATTCTGAATGTGGAAAGCAAGCAAAATCCAAAACTCAGGGTGTGGCCATTTTGCCACTTTTTGTGACTTAAAATGACATCACAGTTGCTCAGGGCTCAGGTAATGACCAATCAGGAAAACAAAAACAAAACAAAAAAACAGCATGTTAGTTTCATTGATTCCAACCTTTAAAAGTGTGAATGTTTGCCAAATGAAACTGTTCTTTACAAAGCTGGAGAGAATATACCAACAGATGTAACAAGAGCCAACATTTCAAAGTTACAAGTCAGGGCTTGTTTGTGTGTAACACCTCCAAGACCATGGAAAACACAATACACACAATACTACACATTACAATTGGTGCATGAATATTAGGCCAAAAAGTCCTAAAATTCCCTGACCTGAGATTGGGCCCTGAACATCAGCAGCAGATCCATGCGCTCATCATCAGACAACTTGGACCTGCCACAGGGAACTCTGGCCAGCTCCTCTCGACACTTCATGGTCTTGTTTTTACAGAAGAGGTCCACCACCAGATTATCGTCGAGACCACTGACAGCACACTCATAAAAAGTCCCATTGAGCAGAGCCACAGAGAGCCACATTATAGGAGCCACACAAGCCCCTGTGAAGATGCTCATTAACACTCTGAAGCATCCAAAGCATCTTCCACGGGGACAAAGCTTCATGGGATTGAGGCAGCAGCCAGTGTAAAGCCTCCACAACCTGGCGCTGAAGAACAGACCCAAGACCAGGAGCACAGCCGCAGGTCCGAGCAGGAACGTGAGTCCATAGGCAAAGTTCTGGTCATGGTTGCAGGGACACTGAAAGGAAACCATGGAAAAGACTCGCTCCCCGCCTATCGTCAGGAGAGCCATAAAACTGTAGCCAATTGTGGCTTTCTGGTTCATGAAGAAACGCAGGACGGCCTGGAATTTATCCATGGTGCCAGTGAGGGATTTAGACGCGCTCCACAAGTAATAAACCAGAAAAGAAGAGAGAGCAGAATGAAAATGTGAACTATCAAGCACTAGACATTTGCTAGGTCTTGCCTTCTTACAGCTGAAGACAAAAACAGTGCCCCTCCCTTTCGTCTGTGCTCTTCCCTTCAGACTCCTCCCTCTGTCCTTCGCCTACTCCTACCCACTCATGTCATTAAATCTACACTTTATCCAAAAGGAAGTCACAAAATACCTAATAGTAAAAGAGAAGCTGCAATATATCATGTTCCAAATTAATACCGCTTCTCTTTGTTTGTTTTTGTTGATACTTTTCAGTTGCAGCTGTGCCATAAAAATCCTGCTTATCCAGTTTAGCTGATTACCAAACCAAGTCTGACAGTAATGCAAGCTTCTTTTTTACTGTTCTGCACTGATCACATTTAAAGGTAAAAACACACGGAAACTGCTCAAGCCAACCACTTTACTCTTCTAGTCTGTCAGTTATTTTGTTTTGTTTTGTGTTTCAAATCATCACATCAAGATGAAATCATTTGGCAAGGCATGCGAGGAAGGGAAATACGCAATGAGCAAATCATGCAGAATGACAGCACTTCTTCTATTGAATGTTTTCATACAAAACATACCATTGTCATAGCAATACAGCCAGTCACCATCAGCAGCTCAGCAGAATGAAGACGGAGTCACATCCTCTCAGTGGTTTGTCTGTTCCAAGACTAAGTGCCTTGTGAAAGGCTGTTAATGTGAAATACCAGCAATGCATACATAAGAAATGCATTATGGCACAAACGCTCAATCATCACACTGTATGCCGATGATGTCAACTGATCCAGACGGGATTACAAATACAGTGTTCACATGTTGATATATTCTTCTTTTGCTGTTTATTCAAAGGTTAATTATATGTGTCATGTCTATGAAGTAGGTTCAAATCTTTATTTGAATCGTTTTATTCCTAAGTACAACGTACATTTAATATAACAATGAATCACTGCACCCCACTGGTCTAAACACAGCATTCTGATTTATTGCATTTGGGGGATAAGAATTAAGCAGAAAAAAATCACTTGTTACAACAGCTCACCTGTTTTCTGTGTTTTGTCATGTCACGTTTATAAGCTGAGCCCTTCTGCACTGAAGTCAATGTTTAGTTGACAGCATGTGGCAAAAAGGCCACACTTTAAAGCGTTTGCTACTTAGTTCATATTCCACAATTTCTATATTAATCAGAATGCTGTGTTTAGTGGGGTTGATAGAACATACTAGAAAGAAAGAAAGACAGTCTAAAATCTGGCCTACTTTTGGTCACCACATTATTAAATGCACCAGGGGCATGTTATAGAATACGCCGGAACACCTATTGAGGGGGAGCGCAGTCTGTCAAATTCCCAAACATGATAAACTAAACTTTTTCAAATTCAAAAGAAAATAATTAAAAAGAAGTATTCATGTATGATACAAGCCTTTTACAAACATATTCAGTATTTTGGCAAATGTAAGTCTAAAATGGGCTACCCATCTGACATCTGGGTTTACAATCCCATACCACCTTCATCCACAAAATTAAGAACAGCAGGATTATCTGCAGGTGACTCAACTGATTTAACTGATATCATTCGCTTCATCCCAGTCTCCGCAAACTTATGTAACGTGCTGTAGTAGTAGTCTTTGGTGCTGAACTT
This sequence comes from Festucalex cinctus, assembly GCF_051991245.1. Lineage (NCBI taxonomy): Eukaryota > Metazoa > Chordata > Actinopteri > Syngnathiformes > Syngnathidae > Festucalex > Festucalex cinctus. The sequence continues at coordinate 18,232,880 of NC_135417.1, forward strand.
GTAGAGCGTGGAGATTTTCTCCCAGTCTTTGTTGGATGGAGTGATGACATGTTGGGGGGTTGTCTGTTTGAAGAAACTTTCCAGGTTTCTCTCTGCTAGTTCTTTGGCATGTATCATGGTGTAGGAATCCATGAGATTGCTCTCCTCCTGAGAATAAACCCTCCAGAACTTCAGCTGCAGGTAGCTGACTGGCGAGGTGCATCGAGCCAAACAGGTCAACAAAAGATTGGACAACATGACAGACGCAATCAACAGCCAGCCAAGGATCTGTAACACAAGACACAATATGTAGAAAAAGAGGAAATTGAAATAATTAAATTGAGTTGTCAGGCACGTGGCACCGTTATTGCAAATATCATAGGCAACTCAAATTGTTTGAAACATGGTATTTTGTGTTTATATTTGCTATATTTTTAAAGTGTATCAAAACTAGTGCGTTAATCCCGAGTTAATTTAAAGTTATTTTAATTCCACTATTTTTTTTAAGCGCGATTAATGATTTCCCCTTACATGGAAAGCCTGTAGCTACTGGGGGAATTCCAGTCGCAATGCAGCAGACACATCCATGTCAAGATTTAGCAGTAATAAACTTAAAAATTCATTTATTTGTGGAGACTAGGGTCAAGTTGTATTTTACAATTTTAAAAATGTGCAGAATTTCACAAGTGACTTCATGTTAAAGATTAGATAGCTCTTAATATGAAAAGAAAACTGTGCTGAGCTGTCACTGTGTTACAAATGCAATTATGCCATCTAGTGGCAGAAAAATGACTTCAACACAAATCAATATTGCACTCGTTTTTACAGCACAGTACATCTTTTTTTTTTTAAACTCAATTTTATGAATTATTATGAAATTACTGTATCAATGACAAAAAGATGCTGCCATATTCATTCCTATTTAACATTTGTTCCCAGTTCTATGTTAACAAGAGTATGAAAACTGAGTAAAAATTGTTTTATCGCACATTTAGAACAATTTAAAATTGAGTTAACTATACGATTAAAAATTTTAATCGCCTGACACCAATGGCTTATTTTCTCAAGAATTTTTTTTTTTTTTTGTTTTTTGGAATGTGCATATCCTATACTGCAAATTCTCATGTTTCAAGAACGAAATACCGTTTGATGCTGAGCAATGCTTTGGAATACATGAAAACTGACCTGTGAGTGAGCCCTGAGGGTGAGCAGGACAGCTTCTCTGTCACTGACACTGCTGCCTCTCCCACAAGGGAACATTTGAAGTTCCTTTCGACACTCGACCAGAGAAGTAGCACCTCCGCAGAGACTCTCACTGTAATCACTCACATTGACACCTGTCATTGCACACTCAAAGTAGCTCCCATTTAGCAGAGCCACGGCTATCCAACTGGATGGTGCCACCAGGGCTGTGGTGCTGATCTGAAAGATTATCTTCACACAGTGACACATCCTCTTCCAATAAGAAAAATCGGCCCCACGTTGGCAAAACCCTGTCATCATCTTCCACATTTTTTTGCTCAAGATGTAAGCCAGCAATAGCAGAGCCAGAGCAGGTACCAACAGGAACACCATCCCATACATGAAGTTCAGCTCATTGCAGGGGCACCGGAAGAGCACCGAAGAGAAGATCTGCTCTCCCCCAGCTGTCAGCAAGGAGACTAACCCAAAACCCAGGTTAGTTTGTTTGTTGGCAATCTTCAGAACTGCATTAAACTTATCCATCTCTGACTCCTGTGTGACCTTTTTTTTGTATCTATAAGAGTGTGGCACCACCACTGTCTTCTTTCTCCACCCTCTAAAACCACCAACACCCACAGGTGTCAGCTATCTAGCAATGGGTTATTCATGGGTATATAGTTACAGCAATGTTACAATTCATGCGCAAATGTTGTCGCAAAGTTTGGATAAACGTAAAGATAATAAACATAAGCAGATATAAAAGATGACACACCCCTGTCAATAGAAGATTATTATTGCATATGAGCTCTAATCCACATGTAATATTAGGGGATTGAAATGCCTTTTTAATTGCTTGTACACGTATAGGTCTCCATAGAACATGCCTATGCACCCATTAAATTTGAAATTAAAACTAAAATAAATTATTTATCTCACTACAGTATTTCTAAAAATGTGTCTTTGAGATGTGGATTTCTGAGGTGAAAGAAGGGTTTGAGCGCCAGTGACCTGAATTTTTTACTGACTCGAATGACGTGTAATTCCACATCCACTACAGTAGGTGGCAATGGCGCTCTCATTGTCAGAGAAAGAAGAAGGAGTATCTGCTCATCTACGGCAGTGCACTACAACAATTTTATCGAAAATGATAGAGGGGGGAGATGCACTGGTCTACATATAGCTCTTACTTGCTGCCTCACTTGGACTAGCGTCAACACGTGTGCACATAAAAAGCACACCTTTCAAAAATAATAATACATTTTAGTTTTGCCTTGACTTTATGGTCACTCAGAGTGCTGGTCAGAGACTCAGAGACTATGTGTGGCCTGGATGTGGCCCCGGTGGCATACTTTGCACAGATTTGCAGTCAAAGCAATGTAGTGAAGGCAGAGTCTGTTGTTATTGATACATTTCACAATGGACAACTTTTAATTCTTGTGTGACAACTTAGTATCGTAATGTCAATGATTGCCTTCCTATGATGTGTTTGTCATTAATACTTTGGGGTGTGTCAGTCAAGTTTATTTATTTATTTGACACTGCAACAATTGCCAGTGTTACATTATGTTATTTGTTACACTTGTATGCATGACAATTAAGGATGTTACATTTAACCAGTTTGTTTTCATAGCTTTTTCTGAAAATCTAAAATATTGAATTTTACAGGAGTGTGAAGGGTTATACAGTATATCCACTACATTTAAACAACATTACATTTTACCATAATTTGATCATCTGAGCATTAATTTGCTAAGAAAACAAATCATACAAATCTCCATTATTTTTGAAATAGTCTATTTAAATTTACTGATAAATGATTGCTTACAATAATTGAATATTTTTGTTTCGAGTCTGACGCTCACCTTCGGCAAATGTTCCAAAATTATGTGCTTTTTGTTCGATTATTTTACGATTGTTTTTGTTGTTGTTTAAAGTCTGACGATAACCTTCTGCAAATGTTACAAAGTTATTTTGTGCTTTTATTCGATCATCTTTTTTTTCTTTCCTGTGATTTTACTCCACTCCATGGAGGGCGCCAGTTTATTCTTACAGCGCAGTTGCAAACTGTTGCCTACCCACAAAGAAGTATATGAATTGAATCGCGGCAGATTTTTTTGTTCTATGCTGAACACATTGGACACTTACGATTAAATTATTTAAGTGTATTTCTCAAATGTCAATTCGGATGATTTGCGATTTTGGCAAAATAAAGCCCCGTAAAGCAGTGAAGCCCTGCAGTGAAATGCTTCACACACACGTCGGGGCTTCAAGATGATTCATTTCCTCGACTACGCCATCATGTGGACAGAAAAATGTATAACATGCTTGGTGCATGCAATAAAATGGTGGGGTGTAAATCATGCTCTAAATACAAAAGAATATATATTTGAAGAGTGTTTTAACATGAATTGTTCTGTGTTACTTTGTCTATGTTTGTGCTTATGCAACAAGTGAAAATGTGAAATAAGGAGGTAAAATAAAGTGCTTATTCATTTTTATTTAAAAACTATTTTTTCCCGAAGTTTTTGGACTCAGGCGGTTTCTTTTTTTTGCAGAGAATTTCACCTGCTTTGGAAAAAAACTCTTTCAATGGTACTGATGAAGCAGGGGTGCATCGATATGAGATAGCAAGTTTGTATAGAATTGGACGCGTATATTTCTGTGATTCCCAGTACTGAAGGGGACTTTCAACTGTGAACAGAAAAATGTGAATTTTATGTGTTGTCACATTTTATTTTATTTTATTATTGGAATCTGTTAAAGTAGTACCGTAAATTGCAGTGCATTACCTTCTGAGGTGAGATCTGCTCAAAGTGCTCCTAAACAAGGGAAAATCTCTTTCTTGCTGGTTCCATCGCAAAAAGAAGCTCGTCAAATCGAATGCCAAAAGCAAAAAAAGTAGCGCAATAAGGGACCCGAAAACACAAAAAGTGAAGGGGAATCCATAGCGTTTCTTTGCCGCTTTTATTTCGAACTACACTCCAACCTAGCGAATCATTTCCCGAATCAGTCACGTGGTACACCTGCTTCGTGGGGCTTCAAACGTCACCACGTACGTCATCAACACACGCATTGACACGCCGTTCATGAACCACTCATCTGCATTACTCGGCACACGCTTCAGGGATTCGACCCGAGAAGCACATCACTAATTGACAGTTTGTTTCGTTTTACGTGCAGATTGAGCATCTCTATCTGAAATCGGAAAACTCGAAACATGGCAGAAAACACAGGTAAGGGCATTGGTTAACATTAGCCTGTTAGCAAGTCTGAGGAGTTGAACTATCATTTAAACTTGGATCTAATCCTTGAAAAGATTAACTTCGATGCTATTTGTCAGTCCTGTGATTAATATTGTGTATGTGATCGCCAATGTTACCATTTAAAAAAAATACATGTGTGATGTTATGCAGAGCTGTTGAGCTGTGTAGCAGTTCTGCACCTCGTTAATTTTCAGCTTTGTTGATATGCATGCTGATGTTATTAAGAATATTTTTAACAAGTTACTTGCCGGTACTTTTCTGCATAACCCACAATGCATTGCTGGCAGACATTTCGGACCCGGCACGATCGGTGACGCTCATGCGCAGAAGATCCTTCCATTTTGGATTGCCAACTACGGCAACGTCACTAGAACAAAATACAAAATAAACAAAAATACCTTTATATTGCTGCGATATAGTGCGCGTTCGGAAAAATATGATACAACATTGGAAAAAAAATCTTAGATTCTTGACGCATTATAAAGAAACTATTTTAATACCGATACCACTGTTTTAATGATACCAGTATCGGTATCGGAACAACACTAATTGAAAGTGACGGACAAAATTCTTCCCCATTTTCGTGATGATTACTGTACTTCTGTAGGACGACCACTTGAAATTAGTCTTCTTTTCTTCAAAGGTTCTCCAGGAAAACAGCACTCATTGTGACTTGGCGAAGAACTGACCCACTGACTGCTTACCATGCTCGCTTTCAGATGCTGCTCTACTGCCATCCTTTTTGCCATTCAAAAGGCGCACGTACAGAAGCAACCTCTCAGAACTAACACAACTTGATTTCTCATTGCACATACCCGAAACAAGATGTTGGCTTTTCAGCTCTCGGCTAGGAATTTAAGACCAAAACATAACTAAGATATTGTATAATAGAGGACACTGACAGATAAATATTTTCACTGACTTTATTGAAGGTATTGGGCATGCACTGCGTTAATAGCTTATGACTGCTCGCCGCTGTTTTAATGACATATTCACTCGACTCAAAAACAGCCTTGACACAGTTCTTATAGTACGGCGTTGTTGATGTTCGCTGTGTGATCCAACATGGTGGATGCTGACGGCGGGGGACACCGCAATGACACGGGACACGGGCTCTTTTGTGCTGAAATGCTTTGCATCGCGATTAAACGATTTCACAGAAATGATCGATCGTCAACCCTGCACCTGCATATCTTAACACTGTTTAATATCGTCATATTGCCCAACCCTAATTCTGAGTTGACCCTTGTCTCACACCCCACCACATTTTTGCATTAGTTCATCAGCCTTTACAAAATGGTTGAATGGTTATATGTCAAGCATATTTCTATACATTCCCATTAAACTTTTTTGTTTCCTCGACGAATCTTTTACTTGCCGACTTTTACTAATGATTTGACATGTGTTAAGAATTACGTCAACGAATGATCAACACATTTTCTGAAATTGTTGTTTTCATTTCTAATATTCAATGTTTGTTTTTCTTACCTTAAATTTAATAAATGAAATACTTACCGGCGGGCGTACATTGTGTAGTACTGGTCACTGTTAATGTTGGGTGCTGGATTTATTTATTTGTATTTTTTTTAATGTCCGCAACAAAAAGTGTTATAGGGGTTACAGAGTTAGGTTAAGTGATTTTTGGAACAAAATACAGACAATCCATAACAGTTGCCATCTTTATTATTCTTTCACTCATGGCCCATCTGGTAATCTTAAATATAAAATACACAACATCAAAGTCACAACAAACTGACTTAACTAAACCATGTGTGTCTTCTCCCTCAGATGTCAGTGAAAGATATCTTTGTCCTGAGGCAGAGTTCCCTGGCCTTAGAGAGGAGGAGGACTTGGAGCCTCTTCAAGTCAAAGAAGAGGAGCAGCCGCAGCCTCCCAACATAAAAAAAGAGGTGAACTTGCCACCATGCATTAAAGAGGAGGAGGATTTCACAGAGTTGCCTGTGACTGGTGTCCATTTGAAGACTGAATTAGAAGGTCAAGATGAAGAAAAGAAATGGGTGAAGCCTCCAAGCAGCAGATCAATACAACAAATCAAAACGGAAAGTGATGAAGACCACCGTGGAGGATCACAAGCAGACAGCCCGTTAGCACTAACGTCATATGGCGACGACTCGTCATCACACACTCCGCACACTGATGGCGATGAACAGTCTGAAGGTGATTTGGCATGTCACACTGATGGCAAACGTTGGAAATCTCAGTGTGGGGAAACATTTGGCTACAAGGCTAACTTGAGAACACATGTGATTGGCCACACTGGAGAGAAGAAGCCTTTTGCCTGCTCAATTTGTGGCCAGTGTTTCTCTCAGATGGGAAACTTAAACCAACACAAAAGAACCCACACTGGTGAGAAGCCTTTTGTCTGCTCAGTTTGTGGCCAGCGTTTCGCTCAGAAGGGACACTTAAAATCCCACACAAGAACCCACACTGGAGAGAAGCCTTTTGCCTGCTCAATTTGTGGACAGAGTTTCTCTCACAGGCAAACCTTAAAATTCCACACAAGAACCCACACTGGAGAGAAGCCCTTTGCCTGCTCAGTTTGTGGCCAGAGTTTCTCTCAAAAGCAAACCTTAAACCAACACAAAAAAAAGCACACTGGAGAGAAGCCTTTTGCCTGCTCAGTTTGTGGTCAAAGATTCCCAAGTAACGCTGATGCTAAGAGTCACAAGTGTGCTGGTGAGAATAGCAGTGATTAATAAATCTTGCTATGATCTAATTTTTGCATTTACACTTAAAAGATGATGCGGAAATTTACTGCTAAATGAACTAATGACCTGTTTATTTGTTTGTATTTTGTATTGCAGGGGTGGCCAAGTTTGGTCCTTAAGACACCTATCCAGCCAGTTTTCCATGTTTCTCTTCACTAACACGCCTGATTCATGATCAGGATCATTATCAGGCTTCTGCAAAGCTTGCAGATGAACTGAGCGGGCAGCTATGCTCGGGGTCCGACATGTATGACGTAGTTGAGGTTATTGTCTAATAAGATGCTTCAAAATGCGCCCTCTTGTTTTTCCAGGTTTGTAGGCAGTCGTGTTAAGCGCTATCGTAGTTGATACCTCATATTGCTACACACATCGACACATTTATTGCTAAAATAATACTTCATCAGGCTCTTTCAGAAAGGTAAAATGCGTCAACATCGTTGAAATTCGTCTTTAAACTTGACTGGGAATAGTCCTTTTCACTTTTTTGAAAGTCATCCCTTCATTTTAAAATTTAAGGCTTCGCTAACATTAATGTCTTGTTATTGCGATCATTGGACATAATAAATCTGACGGATCTTCCACATTTGATCAACAGTGTTTTTTTTTTTTTCCTTTAACAAACAAGGTATAAAAAAAAATACCTAATAGTCTGCATAATGTCACAAAAAGGAGCTACACAATTAGACACCCACATTTGTTGAAACTGTTTTCTTGCTAACTACACAGAAATGGACTGCTGTATGTAGGATGAAAGACATTAATTCTGTGTTTTGTGGACAGACCCATTGGTATAAGTAGCAGAAGATGCTTTGCTTAACCTTAAAAACAAAAGTTTGTTGTCATTCTACATGTTATGTAGATGGCTTATATTTGCCCAGAGACCGAATATTAGCTTTGTCTGTTTGTATATTCAAGCATTCTCCCTTTATAAGTTGAAGTTAAATTTCAGGAACCCGCTGCGCTTCCAACCAACAGTTGCTATTATAGAGACTGACATGCATTTCACCAACATTCAAACATAAAAGGAGCTCAGAGAATAAGGGAGGAAGCACATTTATTTCAGAAAGACACCTTGCATATGCACATTCAGTTTTCCAACTATCAGGCTGAAGTCCACAGAAGCAGGCTTAAAACGTAATTAAAAGGGTAGGTTAAACATGCACATTGTGATAATAAAGTACCCAGTAGTGTCGTTGTCTTCTTCTTTCGGCTTTTCCCTTCAGGGGTCGCCACAGTGAATCAGTTGCCTCCATCTAACCCTGTCCTCTGCACTCACACCAACTACCTTCATGTCCTCTTTAACTACATCCATAAACCTCATCTTTGGTCTTCCTCTTGATCTTTCTGCCTGGCATTTGGAAACTGAGCATCCTTCTGGCAATATACTCACAATCTCTCCTCTTGACATGTCCAAACCATCTCAGACTCAGTCTGGCCTCTCTGACTTTATCTCCAAAGCCTCTAACATGTGCTGTCCCTCTGATGTACTCATTCTTGATCCTATCCAACCTGGTCACCCCCAAAAAGAACCTCAGCATCTTCATCTCTGCCACCACCAGCTCTGCCTCCTGTCTTTTCCTCAGTGGCACTGTCTCCAGACCAAACAACATCGCTGGTCTCACCACAGTTTTATAAACCTTTCCTTTCATTTTAGCTGAAACTCTTCTATCACACATCACACCTGACACTTTTCTCCACCCGTTCCAGCCTGCCTGCTTCTTCACTTCTTTTCCACACTCTCCATTGCTCTGGACTGTTGACCGTAAATACTTAAACTCCTCCACCTTCTTGGTCTCTTCTCCCTGTAACCTCACTCTTCCACTTGGGTCCCTCTCATTCACACACAGATACTCCGTCTTGCTACGGCTAACCTTCATTCCCCTCCTTTCCAGGGCAAACCTCCACGCCTCTAGCTTCTCCTCCACCTGTTCCCTGCTTTCACTGCAGATCACTATGTCATCTGCAAACATCATAGTCCATGGGGATTCCTGCCTAACCTCGTCTGTCATCCTGCCCATTACCATAGCGAACAAGAAGCGGCTCAGAGCTGATCCCTGATGTAGTCCCACCTCCAACTTGAACTCCGCCGTCACACCTATAGCACACCTCACCACTGTCTTACAGTCCTCATACATGTCCTGCACCTTCTCCGTCACTCCAGACTTCCTCATACAAAACCACAGTTCTTCTCTGGGCACCCTGTCATAAGCTTTCTCCAGGTCAACAAAGACACAATGCAGCTTCTTCTGACCTTCTCTGTACTTCTCAATCAACATCCTCAAAGCAAATACTGCAACTGTCGTACTCTTTATTTATTTTTTATTTTTGTTTTTTGTTTTTCTCCCCCTTCTTTTTTTTTTTTTTTTTTTTGGCATGAAACCATACTTCTGCTCACAAATGTTCACCTCTGCCCTGAGTCTAGCTTCCACTACTCTTTCCCATAGTTTCATTGTGTGGCTCATCAGCTTTATTCCTCTGTAGTTGCCACAATTCTGCATGTCTCCCTTATTCTTAAAAATGTGAAGGCAGAGTGTGCTGTTATTGATGCATTTCACAATGGACAACTTTTTATTCTTGTGTGACAACTTAGTATCGAAATGTAAATGATGGCCTTCCTATGATGTGTTTGTCATTAATACTTTGGTGTGTGTCAGTAAAGTTTATTTATTTATTTATTTGACACTGCAACAATAGCCAGTGTTACAGTATGTTATTGTCACACTTGCATGCATGACAATTAAGGATGTTACATTTAACCGGTTTGTTTTCATGGCTTTTGCTGAAAATCTAAAATATTGAATTTTACAGGAGTGTGAAGCGTTATACGGTATATCCACTAGAGTTAAACATTACACTTTACCTTAATTTGATCATCTGAGCATTAATTTGCCAAAAAAAAAATCATACAGAGATAATCTCCATTTATTCCTTTGAAATATTCTATTTAAATTTACTGATAAATTATTGCTTACAATAATTGAATATTTTGTTGTTTCAAGTCTGACGATAACCTTCTGCAAATGTTACAAAGTTATTTTGTGCTTTTATTCGATCATCTTTTTTTCTTTTTTTTTTCTTTCCTGTGATTTTACTCCAATCCATGGAGGGCGCTGGTTAATTCTTACGGCGTAGTTGCAAACTGTTGCCTACCCACAAAGAAGTATATGAATTGAATCGCGACAGATTTTTTGTTCTATGCTGAACACATTGGTCACTTACGATTAAATTATTTAAGTGCATTTCGCAAATCATCTGAATCGACAGTTTGTTTCGTTTACGTGCAGATTGAGCATCTCTATCTGAAATTGGAAAACTCGAACCATGGCAGAAAACACAGGTAAGGGCATTGGTTAACATTAGCCTGTTAGCAAGTCGGAGGAGTTGTACTAGCGTTTAAACTTGGATCTAATCCTTGAAAAGATGAACTTCGATGCTATTTGTCAGTCCTGTGATTAATATTGTGTATGTGATCGTCAATGTTGCCATTTGAAAAAAACAAATGTGTTATATTATGCCGATCTGTTTAGCTCCGTAGCAGTTCTGCATCTCGTTAATTTTCAGCGTCGTTAATATGCATGCTGATGTTTTTAAGAATATTTGCAAGAAGATACTTGCCGGCAAATACTCAAAACAGCTATTTGGAGCGTCTCCCACAGAATATAAATCACCCGGAGCCAAAACCCTTTTGACATCTAAAGTGATAACACTTCATATGTCTTTTTTTGTTTGTTTGTTTGTTTTTAAACTTGTATTAGTAAAAACTAATATAGACCCGATACTAAATTAACAAACTAAAACTATAAAGTTTAACGTTTTTAAAGCTCGTTCATTGTAGAGAGCATAAATCGACTCTGATTGGTCATCGCGGGGCCGAGTCATGCACTTGGCGTGTTTCTTGCTAGTGCTATCCCCTTCTGTGTCATTTCACGAAGTTTTTGTTTTGCCACCTATGATATGCTGCTATTGGCATTACCAGCCTAACCATAACCGTCAGAGCATATGTTGTTATAAGCATTCCATACTTGACCATAACGCTCAGAGCATATAGGCTTTTATCAAAATATTTATTTAAAAATTATTTTAAATAAAACACAAAACTTCTGAGTGGGATTTGAACCGGTGACCTCACACTTATGTGGCAAACCCATTAACCATCATTCCACGAGCTTGTACATAGTCAGTGGCGTAGAATCTGTACTTGTCATTACCTCGTGTGATTCATGGTAAAATAGTACTAGGTGGAGAGTTGCTAGTCACAGCAAAATATCCGCTTCATTTCAAATAACTGCTGTACGTCATTATTTTATCACATGCGGTCAGCTGTAAGACTGACTTTAAAAAGGACAATATTTGCAAAATAATAGCCATTAAAGTATTCATTTTATCTGGTAAATGTACATTTTGCTCCTTTAAGACGGGGTTACACAGTTGCACATCGGAATTCGTGATGTATATTTTGATTGATAAAAAATAAAACTGCTTTATTTTTGTGTTACAGAATCACCATAATCTTCAAATTAAGAAAAAATAACAAAAGTAAAATTGAATACTCATTTAAGACCCTTAATGCTGTACGCTGATTCCCAGCCATTGTGCGACCCAAGCCCAGATAAAAACGGATGGGGTGCATCAAGTGTAAAAACCATGCCAAAAATATCATGCGAGTCACTCACTGTGGTTCCCCCTGACATGGAAAAGCCAAATATCCCTTTTTCTTCTTCGTAAAAAGGTCTTGTGCATTATTTATTTTGTAATGACATGGCGAGCCATACAAGAAGGATGAAAGAGTCACTTGCGGCTCTGAAGCTACGGGTTACCTACCTTTGTCTACTGTAGATGTACGTTCTACTTCATAGGCATCTATCGGGTGCTTTGTGATGACAGAAAACAAAGCAATATAGCCATTTCAAGTTGATTTGGATGAAAACGATACATTAGATTGCATTACCTCAAGATGAGCAACCGTAATTTTGCATATTTTGACACACTGATTCTTTCTGATCAGAGCAAAACGAGGCCAAGCATGACAACTCATCGTCACCTGGAATGACAGACCAAGAGAAAGAAATGGCAGTCAGTGCATATGAATCATTTGTGGTGAGTGTTCACATTTACATTTTAATGAACCATTGGAGTGGACCCCGCTGTTCGTGCGGGATAGACACCAGGCCAGCCTGTAAATAGTGAAAATCTGCATATAATTGATGCCTATCCTAAAGGCATTTTGTGTTGAGCGTGGTGGGGACTTTTTGTTTTGTTTTTTTTAAACAAGAATTGTTGGAAGAAAAGGGGATAAAACTCATAAGTGTTTTTATGAGACTACAAGTATCAAAACTATGACTATAACGTGAAGTTATGTACTTAAAAGAAAAAAGGAGAAAATGATAAAATATGTACGTAAATAAATAGCCACCCTTTTCTCTGGTTACGGTACTTTTTTGCACATTCTTGGTATTCTCTTCAATGAGCTTCAAAAGGTAGTCAACTGGAAAGGTTTTCCAACAATCTTTAAGGAGTTATCAGAGGTAAGAATGCCAAGAGAAAAACAAAAAAAAACAAAGTAATCAGAGCAAATGATGGATATTTTGAAGAATTTACAATATAAAACATGTTTTCAGTTATTTCACCTTTTTTTTTGTTTAGCACAAAACTCCACATCAGTTGATACATAGTTTTGATGCCTTCAGTGAAAATCTACAAAGTAACAAGCCACGACAATAAAGCAATGCATTGCCATGATGAACATTGGCAATATTATTTGGCTTATATTGACCATTATTTTAGTAAACGCTTATATTTACTCAACTCGGGATTTTATTGAGCATTATAGTATAATTTGATATTTGGAGGCATTCCAACATGTATTTAATGACCACAAACGTGCTCCAATGATACAACTTAGGCTGTTTGAAAGTGCTATATAAATATATTATATTCGCAGGCTAGAAAATACGACGAGTCTTTGAGACACCTTGGAGCTCTGCAAGAATTGAATAAAGAGGACTACAAGATTGCTTTGAATAAAGCCATTGTAGAGTTTTACAAAAGTGGTCAGACTACCACAGGAAACCTTAAGCAGAGCCTCATGGCAATGAAGACCCAGGTAAGTGAATGTGGCTCATATTTTTTTCAGATCCTTTCATATTATTATGTTAATTTAACATAACAGCACTTTTGCCTCTGGAAATCATCCAGGTTCACACAGCCACTGAAGAAGTCGATGGGTTGGATGATGTTGAAAATAGTTTGTTATATTACAATCAAGCCATTATCCATTATCATATGCGGCAATACTCAGAAGCAATTTCTATTGGAGAGAAACTCTATCAATTTCTGGAACCGTTTGGTATGTTGTAGTGAAATGACAATACATTTTCCTGTGTTTGAAAATTTATGTCTAAAGATGTTAGTGAGTCGTGCTTTGTAATGTCGACATCCAATTTGGCATGGAGTCATTCTGTTATTTGTCCTAGAAGAGAAGTTTGCTCAGGCTGTGTGTTTCCTCCTGGTGGATCTGTACCTGCTTACGTTCCAGCCAGAGAAGGCCCTCCACCTGTTAGCTGTGCTGGATAAGCTATCGGTTCAAGGAAGCAGCAAGAACGGCAAAGGAGAGGTACCCAATTTAAAAATTGAAAGTCACGTTTTAATAGTTTTTCTAATTTAAGTGGAACTCAAATGTGAATGCCATTCAAAGACGCAAAAAATAAACTCAATGCCAAACAATAGAGTATTCATAAAGTCTATTTGACGAATGAATTATTATGTCCATCCATCCCTGGGTACTAGCGTTAATGCTAACAGCTGTGCTGTTGTATTGTGGCAGGATCTGAGTGGAGTCAAAATGTAATAGCTTTTTTTTTTTTTTTTTTTTTGAATTCCAGAACAACAAAAATGGTGGGAACCAGAAGGCAGAGTTTTCAGCCATGATTGAGGCAGCTAAATCAAAGATGCACCAGGTACGCTAGCTAGAGGAGAGCTAGGCTAGATACTTTGCTTTGCTTTTGTCTCCATAATGACTCCTGCTCTTTCTTTACAGTACAAAGTCAGAGCCTACATTCAGATGAAATCCTCCAAAGCGTGTAAAAGGGAAATAAAGTCAGTGATGAACACCGCAGGAAATGTGAGTCTCTTTCAGTATCTGTTTGTCTTGTTACAATAGTGTTGAAATAGCTATAGTACAATTTTAGGGTCGCTATTTTCTCGCCGCATAGCAGCGCTAGCTAATCTCCTAGCTGTGGCGTCCACATCAAAATGCATCCTTTGCGTGATTGTGGCAGAGAAACAATCTAATATGTATTTCCCGGAATATAACCACAGGTGCTTGACATTTTGGAACTCATTAAAACTTAAAAACTTAAACTTTAAAATAATCAGGTTAGCTTAAAAAAACGACTGAATCAATTTACTTGTTAGGCAGAGAAATAATGCATACATAAACACCAGTTTTCATGTACTTCTATCTTCTATTACAAAATTGTGTTTGTTTGCATATACTATTCTGTACTCTCGCTTAACATGTTAAATAAAATGCGGGGGTCCTCGGTTTACGGCGTTCTCGACATTTTGAGGTGAGGATTGGCGTGCAATGAGCTAATTTCTACAGTGGCGTAAAAATCTGTCATGACACAAGAAGGAAAGCCAGATCACCACCATACTTACTATTTTAAATTTTTTATATTTATGTTTCTGATGTGGTGTTTTTATGCAAATATGTACTGTATTTTGACTATACAGGGGACCCCCGCTTACTCCCGGTTTGGCACCTATGGATTAGCACTTTTTTTTTTCCCCACTATATTTTTGGTTTGTTTTAGGATGGGTTCCCCCATTTTGCTCTACATACTAATTAAATTTTTTGAAGAATTCTTGGGGTTTTAAAATTGCTTTTCTCCCCCCTGTCTTTCTTGTTCCCGGTCAGTCTGCACCATCACTATTTCTTAAGAGCAACTTTGAGTATCTGAGAGGAAACTACCGGAAAGCAGTGAAGCTGCTCAACAGCTCCAACATAGCAGAACACCCCGGACCCATCAAGACAGGTGACTGTGTCTGTATTTGGCCTCTTCTGACAGTCTTTGACTGCTCAACTTGGACTTGTCAAATTGTTTTAGCATCTGTGTTGTATGAATCTGCTTTCTCTTGCTTACCTACTAAGTGCGTTTTGAATTGTGTCTTGTTCCATCCAGGTGAATGTGTTCGGTGTATGTTTTGGAACAATCTCGGCTGCATTCACTTTGCAATGGGGAAACATAATCTAGGCATTTTCTACTTCAAGAAGGCATTACAAGAAAATGACCACACTTGTGCACAGCTCGGAGATGGTGGCAATGGGCAAGGTGAGTCAAAAAAAAAAAAGTTGGGTCAGTTGGTATATTTATAGTAGAGGAGGACTAGCCTGTGGGTAAAACTAGCTTAGTTAATGAGCAATAGTTAGTTTTTTTTTTTTTTTTTTTAAGTCGTATTTCTTTCCAATAGTGTATTTTCACTTGTTATTTATTTTGTTGTAATTATTTTTTAAACCAAACACTGTTTTGTTTAGTTTTTCAAGTAAGTATTAATTTAGTGTTGTGGCTGGAACGGATTCATTGCATTTCCATTTGTTTAACTCATTTTCTCCCAGCCATGTTCACTGAAGCAACCCCCCTTTGCTTCCGGCTGCTTTACTGGATTTTGACTGATTTTGCAAGGATATTGCAGAATATTGTGTTCTTTAGCTATAAAGATATGGATCCTACCAATAGAAAGATTAGTCTCTTCTTTCAGCAGGAAAAAAAAAGTACATTTCTATCTGCTTCCATTTTGCAGCAATTAGCATTAGCATATAGCTAAGTTTCATCATTCACAAATCTATTTAGAATTTTGAGTCGTTAAGCTTTTTTTCAACATGGTACTGATTGAGATACTTCACTCTGCTGCCACCTGCTGGCCGTTTGTGTAATAACTACTATTTCTTCAACCGTTCTTTGCAGTTGAAAGGCTGCATCAAAGCCTTCTGTATGTTCTAGCATAAAAAACAAAAAAAAACGTATATATAGATTTTGGGACGCTTCAAACATTTAAAATAGAACGTATAAGTTTTTTTGGGAGCAAATGAGTTAAATGGGAAACCTATCGATTCATGAACGTTTCAGGTTACAAATGAGCTCACATAACCAATTGAGTTAGTAACTTGAGGTTCCACGATTTATAGAATCGCTGAAGCTATTTATGCTGCTCGTGCTTCCATGTGGTCAGTTGCATTTTACAGCCAGATTTGCTTACAACATTGCATGATTGTCCTCAAAAATGAAATATGATGCACGTATTGCACAGCTCTCTGAGAAGTTTACTTTTGGAGCACATTGGTCAATGATTGTGTATGTAACATTATTGCAACTTTTCTTCTACTTTGTAGCAAAGAAATTTACAGGCATCCCGATGTGTGCACTGCTAGCCAACAAACGCTACGAACTTCTGTATAACTGCGGCATCCAGCTGCTGCACATCGGCCGGCCTCTGGCCGCCTTTGAGTGTCTGATTGAGGCGGTGCAGGTTTACCATTCGAACCCTCGACTGTGGCTGCGGCTTGCCGAGTGTTGCATCTCGGCTAACAAAGGGGTAGGTCAAATCAAATAAATTTCCTTTGGGGTTAAGTATCTGTTTAACCCCGTTTTCCTGATAAAAAAAATAAAAATAAATAAATAATATGTGTGTTATGCCTTTCAAAATATGATAATATTTAACTTATTCACTCCCAGACGTTTTCACAGAAGCAATCCCGTTCGCTCCCGGCTGTTTTACTGAATTTTGACTGATTTTGATCTCCTGGTTGATCTCCTTTTGCTCTGCTGCCACCTGATGGCCGTTTGTGTAATAACTACCATTTCTGCAACCATTCTTTGCAGTTGAGAGGCTGCATCAAAGCCTTCTGTATGCTTTGGTTTAAAAAAAACAAAATAAAACAAAAACCGTATAAATACGTCTTTGGGACACTTAAAACATTAAAACAAAACGTATTTATACGTTATTGGGAGCAAATGAGTTAATATGGATAACACCTTTCCCTAATTTATCATTGAGACCCTTCTGTTGTCTTGCAGGGTTCAGAACAGGAAAGCAAAGGTTTACCTTGTAAAAAAGGCATTGTTCAGTCAATTGTCGGACAGGGATACCATCGCAAGATTGTGTTGGCATCCCAATCCATGCAGAACACCATTTACAGGTCAGTACTAGAGCTCACTATATCATCTTTCATCATCTAATAAACTAAAACAAAAGAAATACGCATGTGACTTGCAATGGCCATATAAATACAATTTTCTTGATGTACTCAATTGCTCTGTGTGGCAGTGAGGGCCAATCAGCAGCCATCCCAGTAGCCAGTATGGAGTTTGCTGCCATTTGCCTAAGGAACTCTCTGCTGCTGCTGCCTGAACACCAACAGCAGGACGTCAAGATGGAGAACAACTCCAAGAGCTCAAGCCAGTCCGGAAGCACCGAGAGCGGCAGCGAGAACAGTGACGCCTGCAGGTCGGACATGCACATGTACTAAAAGAGATTTAGAGAAATAGAAGCACGAATATAACACTCAAGAAATCAGAATAGATGTGTGCAGCAAGTTTCTGATGTTGTTCCCCAATCCTAATGATTAAGTTTTGATTGACAAATTGACATTTAATTTTCTGTTTAGGTTGTTTTAGTTTACCAGACTGACAATTTTAAAGTAAACAAGCTACAGCGAGAAATGAATAATACATTTTATTTTCTGTGGGGATTCCCCTATAGATGTAGTGAAGTGACATTGCATATGCTAATTTTTTGAGTAGCGAATATCCAGACTAGTGTTAAAAAAAATAAAGATAAACATGAGTGCAGGTGCAACTATAATATACGTAAAAAAAAAAAATCATATTCTAAAATAAACATCAATGGGGTTTCCAACATTCCATCCAAATGTTTCAAAAGATTTGAGCAAACTTAGTGAAAATGTGCAAATTAAACATGCGACTTTTCCCAGGTTCCATTTATTATTTTTTGCAATATTGAGATTGGACACTGCGCCATAATATTAATCCGAATACTAACTAGTGGCGCTGCATAAAACAAATGTCATTTTTCTTTCCCATACTCTTGATGAACATCATCTGTCTTGCAGTGGGAAAGGTCAGGAGGCCGACAGGTTGCTGTCTGCGGCGCCGTCATCTCCTCTCAGAAAACAGGAAGTGGAAAACCTCAGGTAATTGGACTGACAGGACTGATCTGCAGCTTCCTACGACTGTTCAAGCAAATGCAGGAGTAATGCCATGTTTACTGTGCAGGTGCTCCATTTTGGCATGTAGCGCCTACGTGGCCTTAGCACTAGGAGACAACCTGATGGCTTTAAACCACGCTGAGAAGCTGCTCCATCAAAGCAAGGTGTCGGGATCACTCAAGTAAGTTCTGTCAAAGTCACAATCCAACCACTGTAGCAACCTGATGACTGGGAATCATTTGACTTTCGGCTGTGCGTCTCTGTTGCCTTCAGGTTCCTCGGTCACCTCTACGCTGCCGAGGCCCTTATTTCATTGGACAGGATCTCCGATGCCATCGCGCACCTCAACCCGGAGCATGTCATCGATGTGTCAATTGGGGTGCTGACCAGTGAGCAGGACCCAGGTGTGCTGTTTTTCACATTAGCTAGAGTTGGCTCACTAAAAAGCATTCAAAGTCATTAATGACAATGCGCTTCTTTATGAAATTTAACAAAATAAAGGCACAAAATGTTGTCACTATAACACAGTTCAGCTATAATAAATATGATAAGAATATGGAGACTGGTGCCTAGTTGTAATTTGCAATGAACAAAACAGGCAGGAATCAGAGTTGATTAATGTTCTAATTAATTTGCTCTTAATTTGAAAAATGTACTGTCCTTTCACCAATGTCCAACATGAAATGCTAATGCCACTTAGTGGCAAAAAATGACCAACACAAATCTGACTCAAATGTTTTACACCTTTTAACTGTACAGTATCTTTTTAGCTTCAAATAACTTTAGAAATCACATATTGTATGAGGTAAACATACATAAACATGTACATGTATAAATAATTATTTTCTGGTTTACAGAATAATTTATTTTCTCCTGTTTTTCTGAATAACTTTTTTCCTCTTTTATTTATATATATATATATATATATATATATATATATATATATATATATATATATATATATATATATATATATATATATATATATATATATATATATATATATATATATATATATATATATATATATATATGGCCTGTTCGGTAAAACAGGGGAAAAAAAATATTACGAAAAACAGGAACAAAAAAATACTCAAACAAAGCTCCCCCTAAAAATTTGTCAGAAAAACAGGATATTTTTTTTTGTCATGTGAATGCAATATATGTTGTATGTTTTAACACCAGAATTTTTTAATCAAATTTACTATAAACTTTAAGCATTGTCTGCAGGAATGTACCAAATTTGAATTGAATCTCGTTTTCCTCAGCAGGTTCTGATAAAGGAGACGAATCTGTTGAATCTTGTAAGTACATTTTATTTCTACCCAAACAAAAATAATGCTGAATCCTTGTACTGTTATTTATCATTCAAAATAGCAGCATATGACGCTGATGAGTCATTGTTTGTTTGCAGCAGGCAAGCAGACTCCTCTTTGTTATCCGAGCAGTGTGACTTCAGCTCGGGCCATGATGCTTTTCAACTTGGGTAGCGCGTACTGCTTACGAAGCGAATACGACAAAGCCCGCAAGTGCCTTCAGCAGGTAACCGCAGTCACATCACGGTCACATGGATTTGATTGTTTAACACACAAATATTGAGTTGGAGTGATTTACTCGCCTGACTTCTGCGTATGGGTTTGTGTCTGCAATATTTATTTTATTCCTGCCAGTGTAGTAGCTTGTTTGATTAATTCCCACATTTACAATAGAGTTTCCCCATGTTGAGTAGAATGTTGGGATGAACCTACAACATTGGCTTTGAAAAGTTTTGTTCTTCCAGTATTACACTTCATGTTTGTCATCTTTCTCAGGCGGCATCGATGGTGAACACGAAGGAGATTCCACCTGAAGCCATCTTGTTGGGAGTCTACTTGGAGCTACAGAATGGTCAGTTGTCACCTCCAACCAACCTGCGAATGTGCCAGAATTAATTTACATTATATTTTATATTAATGATTATTCATGTCCATGGGTTCTGACCATAAAAAACCTGACCTTAAAAAAATAAAATAAAACTAGTAGGAGCTACATTTTACATTTATAAAACTATAATTATAGCAAAAATGTCCTTGTTTTTGTCAATTTCATACATGAGCTTTCAAGGTTAATTTTAAATGTGTTTATTTTGGTATTACTGTTTGGCCGTAGAGAAGGAAGGTTGGACAATCATTTTGGGAATTTTTATCTTACCCATGACATATACTCCATATGTTTAAAAAAAACAAAAACAAAAAAAACAAAACTAATACTCAACAAAGCATTTTCATAAAAATAGAAACAAACTTGCTCTAAAAACTAATTCCAGCTAACTGGATTTAAAAGTCAAAACAAAATAAAAAAAACTAATTAAAGGAAAAATCCAAAACTATTATAACCCTGGTTTTAACATTGGTTCAATTATCTTTACTTTTTTTTTTTTTTTTTTAATAAACATGCTTTAATGTATGCCATGTCCCTTACAAACATCTTTAAAAAATATATATATTTTTTTAAATATTTTTTTTTTTCACTTTTTTATTTTTAATATAGATTTTTTTTTTTTTTTTTTTTTTGCAAACATCAGCTCTGTCACACCTGGTTACTTTAATCGTTACAAATGTCAGATTTCTGCAATCAATGTAGCCAGGATTTCCTCAAGTTTTTGTGTTGAGGCTTGTTGAAAATGTGAGCGAGGCCTCAAAAGTGTCTACCTGTGTCTTCAGGGAACACTCAGCTGGCCTTGCAGATCATCAAACGCAACCAGCTGCTGCCCACGGCGGTCCAGAGGGTGTCGCCAGATTCCCGCAAGAAACCCATGCATCCGATCCAGCTTCCCTCGCCGTTCACGCAAGTCCAGCGTAAATGAGCCGCCGTACTCGCGACGACCCCGTTAGACCACCGACACGCGCACTCTGAGGAGCGTTGCTATTTATTATGCTTCTTGCCTCAGCAGCAGGAGCTGTATGAAATGCAAATCTGACTGCTGGCTGATGTGAGAAGTGATCATGAACTGAGGCCCGCTGAGGTCATATTTTTAATTCATTTTGCCTGTCGGCCCGAATCACAAAATAAAATTTTATTTACTATATGATGACAGTGACTTTTTTTCGTTTTTGTTTTACACTTGGTGTCTTTATGTCCCCATGTTGCAAGACTGAGATTATCATTAACTGGTGTTTTTTCACCTGTACTGAGCCAAGACAAATTTTACAGTAAAAAAAAAAAAAAGACTAAACAAAAAATATAATAAATTAGTATACGAAATTATCCCCCATTGAGGCAGGTTTGTGATGCGAGCAAATGTTGATTTCATGTCAGGGTTTGTTCAAGGTCACAGCGTTTCCTCAAACTGAGAACGTTTAGGAAATGCTGTGACCTTTGAACCCCGATGTGAAATTCAGATTAAGTGTAATTCTGATTTAATTTTTCTGCGAAATCTGACTTAGCCTATTGGGTACCATCTCATTTTTCCACCCTTGTGCTTTATCCAGTGCTATTCTGAAACTGAAATAAAATGCTTGGCTTTGAATAAATGAAACACATTCTGTAGATACAATATCCAAAAATGAGCCACATTCCATCCATTCATTTTTTTTTATGGCGTTTATCCTTCATTAGGGTTACAGGTTAGCTGAAGCCTGTTCCAGCTGTTTGAGCAAGACGTGGTGTGAACCCTTATAAGGTGAAAAACATGCAATAGAAGACCTGAGTCCAGATTCAAACCCAGAACATCTCCACCGTGAGGCAGATGTGCCGCTACTACTAATGCACATATATTTTGACAAGCACATTTCAAAATGTCTTAACTGAATCCAATTTAGCAAGCTGCAAATCATTTGGCAGTCAAATTGGTGTACGAGCGAGAGAGACAACTCGCCACAGGTCAGTTAACAAGCTGAAAATGGCAACTTTTATTTTGGTGAAAAATAATTCCACAAGAAGAAGTGCACAAAACAGGCATGTGTCATAGGACTGAGTTACGCGTACGTGAGTGAAAATACAACTGACCTAACTGTTAATTTGAATTTACATTAACTTGATTGATCCCACCTCAACACAAGCATTATTAAATTAGTGACCAAGTCATCATGTTTCCCCAAATACTGTCAAGTAATGATCAAACTTTCTATATTTACAGTTTAAACACTCTATTTGGTCAACTTCAGCAAAGAATAAAGTGCTTCTTATTCAATAAGTCATCATTTATTCAAGTCATTGTGAATTGACTGACCATGTAATACTAACATGTCTTTCTCTACACATTCTTGTTGAATACCAACAGATGAAAATTCACATTTAATAAACTGCTTAAAAATATTTAGAACCTGGTACAAACCTCAACCTTTCCAGTCCCAGGGGATACAAAGGTCTCCGTCCTGCATAACTGAGAAGTAGTGAGAAACGCAAATATGGAGGCCCATCATGAGGGGCGAACGCTGCTCCAACAACCTTTCACAGCAAAGGATCATCTGGCTGCAGGTGACACTGGGCTCCTTGGAGAGACCCCGAAGAGAAAGACTCCGGAGGCACGTCTTCGTCACGGCCGCTTCTTCTGCCTGCAGCCTGCATATAACACAAAACTGGCTGTTAATTCATTCACTCGTTGCCATTTTCCCTCCTGGCAGTTTTAATGAATTTTGACTGATTTTGCTAAGTCTGCAGAATATTGTGTTCTATTGCTATAAAAACAAGGAACCGACCAAAAGAAAGATTTGGGTCTCTTCTTTCATCAGAAAAAAAAAAAAAAAGTATGTTTGTGTCTGTCTACATTTTGCAGCAATTAGCATTAGAATATAACTACGTTTCATCATTATTCACAAATCTGTTTAAAACAGTGGGAAAAAAGAGCTTGTTGCAAGTGCAACTAGGGATGTAACGATAACGGCAATATTGTGATATCGCGATATTAAAATTGCCACAATATATCGTCATCATGTCACAATATTATTATTATTAATTCAATCTCTGGTGTAATAACCTTATTTATTGATTGATTGAATTATTTTTTATTTTATTATCTGTTCTCATTGCTGCTGGACATGTAAATTTCCCAGAGGGAGCCATCCCAAAGGGATCAATAAAGTCAAGTCTAAGTCCAAGTCCAAGTCTATTAAAAGCAGCATAGATGTCCATTTGTGCAGTTCTAGCACCATCTGGTGGCTAATTTTTTTAGTGCAGTTTATTTTTTACAAGGCATGTTTTGGCCCTTATATTTAAAAAACACGTTAATGGTCAGAAGAAGGGGAACATAATATGCTTGTGAACAGAGTCAATGTCAATGTGCTTGCATTTGCAAGTAAGTGCCTCTATATATATATTTATATATTTTTATATATAATATTTATAATATTTTTATATTTTTCATTGCCGTACAAACGCACAGTACTTAGTATGAGCTCATTTATTTTTACAATATTGTGACTTTGTATCGCCATCCTCCCCACAATATCGTGATAATTATCGTATCTTGACCTTCATATCGTGATATGGGGGGGGGCAGAACCACCCCCGCCCGACCACAGGGGACGGCGTCAAGAAAATTGACTAATTAGCATGCAGTAACACCAAGTGTTGATGCTTAGTGCCCACTAGAAATAGATCTTAAGGAGTTAATGAGTATAGTGTCGTATAGTGTGGTATGCTCGAGCCCACTAGCAGCAACTAGGTTCCTGACTATATAAAAATAAAAACAATCAGATACAAAATACCAAATACAGAAGCAGCGAAAACAGAAGTTGTAACGATGTGGTGGCTCTCGTTAACAGGCAGAATCTTGGCAGGATTAAGTTGCCAAATTGAGATTAAAATATTCTATGTACATAGACCATATTTGTTTAAATCTTGATACTTGATTTTTATTTAAGGCAGAGATTTTTTCCATTGAGATATAATTTATTAGTAAGTTTAACCAGTGGTCGATATTTAGAGATTGTTTATTTTTCCAATTGACAAGGATTATTTTTTTTAGCAATAGTAAGGGCTATAAATATAGATTGAGATTGTTTACATGGTAGCTCAGTTATTGTTAAGTCACCTAGTAAACACAGTCTTGGAGATAAAGGAAGCCTACAGTTTAATATATCAGCGAGCTTTTCCAAGATTTTAGTCCAGAAATGCAGCACTGGAGTACATGACCATAAAGCATGAAGATAAGTATCGGCAGTGTTTTGTGAGCACTGGAGACAAATGTCGGAGTCAGAGAGTCCCATTTTTTTCATCATATATTGTGTAATATATGTTCTATGAAGTATCTTATATTGGATAAGTTGCAAATTTGTCTGTTTGGTCATTTTAAATACATTTTCACTGATTTGGGTCCAAAAGTCTGGTTCCGGAACTATAGACAAGTCTTTTTCCCATTTTAAAGTCGGTAAATACGTTTTATTTGTGTATAAAAATAACTTATATATTTTTGATATTTTCTTTATTGTTGTTGGAGAAAGCTTTATAATATCTTTAGCTAAGACAGGCAGTTGGAGCGTATCCTGAAGTGTTGGGATTTGTTTCTTAACCATATTTTTAACTTGCAGATAATGTAAGAAATTTCCCTTTTTTATTTCATATTTCTGGACCAAGTTTGTATACGATATAAACTTATTATCTGAGAAAAGATGATGAAGGTGTGTAATTCCTTTCTGCTCCCATAGGCTTAAATGGAACGACTGATTATTAAGTTGAAAGTCGGGGTTATGCCAAATGGGAGAGAGCCCACAGGGCGCCAATTGGGAGTTTGTAATTTCTAATGCCTTCCACCAGGCAGTCAGGGTGGCGGCTATCATTGGGTTTTTAAAACAATGATGTCGTCTTATTGATTTTGTAATAAAGAGTAAATCTGACAGTCTAAGATTATTACAATCCTTCTGCTCCAATTCCAACCAACAGTTAGTATCTCTGTTGGGTTGTGTCCATAGCACAAGATATTGTAGTTGATTAGCTAAATAATAGTACATAAAGTTTGGTGCCTCTAAACCTCCTTTAGATTTACTTTCCTGAAGAGTAGATAGACTAATTTTGGCTTTTTTTTATTCCAATAGAATTTTATGATAGCAGAGTCCAGCGATTGGAACCAGTTAGACGTAGGTTTAAATGGAATCATTGAAAATAAATAATTAATCTTTGGTAAAACTTTCATTTTTATAGTAGCTATCCGTCCTATTAAAGAGATCGGAAGATTATTCCAGCGCTCCAGGTCACTACGGATACTATCCAATAATGGTGAAAAATTTAAAGAAGTTAATTCAGTTAACTTAGGTGAAATTTTAACACCTAAGTATTTTAAATTACCTGTAGGAAAGGAGTAGTGTGGATCCTGACTTGTAGGATTCCATGAATTTTCTGTAATAGGTAATAATGTTGATTTTGTCCAGTTAATAGAGTAATCTGATAAGTGAGAGAATTTAGTTATTAATTTAAATGCTTCCCCTAGCGAGATAGCAGGTTCTTCTCAATAGAGTAATATATCATCGGCACGTGTTTCTAATTTTTGACGCTTATATTAGACAGGTGGGTGTATAGACCCTTCCAGTGTGACGTTACGTTTTAGTGCGCCGCTTGTGTTGGAGGGCAGGGCGTCAATTTGTTTATTAGCAGCTAGCGAGCTAAGCTTTTAAAACTTCGATATACAGCAAGACAAGTATATCCGGACACAATTTAATGAATGATGATTTAACACCATAAAAGTAGTGATCGACGTACTGTTTCAAGCAAAAACAACATACTTTAAGCTTCTACTTCCACTTTGCCTTCCATCAAACTCCCTTTTTTTGTAGCTAGCAGCTCCAAACGGCTGGTTTCAATGAGTCGCAGTAATGTAGTGTCCTACTCGGGATGTTTTTTGTGACACATGACATATTTTCCACCTTTTAACGAAAACGCTTACCGAAAATCAAGTTCTGTACATTCATTTGTTATGGGATGTTTGCCCTCCGTGAGGCGCAGCGGAAGCTAAGCAGTTACATCAGCTGGAAGGTTCTACAGGACTCACAATTTTTTACGTTGAGTTCGTTGTCTGGCATTAGGAGCCTGACTCTGGAGGAAAACCTGCAGCTTGGGCAGGTCACAGTTGTTCGGTATCATGAAGTGTCCCATTTCATGAAGACTGGGATTAGAGCGGCCCCTGTCAATGATACCAAAGACAAAATCATGTCTTCATCACCGAAACGGTCCAAGCCAACCTGAAGAGACAAACGATGTACTTCTCCAGTATCATGTTGAGTCCCTCAAGACTTCTGGGGTGCAGACCAAGCCTCTGCGATATCAGATTGTTATGGAAGGCGTTAAGTGTGCCGTAGAGCTCCGTGATGGGCTGCACCGGGTCCAGCCTCTCCGCGTAAACCACCTGAATCCCACCCAGGAGGAAACTGATCCTCTCCTTGAGCCACTCGGTCCGCTGCTGCACGACGCGGAGGGCGGGAAGTTGCTCAAACAGCTGGGAGGCACACAAGCAGAGCAGGTGAGCAAATTGGAGGGGCGGGGCCTAACGTGCCTCAAGCGCATTACTTTGGTCCACTGATGATGAACATCCATAGTTCCCAGCATGACATGCCCGGAGGCGTTCATCCCTGATTGGTCAGCAAACACAACCGCGTGACCTGGAGGGTACAAGAGTTCATTCATCATCAAGTGGAAACTGTTTTTGGATGGCCCCCTTCAAATAGGTTGAAAATTGCCTGTAGATACCACAAGGTGGCAGCAAAACATTTTTTTTCTATGGACAAGGCTAGACTAAATGAAGCTCCTTAATCTTTTCAACAGTTCCAAGAGAAGATGTCACCAAAAGACATTTTTTTTTTTTAGATTAGACATGGCTATAACCTGAGCACAAAAACAATAAATAGATGATTTTTTTTCCAGTGAAGTATAGATTTTAAAAAATAAAATCTATGAATAGGTGAATTTGTGGGGGCACAATGTTTAGACAATAGAGTGCACATTTTGGTTTACTCTCAATTGGTTTAAGAGATACTATTGCACCATCATACACAGGTTTTTTTTGCAGGTATCAGCAAATCTAATTTAACACAATTTTTAATGCAACTTAAAACTAATTTAATGCCCATATCGTGCTGCATATACACACACATATACATACATATGCACATACAGTATTGGTCATATATTAAGGTTGTCAGTCTATTACAATTTTAAATCATCATTGCATGATTTCCAAAATTAACGTGCAATTAATCGCAAATTAATCACACTTAATGACTGTTCTAAATGTACAAATAATATAATAAAAAATATTTTTCAAGTTTTCATACTCTCGGTAATTATCTGAAGTGGACAAATATGGTTTCCAAATACAAATGTGTTTTTAGTTCATTGATACCGTAATTTTATAGTATGTAATTTGAGTTATTTGAAGCTAAAAATATATACTAAACAGTTAAAAGGAATGTGAAACACTGAGTTATCCATTTGTGCTGAGGTGGCATTAGTGTTTCATGTTGGACATTGGTGGCATGAACAGTACATTTTTTCTTTTCAAATTCAGAGCAACTGGTATTTGGAACATGAAGCAACTCGTGTACTCCAGGCCCTTTTGTTCATTGTAAATTACAACTTGTCACCAATCACCAGTTCCCACAAATACTGTACATATATCTTTTTTTAATCAGATTTATTATTGCTAAATTGTGTTAAAGTGACCCCTTTCCACAATGTTTGTATGTAAAACAAAGCATAGATGTTTTTACATCAATTGTATTTACATTTTTAATGCCATTTAAGGCCTTCATTTTAGCAAAATCTATTTAATGACTTGATGTATTTTTTTTTATGACCCGCGGAAACCCTGTCTACAATTTCACATTTTCAGATAGCACATCTTGGAAGCAGTCGACATGAATTTCAACTCATGCTATGACGGCCATTTCCCAGACAGATTGATTAAATCAGGTGATCATGGCCCCAATGACAGTTTTTACCTCGTAGGTTGCGCATGGCCTCTGGATTCTGCACAGCCAGTCGATTCAGACTCTGAAGCTGAGAGCATCTGTGGGCCACTCCCCAACTGCGCTGCCACCTGCACAATGGAGCTGATGTTACTTGGCTATGTATGTTAAACTTTCTTGGTCAAAAAGTATTTTGCCAGTTTGAAGTTTTTTTTGCAGGTGTCATATTTTTTGTATTCAAAATAAAATGGGAGACAGGTCTGGACTGTTGGCAAGCCAGCCTAATGCATGCACTCTGTGTTAACACGTACAGAATGTGGTGTCTGGTGGAAATAGGCAGAAAAGTCCCTGAAAATTACATTGATTGGATGTCAGCATCCTTTCAGCAATAAGGGTGCCTTCACAGATGTGCAAGTTAGCCACGCCATGGGTACGAACGCACCCTCTTACAGTATACCATCGGCAGATGCTGGCTTTTTTACTTTGCACTGGTAAAAATCCACATGGCCACTTTACTCTTTGGATATGACTCCTTGATTTCCAAAAACAATTTGAAATGTGGACTCTCGTCAGACCACAGCACACTTTTCTTTTCCACTTTGTGTCAGTCTACCTCAGATGAGCTCAGACCCACAGAAGTTAGTGGCATTTTTGGGTATTTTGCATGCTAGAGTTTTTAACTTGCATTTGTTGATATAGGATGAACTGTGTTGCCCTACACAAAGACGTCAGTATTTAGTGCATTGCCACCTGGGGGATCCGAGGCATTCAATGTTGGTTTTTGGCTCTCAGATTCTCTTGATGATATTATGGACTGGAGATGATGAAAATCCTGAATTCTTTGCACATTGACAAACATTATTCTTAAACTGATAACTTTCTTCTCACATAGTTGTTCACAAAATGGTGAACCAACGTCCCAATTTAAATGTCCACAACGTGTCCAAAATGAGTGGTGTGATAAAAATTCAAGCTGTAGTAGTTAGTTACAAAGTATTGCAAGATACAACAGCAATCAGAATGAGAAAATGTTTTTTTTTAATTTTTGGTGAATATTTCTGGACATTTATGGTGATTTTTGTCCCTTAAATTTCCCCAGTGTGTCCAAAATGAGAGGTATGATAAAAAAAAAATCAAGCTGTAGTAGTTACTTCAAAGTATTGCAAGATACTACAGTAATCTGAATAAGAAAATATGTTTCGATTGATTTGTGGTGAATATTTCTGGACATTTATGGTGATTTTTATCCCTTAACTGGAATTGGGGTTTGTAAATAAAGGTTTAAGTCACATTCAAGTTTGTGCAAATGACACCAAAAAAAGGTGCACTATGTTGAAAATGCAGATTTTTTAACTGTCGACAGACTCAAGTTCTAAAATTGTCAACTTGAGTTTTTAGATGTGTTTTGATGAGTGTACCTGATGTCAGGCAGGTCATATTTGTAGCATAGTTCCTTCTTCAACCGTTTGAGTTCTTCTCTCCGAGGAAGACTATCACTGTGCTTCTTTGTAGCCTCTGCCTCATTGTTTTGAAGCCACATACTGAAAAAAAGAACATAACATACATTTAAATTGATTTTTTTTGCATGAGAGCAAAAGAGAGAGAGCTTTGCTGGATGGGATTTATGTAAATTAGTCAACTGTCTTGATAGAAAGTTAACGAGTAAACAAATAGGTCCGAATACGTCCCCCTAATCTACAGTCGATGAAGTGTGAGCCGAATGCGACTAACCTGAGGGTAGGCTCAACTCTCGTGGCCTGCTGCAGCTCCTCCTCAGGGTCTCTGAAGCCAGTGAATGTATAGTAGCTCTTATCCCACTTGATGGGTCTGTAGAAAGGAATGGCGGCTTCAGCTGGACTTTGGGAAGATTTGGCCACTTCTTTAAGTTCCTTCATGTGCTCCATGGGCAGACTGCAGGACTTTAACACATTCGTCACTGTGCTCAGGACATCGTTGGTACGCAAGACAAAGCTCACTGAACGGAACCCTTAAACCAAGTAAGAATGTTTAAAGCGTCTATAGTAACACAACAGATGGATATTGTGGTCAATATTACTGCATGAAATTCTGTACCTGAGGAAAGGAGATCTTGCTGCACGTCACTGTCGTCTTTTGTGTTTCTCACATAAAAGGTGAGCTTCGTTGGCTGAAGTGACCGCGAGCCAGGTTTCAGGAGATTCTCCAAATAGCCGTTTAACCTCTTTAAGGAATTTTCATTCACTTCCTGTAAATCACATTCAAACCATACACAACTCATATAAATATGATAGCTTAACGATGCATACAATCAGCTTTATTTCTAGGAACCAATACAACAGCTGTATCATAAATTATAAGTTTACAAAGGTTACTAAAATGCCATTCAGATTACAGAAGAGCGACACCATGGCATCACGACGTTCCTGATTTGTGGTGGTGAATGATGAGTTTTAGAGTGGGTGCCAACTGCCTCCTCAACATCTCCTCATAGCTTCAACGTAAGCTATTTGTGGTGTTTCCTGTCTTCCTGTTCAGTGTGAACAGCAGTGCAACAAAATGGCAGGGTCAGGTCGCTCCACCAATCGTTTATGCTAGGTGTGTCAAACATGCAGATCGTGAGCCAGAAGCAACTCATCAGTGGCTCCAATGTGGCCCATGAGGACAAAACACAAACTTCAGTTTTTCACTAATTGTAACTGTTGTTGATAATTACTGAAGGGGACACTGATGACCACTTCAATGACATTCTGAAATTTGGCTGTTAGTCAGGATGTGATGCAAAAATGTTGAGAATTTTCAAATTACTCTGCAATAAGAATGTTTTCTGAATGTACTTGTAATTATTTGCAAAAAAAACTAAAACAAAACAAAACAAAAAAAACAGGAATATTTTCTATCTATCTTATTAGTCCATGAACATATTGGTCCTGCCCACTTTAGATCAAATTTGGGTGAAAGCGGCCCTTGAAATAATATCAGTTCGACACCCCTGGTCTATGTGGCAGCTGGCAACATAGGGCAACACAGTCTAAACTTAAGTCTAAAGTCAAAACTACAGCTTCAAAGTCGTGGAAATTTGTCAGTAAATTTACAGAAAGTTTCCAGCAAGATTGTGTAAAACTTAAGAGTACATTTCCATGGGAATTTAAATTGTGCAATTATAGTCACAATAGGAAACTATTCGTGGGAATTCTAAGGAATGCCTGAAAATGGCTGGCACTGAAAGTGTTTAAATAAAAATTAAAGGTACAGAATAGTGTACAGAATAATATTAAATCAGATATATAAACACAATTATAAACAAGATTTCCCATAAACTGATATCCAAATTGATTGCTCTCCTAATGAATTCAATTCCATGGAAAGTTTGCAACTTTGTCAATTCCCAACTCCTCCAACTCCAACTAATCCTCACCACTTGCGTGACTAAACTGACATTTTAGTTTGCAAAAAAAAAAAAAAAACAACAACAACAACAACAAACACGTTTTTTATTTGCACAATAAATTACTGAAGGAAATACATAGAACAATGTTTTTTTCTCTCTCTTCAATATAAGCTAACCTTGACCACTTTTGTTACAATTTTGGCATTGCATCGTGGGGTGGTGTCAATATAATGTTTAATAAGAGCCATTGCATTCATCACGATTATAGCTTGCTAGGCTAATAAGTCTATAAAAATCACTATTGATTTGTTGCATATTCAAACTGTGGATGATTGAATGACTGATTTACCCGTTCTCTGGGATATTGACCAAAGAAGTCAGGATGGACAGCAAAGTAAAATGGCCTGAGAGCATTGACAGCGTCTGCTCCAGACAGAGCTCTCTGCATGAATAAATGGGTGGCAACATGTTTTCTTTCCAACCTACCAAAACAAACAAACAAACAAACAAACAAGTAAAAGAGCAACCTTTTCAACAACTAACATAGAAATACTGATGGTGTTGTTTTCTCTTTAGCTCTTTCCACATTTTCCTTATTTCTTTCAATTCTAGTACAATATAGACAAGTAGTACAGTATTATACATTAATGTGTCAACATTTCCAGGGGGAAGTGTTTTTCTTAGCAACACATTATTTCACCTTGTGGTGTTTTGAGTTCTGTGATATCATAACATGAGCTGGCTCACTCCATCCATCCATCCATCCATCCATCCATCATTTTTCTTTTTAAGCCCCTAAACAAAATAGATGCGCGCTGTGTAAAACACTCATCATTCCAGAATGGTACATCACATGCCATATATTGGTAAAACTTTACATTCAAGATTGAAGTCTACATTAATCGTATCTTGTTTTACTTCAAAAATATCCAAGTGTGTAAAATATATGTCATCTTGACACTTCTTTCACACTAACCAGAAGATTTATTATGGATTCATATCGTTTTAGTACTACAGCTGAGTTATCCAACACACCTGATGGTACAGCGCAGGAGGCAGTGGACAGACATAGTTGATGCCGTGCGTTGGACAGATGAACTTTAGCTCATGATCTCAGCAACCGCTCCATCAGCAGTCCTGCCATTGGAAGTGACAGAACAGAACATTTAAAGTGACTTTGATTGACCACAAATAAAGTTTTGACTTCCACAGCATCAGAGGGACCTTATTGTTTGTATCAGACCGGAAAGGGGTACAAAGGAATTTCCAAGGCATTAAATATGGCCATAGACCACAGCATAGTGAAGACAGTCCTCGTAAAATGGAAAAAAACAAAACAAAACAGCACAATAGTACCATTTAGCACAACAGGACTTCCCTCTAAAATGATGAAAAGACAAGAAGAAGACTGGTCGGGGAAGATGCCAGCAACACTCAAGGAGCTGCAGGAATTTCTGTCAAGCAAGTACTGTACAGGTTACAACAATCTCCTGTCTTCTTCATATGCTTGTATTATGGGGCGGGGTGGCAAGATGGAAGCATCCAAGCATCCTACTAGTGTGCTTAAGTGTTTTCCTATTGACAAAGCATATGAAGGACATCGACTAAATGCTCAAATTGCTTTACTTAAAAGTAAATTTTGGACAGTAAGCAGCAGAATTGTTCCTTTTCTTACTCACAGTACGAAGAGCCACTCATTTACACAATTACCGGTATACAACAGGTGCAACAGAGGGAGGGAGGACTGGGGATCGAACCTACTAACTTTCACACTAAAGTCGACCCCCTTAGCACAACAAAAGTATTTTTAGTTCTAAATAGCACACTGTAATGTTATTGTTAAGTCACTTCAAATCAAGCCTGTGGAAGTAGCGTCACCTGCGTGCCAAATTATGGCCAGCGTTTACGAGGTGACAGAAAGAAAAGAAAAAAAACTACGTTTGACAAGGATGTAATTAAAAAAAACAAAAAAAAACATTCTCCCACTAAAAGTATATGATACATCATACATGACAGATGTTAGTCCAGTCAAAACATTTACATTACGCAATGGAGCGATAATGTCACTCCTGCTTGCTGCGTTTGAGGTAAATGCATCAAGTAAATCATGGCTGAGGGCTCCTATGAGCTTCAATAACATTGCTAGCATTGAGAAGATTAGAAAATGTCATCCTCACTGTTGTTAATGTATAAGAAACATTTAATTGGAAGTATTAAATGGCAAGTGAAAGACTTGAGGAGGTGAAGTACTGTACTGTAGTGTGTTGACTCCAGTTGATAGGAGTTTGCCTTGCCTGGTGCTCACTTCTCATGTTGTTAGCTGCCAGCTGGTTGGAGTCTTCAGTTCAGTCGCCTCGCTTTTCTTCTTCGGTAAAATATTCATTCATCCTTTAGTGCCTCCCGCTGGATTGGAGGAGCCTTCGCAGTTGCCCTGCAGGTGTAAAATACTGAAGGCACTGAATTTATTTTTTGATGTCATCAAGTGAAAACTTACAGCAATTGTATTATCACTATTATTATTATTTCAGAAACTTTCCATTAACCTAAATTTGTTTTAGATCTACATGATCGGCCTACTGGAAGAAAAATCTACATTTGACTTTGAACATTTCCTTTCTACCCTACCCTCCATTTTTTTATTCATTTCATTTGGTAAATATCATAAATGCATAAATACATTTGAACCATGAACAAAAGCAGTATAGTATTGCATAGAAAATGGATGAATGGACGTTTTGGTGTTGGTCTTTCCTTGAGAATACAGTCATCTACATAATGGATCAAGTTAATTCCTGACATAAACCCTGTAAAGCACAAAAAAGCAGGTGTCAAATTAATTCTCAACGCAGGCCAAATTACAGTAAAGGTTTCCCTCAGAGGGCTATTATGGCTGTGAAAATCATATATTTCATCATATTGTTGCGTATACACTATTAGTAAAGGGTTAATATCTTTAACAAGTGAAGAAAAGTTCGACATCAGATTTTCTGCCAAAATGAAAAACGCTCAAATCCATTTAGCAAGAGATACAAAGTTGACACACCTAATTTGCATAACGTGTCACATAAAATGATTTGGCAGGCCAAACCTGGCCTCTAAGCTGTTAATGAAGGAATCTGTTGTGGATGTCACTACACATTATTTATTTGTATTCAAATGAAATGAATTGCAGTAAATAAAGACATTTGACCTGCGATTGGCTGGCAACCAGTCCAGGGTGTCCCCCGCCTACTGCCCAGAGCCAGCTGAGATAGGCGCCAGCACCCCCCGCGACCCTTGTGAGGAATAAGCGGTCAAGAAAATGGATAGATGGAAAGACATTTGACCACAATATCGAAAACAGACAAGTTATACATTTGTACATTTTATTCTGCAGCATACAATTGCTTCATGTCCAGAGAAACTACTGAACCACACAGACAAAAAAAGAAAAAGAATAAGAACATTTCTGTAATAAAGGCAAACGCTGAATCAATGTTAGGCGTTACATGATTGTTTAAGTGATACTGTTTTCTCTGTTTGATGCATTTCACTACCTACAACAATGAAACACTGATTTCCTGAGTTGCAGTAAAGGCATAGAAATACAAAATGCAAATGAGACACAAATCATACATAACATCTCTTAAAAACAAAACAAAAAAACAAACAAACAAAATGGCTTATTTGTTGTTATTCAGTCCAGGACATACTTCAACAAGATAGATCCAGAAGGCAACTATGCACCATCGTCTGGCAGTGGGAATGGTCTTGAGCATATGTGCATTAGCAGCACTCACAATTCTGTCAAACAACAAGCTTTTAAGCAGAATTTCGGCATGTACCTTATTGTGAAAGCTTTAAGGTGCCTTCTTACAAAACAAGTTTTAATGTTTCATTATTTGTCCACAAATCAAGGACTGAACACGTTTTACAGCTTTCTTCCTGACCTGAGTATTTGGGAATTATACTGGAAATAATATAACTGACAATTTGTTCTACCAAAAAATAATAATAATAATAAAATAAAAACCTCAAGGGTCTCCGCAAAAAAGTGCAACGGATGCTGATCTTGCAGCAGAAAAACTGCACATTAATAAACCTTACTGCAGCAGACTGACAAAGATGTTTGTATAGTTGTTTTAGTCTTCCTGATATTCCTTGTAAAAATGCACAAAACAATTCTGTAATAAAACGAGTAGAAAATATTTGTTATAAAAAGAAGTAAATACGTCTTACAAAAACTAAAAGCAAACCACAACTGCAGGTGTAATTTAACTATCCAGGTTTCATATGTAGTAATGCCAAAAAAAAATGTCAGTTACAGAATTTATAGTCCTTCATGTGTACACTTCTTTGTATCAAAAAAAAAAAGTAAGTATCCTTTATTTTAAACTTAATAACACTTGGGTAGTACATTGGAATAAACATGACATACTATTTGATCAAATTACAATGGCCATCAACAGAGTGGCAATTTTGACCATACCGATTCATGTCACTTGCCTTGTAGCATAACAAAGGATAGTGGTTTTATCCATGCTCACGAAAGAAATGATTAGCATGAATAATTGCTGACTTCTGCATCCAGTTGTCACATCACATGTGCTCGGGGTGGCTTTGCAGACACGAGATCATCTCCTGGACTGGTTTCCCCTTAAAACAAATGTGATAGACCGCCGAGAAAAGAGGAAACCTGGAGAGAGGAAAAAGGAGTTACACCGGATACTTGAAAGGAAAGAAAAACAACAATGGTTGGATGTGATGACATTGTCTCGAGTACGTCAGTGGATATAAATAATATTTTGATGCTTCAAAATCCCTATGGTAAGCATGAAGCTGTGGCTGTTCGATATGGAGTTGTGCCAAAAATTCATTGTCACAAAAATATTCAATCTTGTTAGGGTTTGGCATTTGACCAAAGGACTTAGTAAGAACCTTTCTGGAAACTGGTAATGAAATTAACAAATTGACGATGGACGCGTCAATACAGGAAAAAAGCTGAACACTAACTTGTCCACCAGGCCCTTCTGCTTGAGTATGTGGTAAACCTCAGCTGAGGTAGCAGGACCTTGGAGCTTCTGACCATTCAGCATCTCCTTCTCCAGTTCCTCAATAGTCTTAGAAGGTGCGGTCGGTGAGGGAGACGCAAATTAAAGTCATTCATTGTTTTCATTTCAAACATCCACCATATTTTGATGTCGTACCTTCCCCGTCGTGGCAAAGGCCTCCGCCACCCGTCGATTTCGGCCGCCGTAGCAGGTGGTGATAAGGTCGGCTACACCGCAGCTCTCCAGGAAGGTCGCCGTGGAAACGGTGTCATCCTTGGAGAAGAGTTTGGCGAAAGCTATCATTTCCATCAGGCCCAGACGAATCACGGCCGCCTTGGTGTTGTCGCCGCAACGTAGCCCGTCGCAGAAGCCTGCGCCCACTGCCACGATGTTCTGACCCAGACAAGAAGATAAAAGAGGTTTTGAATTAGTTTACAGTACTGTGGACTAAGGCTGCTCGATTATGGAAAAAATAATAATCCTGATTATTTTGGCAATAATTGAAATCATTATTATTCAAATGATTATTTATTTTTTGGTACAAAACAAAAAAATGTTCAAG
Organism: Festucalex cinctus; assembly: GCF_051991245.1. Classification (NCBI taxonomy): domain Eukaryota; kingdom Metazoa; phylum Chordata; class Actinopteri; order Syngnathiformes; family Syngnathidae; genus Festucalex; species Festucalex cinctus. Next base: position 18,270,094 of record NC_135417.1, read on the forward strand.
CATTTAAAAATATTAAGACCAATTAAAAAAATAATAATTAAGTTCCTTTTGGACCAAACTGAATTTATAATAATAATGATAATAATTATACTAATAATAATACTAATAATACTAATAATAATAATAATAAATTTATTTATTTATCTTGGCAAAAACTTGAAGTTGGAGTGCACTTTGTGCACTGTGCAAAGGACAATCATTTATTTTTTGGTACAAAACAAGAAAATGTTTAAAAATATTAAGACAAATACAATTTTTTGACACTATATGCAAGTTCTTTTTGGATCAAACAAAATTTATTAAACCAGTTATTTTAAAATTTAAAGGAATACTTGACTCATTCAGCCATTTTCAGCAGTAAAAAGTGAATATTTTGTCTATGTGGTAACTTAATTATTTTTCATGTATAATTAATACATTTAAAAAGTAATTTTTCTACTTGCTGAGGAAGCAGGTAGGGACCAATCATGGCTCAGTTAACTGACCAAACCCAAAAAGAGGTGAGCCATGATTGGCCGTGACCTACTTGATGTCATCATCAGTCGATAGCAAGTAGAAAAATTACTTTTTAAAGCAATTAATTGTACATGAAAAATAATTAAGTTATCAAATTCATTCTGGATAAAACGTTAACTATTCACTGCTGAAAATTGTTCAGTCAGTCAAGTATAAAAAAGGTGCAAATGTATAAATTTAAAAACTCAAAAATTAGTATTAATATATTTTTTTTATTTTTACGATTATGCTGATTTTGTCATTGTGGAGTGTAATAAATTGTAATTGAATTTCGATTAATTGCACAGCCCTACTGTGGACTCCATTATTCATGGGGGAAAAGAACAGCCAGCGAATAGTGAAAATCTGCATAGAATTCAGAAGAAAAAAAATAAAATAAATCAGCCCGTGAATAGAGATTTGGGTTCCCTCTAAGTTTCAGAGTGTATAAGATCAAATATGCCAGGCGTATGCTAGTTGCTGCTGAAAAGTATATATATGATGCTTCGTAAGCTTATCTTCCAGCAATTTGACAAGCGTAAATGAATTACTTTTTAAATGGAGGGGCGATGCAATACGTGCCCGGTGTCAGACTGGATCGGGTCCAGCTATAAGATAATGGATGGACAGAGAGTGGGAAACACTAAAGCTGCTGTCACATTTCTCATCTTCCAAACAAAGTCAAAGCCATTAGTCAGCAGATGTGAACACTGCAAAACAACAGACCCCTGCAGACCCCTCGGAAATGAGGCGGTGCGGTCATGGTGCACTTGATCTAAGTCATTACTTTTTTAGAACTCTTATTGTGTGTACCTTCAAAGCGCCGCACAACTCGACAGTATCTGCATCATCTACCACTGTTATCCGGAAGTTGGGAGTCTGCAGGAGCTCTTTGAACAGTAGGCCGTTCTCCAGAATTTTACTGCCTGAAAATACACAAACACATATTGGCATCAAATGGCTCGAAAAGTATGCATTAACCATGAAATTTGCTTTTTAAAATCGACAACATAGCTGAGGCATTTCAAAAAATGTCTACCATCATTTGAATCATTTGTTCTTCTTACCAATGGTGGTTTCGCAGAACTTCTCAGCTGCCACCTCATTGGCGATGTTTGCACCCATGAGGACACTGACATCAATGCCCATCTTCTCTCTGATGATGTCAGAGATCAGCTTGAGGCCCTCAGGGCCTTCATCGATCCCCTGAGAGAAAAGCATAATGGAAGCTACATGTCATATTCAGTGTTGGGCACGTTTATTTATAAAAGTAACTAGTTATAGTTACTCATTACTTGCTCAAAAAAGTAACTGAGTTTGTAATTGAATTATTTTATAATAAAAGTAACTCCTTACCAGGCAAAGTAACTATTTTTACTACTTAAAAAAAATTATATTAAATAATTTGGATTTTTTATTTTTAAATGCTGTTATTATTATTAGCATTATTACTACATATTTTCAAATTATGTCAAGGCTATAAATAGTGTTTTCATTTATTTTTGTGAATAAATATGTCACATAAATGTCTCACTCCATAAAGACATATATCATATATGTTCTACCACTGCCAATTATGACTACAATCAGATTTGTACTTTACTTTCATGTTGTGAGTTAAGCGCATATTCTACAGAAAACATCTTGTAAAAATTTGGGAATTGGTTCTTATGTTCATTGAGTTATTGAATAAATTTTTTCCAAGAGGGTGTTACTCATATATGCTGAGTACTGTATATGTAATTTGCGGATAGTCGTTGCACAGATGGTTCAGAGAAAGACAATTGTTGGCGCTATTAATTACACTACTAGGCGAGTGACTCACGAGTGTCGTGCTATGACTTATATTTTCTTTATATCTGTCAAGTAATGGTTCTTGGTGGAACAGAATTGTCAACAAGTCGTTCCTCCTGGTGGCCGTTTCTCGGCAGATCTCAAGTTATTTTGACCAACGTCAGTCTGGTTAAACCCCGAATCTGCTCCAGGCAAGGGACGTGGACCTTTTTTGCTAAATGCTAACATGTTCATTGTGAACACTCATCCCTGCATTCTCAATGATCGGCTCATGCATCCCATTTATTTGGGCTAAAAAACACGCACACTATTATTTATATTACTATTATTTACGCACACATCGGACCTACACGATTCACGTAGGTCAAATATTTTGTTTTCTAAATGGTGTACTGCGCCAAAAATGATTCAATTCAATTGAATTCAATATTTGTCTTTTTTTTTTTCATGCCTATCGGGGTTTACCAAGAAAGCCCCTTGCAGATGAGCTGCGAGCGAAGTTAGCTAAAGTAAACCTTCTGCTCGTTGCAAACCTCGTCCCCTCCCATCTGCCAATCATGTGACTGAAGAAACATCCTGAAGATTAACTGAACACTTCCCGCTGCACCTAGAGCTGTCAGGACGGCCTTATTGTGACGAGCTGCAACTCCAGCTTGATCTGCTCAGGCGACTGAGAATTTTAATCTGCGCATACGGCATAACATTTAAGACCCAAAGATCAAAATTCAATACTTTTCCAAGACCTTTTAAGCTATTATTTTCAAATTCGTAAATTCAGTGCATTTAAGACATTTTAAGACCCAGTGGGAACCCTGTTGCACAGTCGTGCAGCGCCTACTGTAAATAATCACACTATAAATCTGACTCTCCAATTAATGAGTTTGTCCACATTTTTTTATCAGCTTTTTAACCTGGACAGCGTAAAGAATTCTCTCTCTTGCGCGCATGCACACACACACATCTTGTTTGGCTAAGTGTTGCCTTGGCTTTCATCTCAGTCTTCAGTGAAAATGGAGATAATAGCTCAAACAAGTCCCTGATCAAAATGGAGGCAGCCTGTCACATCAGAGAGAAATTTGTTTTTTTGTAAAGCATAAAGATTTATATGCACGTTGAACACAACAATATCTGATGAATGGCATTTCATAACCTTAATGAGATATCATGCAGTAATCAGCTGTTAGCCAGTGTTAGGTTCCTTCATCAATTTTGAATTTTCTTTGGGTTCTGAATGTCGCTCTGCATGTGTCCGCATCTTGTGTGAAAGCATCAGGATTTGTCCAGCAGCGTAAGAAATTAACACTCGCTCACTGGAATGTGTCAATCTCACACATCTTGCAACACTCCAGGTGTGTATGGGGGGGCTGATGATTAAGCCAAACAGCCACTGTCAGTGCGAGGGCGAGTATTGAATTACCTTAATTAGTGTGATTCCCCGAGCTTTGGTCGGAACACAGCCCACCAACTCATCACACAGTTTCCTGATGAACTGGTGGGGCACCACAAACACCAGAAGGTCTGCTCCCTCCGCAGCATCACGGAGTTGAGGAACAGCCACCTGCCAACATAGAAAAGATGCATATTAAGAGGAACGCTGTGATTTAATTTGCTGATTTGGAGCTGAAAAAGCTGGAGATTTATGATCAGTGCAAATGCAAGGAGCTCATGCAAGGAACCACACTTTTGCCTAAGCATGAATTTGTATTGTCAGGGTCTTGGTAGAAGCACTCTGGGGAGAGATGACATTGTATAAGATCGAGAGAGACACAGCAACTGAAATACTGTAGCTGTGTGTGTGTGAGATACACATTGATTTTTAAATTGCAAGGACAGTCTAAAAGATGAATGTCTTACCACATTATCAGGCAGTTTGTAACCAGGCAGGTACTTAACATTCTCATGCTCGGTGTTGATAATGTCCGTGAGCTTTCGACCATTAATATTTTCTTCAAAGACCCACATCTTCACTGTGGTCGCAAAATGCTGCAATGACCTGGCATTATTTCCAATGATCCTAGCAATGGCTGAGCCCCTAGAAAAAAAGTAGAGGACAGTTTTGCATTGGTTTAGTCCATAACTCATTTCCACTCACTACTTTGGCAAAGAATGACTGCCATATACATCATGTATTAATACGGAATGTAGCAAAAGCCATCAGCTAAAAGGTACTTGCGCACTTACTGTACTTAAGCCCTCTTCCTGTCACTGTTGTAATGATAATGCAATACAATATTTCTATCGTAAACTTTACTTCTGCTAGCACATACGAGAAACAGATATGATATATTATAAGTCCACGTATATAATTTAAGAAACGTAAATCTTAACCACACTGAACCTAATAGTTTTATCATCAACATCGTCGCTATCTTGTGTTAACTCACCAATTTCCGGATCCGACTATGCAAACTTTGAGCGGAGACGCCATGGGTGAAACGTGTTGTGTTTAGCCAACCTTTTGAGGTCTTTTTCTTTAAATTAACGTGTTTATTTTAGAACCACTAAATGTGCCTGCAAGGCGACGACAGTTATCCAGCAGCTACAGCAGCGCCAGTAGGTTGGAGTCAAGCTCTGGCAGCGAGGCAATGGTCACGTGACTGACACATCCCTGTGCTCCAGCATTGCTAAATCGCTGACTGACTGATGGTGCTAGCTAGCACAACGAATGCCGACGCTTTAGCTGCAGTATGAAACGTGTGTGTGTGTGTGTGTGTGGGGGGGTGGGGGGGGGGGGGGGGGTGGTGGTGTGGGGGGGGGGGGGGGTATGTAAACGACTTGCGAGAAGAAGGAGCTAGCAAAAGGAACTTTTGTTTGCTAGCACTACCACCTTTAAAGCGAGGGGTAGTTTCTACGCCCTGTTATCACAGCAATGCAGTTAAAGTAGAATTGAACGACGATAGGTTAAAAATAAAAAAAAAATAAAAACGTTATTCAGGTTTGGCAACAGAATAATTTCGTTTGTTGGCCGTAAAGCGCTGAACGAAAAAAAAAGCGAATAATACTGCGACCACTACTAAAGTACGGCAACGTTCGCGTCTCGCTTTGATGACGTCACACTTTTATCACACACAATTTTACATAACAATGGCAGGCGAGTAATAACAGTGGACATACTAACAACTTGATGTACAAAAAAATACCTAAAACTTCACAGTGACACAATTCTAAATAAAGAATGTAGAGATTTTTTCCCCCCGATGCAACTTTCTCCCCCGCCTCACACCACCAACCAAGTAAAAATCCAGCCTGCGATGCCGTAATGTTGTGATGAATAATTCATATCCAGTGACTGTAGGGGGGGAGTATTCCGGGCTGAGGGGAGTGACCAACCCGGGATTTCCAAATTGAAAAAAAACACAATAACGTCACCACAGAAGGAGGGAGGGAGGAGGAGGAGGACAGCTCCGCAGTAAATAAGTCAGTATCTCTTCAGTGTCAACACTGTCAGGAAGCAGTAAAGCTCCACTTGTAGAATTAGTCTCGTTATCTCATTATCACTGCATCAATTGCTAAAAGCTACGGTGAATCGATGAGGGGCAATCTTTTGACGCTTCTTACCTGTCTCTTTATAAACACTTAAACATAATCGTGAACAGACAGAATTAAGCAGCAGCATGAGCCGGTCCGTGCGCCAAGAGAACCCCGCTAGGTATCCCGACAAGAAGCAAGACCAGCGAGTTGGACCACCTGCTTCCGAGTCCGGGCATAGTGGTGCAGGGTCATCGCCGCATAAAACAACCCGCAACAAACAGCATCTGGAGGGGGTCCTGAAGAAATACACTAATCTGTTGCAGGGCTGGCAGAATAGGTAAGGGCAATACAGTATCATTTTGTAAACTTTTGTTGCATAACATTGATATTTGTTTAAATTGTATGCCTACTTTGTTTTTGTTGCTATGTGTGTAAATGTCATTGCTTTCTTTATAGTGTTGCAGGGTTAATTAGAGGTGAAATGACCATTGCCAAGCGCCTTTAACTCTGCTTGATATCAAAAGGCTGCTTGAGAAATTTAAGGGAAATAATTTGAGATTTTGGCATCAATCAATTCAAAACTTGTTGGATTTTGTTTTGTTACAAAGCAATGAAATATTACAACTTAGCTATTTTTCATTCATTCCATTAAATACACTAGCCATGATGACCCCGAAGAGGATAAGCAGTATAGGAGATAGATAATGAATACAATGTTATGCAATTTTGGCCATATTTGATGCAACTGCAAATTTATCCTGTGATAACATAGCATAGCGCTTATCCTGTTTAGGATTGCAGGTTATCTGTAGCCTAACCCAGCTGATTTTGTACAATTCAGAGTCTTAATTTAACTTGACATGCATGTTTTTGGAATCTCGGAGGAATCAAGTACCCTGATGCGCAATCACAGTACAATATGATGTCATCATACAGCAACTGTGTGATAAATCTAGCTATTGGATAGGGCCGATTCGATTTCACTTCACAAGAGTTCAGTTCGTTTCCATTTTGATTTATTTCCGATTCGATTCGATTCACTGCACTTCGGTCCGATATTGATTGTGGAGCATCAATACTTCTTAAATATCAAATACATGATAAAAACTCCACAAACATTCAACTCCAAATCTAAATTTTGCGGAGGCAGTAACTTTATTTTATTTATGAAAGTAACACGTGTTATAATCAGTTAAACATTGACATCAGTAAGGATGAGAGGATGTAGCTCTCTTCACAACAACACTGACACAGGCGGTTCTTTGGAACAGGCGTTTATTGCTTTCACATCTACTTTGGTCACGCAGTGCACAGCCTTGCACATCGCCATTCACACGCCGTGAGGACTAAATTTAACAACGCAGAGCGACGGCAAAGCAAACGAAAGAACAACAAACAAATACCTCGTTGGCCGTTTGCCGTGAAAAGAGATACAATGTCCGTTAATGTCCACAAAGTTTCTTTCAGTCCTTTATCAACTCTTCAGTCCAACTCAGAGCATGTAGCATTAGCAAGCACTAACAGGTGCGCATGCGCAGTGAAAACAAAGGTACCGGACATGAGCAAAAGACAAAGCTATCAAAATTAACATATTGCCTCTTTTGTTACATTAACATATGAACACAATTACACAAAATTATTTAGTAATTTACAACACAAAATTTTTACTCAAGCATTAACAAGCTTTATGAATATTTATCAATAATCGCAGAGTTGCCGAGGAACACTTGCAGAGGATGAGGATGAGGTGAAAATATTTTGACAATTCTAATTCAGTAATTGCAAATATAAATTAAAAATATTGTGAAATGAAAGTGCAATAAGTCAGGTCTTTCATAAATGTAAGAAAATACTTATAAATTCATGTGGATAGTAAATTTTAAGAAAGATAGAAAAAAATTGTCCTCTTAAAATTAAATTTTCTAATGAATCTATGGGAAAAAGAGTTAAGATAATCGATTCATGGTTCTAAGAATCAATATCAGGCTCAAAAGGAACATCGATTTAATATTGATAATTCAATATTTTTTTAAACCCAGCCCTACTATTGGAGGAAAAAAAAAGATAATTTTCCCTGTAACTGAAGAAGTGAAAACATACTTTTTTTTTTAAATTCAAAGTAGGACCACATGTGTAATGGAAAATGTGCAAGATCAGTCTGCAAAATGTGATGTCTGTTCTAAGTAAATTGTAAACATGAGGCTGCTGCTTCTTCACTCTGTGCGTTAGCTTAGTACAACTTTGTAGAAATGAACTTAAAACGCAACTCTTGTGCTTTTCAGTTAATGGCATATATGGAGTAATGAAACACGTTTTTATTTTGATGTTTCAATGGGGCACCGATTGTGTCCATCCGTCCATCCATCCATCCATCCATCCATCCATCCATCCATCCATCCATCCATCCATCCATCCATCCATCCATCCATCCATCCATCCATCCATCCATCCATCTTCTCGACCGCTTATTCCTCACAAGGGTCGCGGGGGGTGCTGGCGCCTATCTCAGCTGGCTCTGGGAAGTAGGCGGGGGACACCCTGGATGGTTGCCAGCCAATCGCAGGGCACACAGAGACAAACAACCATCCACACTCACAAGCACACCTAGGGATAATTCGGTGCACCCAATTAACCTGGCCGATTGTATCACATAGCATTATTATTATTATTTTTTGCTCCAGTCTACTATTGGACTTGTATGGGAGACAGCACACTAATAGTGAATATAATCACTCCCCGAATCAGATTCAAATACATTTTCCATCAAAAATGATGAGCTCAGTGTTTCCATCGGTGTACTGCACATGCTGTTGTGGATGACCGACGTGCACTGCAGTGTGTGCTATAAATCTCATCACAGCCAACTTTCTTCATTACCTCCCACCTACTGACTGCATTGTTGTGTCATATTTGTAGCTGTTCAGTTATTCCCGCGTGCTTCCATTCATTCAATTGTAGCTTGTTTTCGAAACATTGCTGAGAGGAGTTGTGTGGGTGGGTGTCCCAGAAATACTGAATGAGTCATCCAGGAAAGTCCTGCACTTGTTTCCTCTCCCGCATCTTCTCTCCCGCTACTCTACCCCCTCCCTCCCCAACTCCAACTCTCTTCCTCTCTATTGTAAACTGGATCGATAGAACCATCCAAATGTGTAATGAGCTTCATGATCACACTTTGACAATGTGGTATATACTTAATTACAAGCACGCGCACACACAAGTTCAATTTTTTTTGCAATTTTAGAGATATATTTATTTACCAATATTTTTGGTTGATTTGCAAATTGTACAACATTACTGTCACATCCTTTTGCATATTTTTTTGCTCATTCCTATCTATCCCCAACATCAGTAGCTCTCATTTGCAATCCTAGAGAGACTGCTTCGTGACTGTGGGAAAGACTGTTGGTTGGGTAACATCTTTCATTATGAAGTTGTTCATGATGTTAAGAGTGAAATGAATTCAGTTTGTTCTTTCCTCCATATCACACCAATATATTGGTGTTCTCCGCATCTGGTATTCCCAATGTTGTGGGGTAGTTTGTTTACATAGTCATTCAATTAAAAAACATAACCGCATTCTGAATTTCCTCTGCCGTTCTTCTCTCCCTCTTGTAGGTATTTTGTTCTTGACCCCAAGGTTAGCCGGCTTGACTACTATCGAAATGAACACAGCAAAAGCCAGCGGCCCCCAAGAGGTTCTCTCTCTCTACTTGGAGCATTGGTTGTCTCCTGCAGTGACTTTCCTTTCATGTTTGCTGTTCAGTCCCCGACTGGTGAATCCTATAAACTTAGAGGTGAGTGTGGCATGTAATACTGCATTTAGCAAAAAAAGATTCTAGAAATTAATACACGCACATGAACAATTTATTAAAGTTAGCCTACAAGTAGCACCAGTATTATGCAAAACTATTGGAACGCCATTAAATTTGTTCTATTTAAATATTATAATGACCATATTCTGTATCAGAATGTTACGGTATATTGCAGACATCCATCAAGGCCAAATGGCCATCTGTACATTTGTTAGCTGTCGGGTTCACGATGGTTGATGACATAAATTATTCTCTTGCCTTTATCCAGATCATCACTTAAGATAAAGTCAATAATATGTTGTTGTTGTTGTAATATGTTGCTATATATTTGCCCCCACTAATCTAAACACGGCATTGTGATATTGCAATTGTGGAATATGAACCAAGCACCACAATCCGCCCGTTTTTATTGATCTCAGGGGACGGCCATTTTGCCACTTGTCGTCAACTGAAAAATGACATCATAGTTGCTTAGAGCTCAGGTAACGACCAATCAAGTCACACCTGTTTTCTGAGTTTGTTCATATGATATTAGCAAACTTAGCCGTGATTGGTCGTTACCTGAGCAACTGTAATGTCATTTTTCAGTCGACAGCAAGTGGCAAAATGGCCGACCCCTGAGGTGGATGAAAAGGGATGGATTTTGCTGCTTCGTTCATATTCCACAAATGCAATATTAATCTGAATGTTGTGTTTAGACTAGTGGAGCTGCATGGAACATGTTGTTGTTGTTATTAAAATGTTTGTGTTAACTTTACCTTTAGAGTATACTTAGATGGTTGGTTTCTTGAAAACTTTGTAGAAGGGTGGCGTAGCAGTTTTGTCAGTATTTTATGCGTAATCCTGCTACAAAACAGCAATAAAAGCTAGTTGTGGCGTTTTGCTCTCAGTCTGTATTTTAACTGTGTTTTTCAAATCTCTTCCATAGGGAACTTGATATAGGTTGAAATGTCTTTTGTCCATTGTTTAGATTCCCAAATCAGCATTTTTATTTGGCAACTACAAAGCGTTTTTCAAGGCAGCCTACATTGGAACACCTTTTAAACACAGCTAAAAGCCGCTTTATTGTTACACCAGCTGGCCTTGATTGCACAACTTGTTCACTGATTTCAAATGTGGAAAAAAAAGCAGTTGTTGGAAAAAAGAAAAAAAAAACTTTTAACAGTTGTTGGAAAAAAAAATGGCAACAATAATTCAAGAGATTAAATAATTTTTCATGTTCATTTGTTAGTTAATTGCATAAATGAAACCATATTCAAGCATGAATCCTTTCTTACAATTCTTACAGTAGTCTTGCTTGTTTCTTTCAGCTTCAAATGCAGAGGAGCAGGAGTTATGGATGACGCAGCTCCAGCTATGTTCTCGATGCCACTCTGACAATGGGGCGAAGGTACACACAAAAAACATCCACACGCACTTGCAGTTATTTAAACCACTGGTTAAATTCTGCATTGATCACGAGACGACAGTGTTCGATCAATCCACTTCTCTTCGCTGCTTCCTTATTAGATTAGCACTACTCCGAACACGCTTGGCCAGAGAGTATAGATTTCGAGACACATTGGAGCCGTATTAGATTTCTACCCAGCTATTGCACTTGTAAGATATAGTTTGTTTGATTCAGCCTCTTAGAGCTTCTACATCTCCTCTCAGGCAAGTGAAGCAGATGTCTCATCTCTCTAATGGTTTACCCCCCCCCCCCCCCCGGCCACAATTTCACTATCACAGGTGTGTTAAAAGCAATGCAGGCTCAGGATTGTGATGTATAATGTGACCTGCTGTCACTAAATGGACAACCAAAATAATCTAAGCGCTTTGATGCTGTTGCTGTATTTTCCACCTTCACCAAATGACTTAATGTCCTTTTGGTTTTTCATCTCACCGCTGAAAGCCTCCCATCTGCTCAATCTTCTCCGCACACAGCTGTACCAGGCGGCGGCTGATGTACTGTATTTAAGCACATCTTAGTGTGGTTCATTTGCTAATGTGCTGAGTGAGCATGCATGTGTACTGTCTTTAAATTAATAACCATGCAACTATTATCTAATCATATGCGCTTACGTTCATCATGTCTTGTAACCAGGTGCTTTACTGCACTGTTAACTCTTTCTGGACCTCCCTCACACTCAAGACTCAAGCCTTTTATTGTCACATACATAGAGTATTTATATTATTATTAGAGTGAGGCTGCTGACTGGTTAGCACATACTCCTCCCAGTATTGAGGACGCAAGATCGAGTCCAGGCTCCGGCCTTCCTGGGTGGGGTTTGCATGTTCTCCCCGTGCCTGCGTAGATCTTCTCCGGGTACTCATGTCTCCTCCCACATTCCAAAGACATGCATGGCAGGTTAATTGGGTGCTCGAACTGTCCCAAGGTGTGCTTGTGTGCGTGGATGGTTGTTCGTCTCTGTGTGCCCTGCGATTGGCCGGCAACCAATTCAGGGTGTAACCCGCCTACTGCCAGAAGCCAGCTGGGATAGGCTACAGCACCCCAGCAACCCTTGTGAGCAGCAAGCGGTTAAGAAAATGGATGGATGGATAATATACTGGTGATCATCATTGCAGGGAAAAGCTGAAAGTCACTTCTTCCATTACTTATACAAAATATTTTTAAATTAAACTTGACTCTTAATTAAATCCACTTGACTGAAAAAACGTTTTGCAAAGTTATTGTAATGACTTAAAGGCGGGGTCTTCCGTTTTCACTTAGGAAAATGCACTATATAAATACAGGATGTATACCCATGAACTCCTTCTCAATCTACACCTCTGGGCTTCTGTTAATGTGTGGAGGTGATTGTAACTGCTGAAAAATGTTGAGTTAAATGGGTGCAAGTTTTCCTCTTTCATTAGCTAGTTTTTACTAGTATTTTCCAAGTAAACTCAACTAATCCGGATTTACTCTGTCTGACTAACATGAGTTTATGGAGCCGAGCAATGTCTCTGGGGAAATATTTTGTGGACATTTGTGTGACATTTCACACCAATCTGATAACAGAATCATAAACATCCTTTCCTCTCACTTACAGGCAGGGTTGGGGAATCCAGGTCCAAGAGGTAAAAACTCTGACTTTGGCTTTATCCATCCATCCATTTTCTTGACCGCTTACTACTCACAAGGGTCGCGGGGGGGTGCTGGCGCCTATCTCAGCTGGCTCTGGGCAGTAGGCGGGGGACACCCTGGACTGGTCGGCAGCCAATTGCAGGAGTTTGGCTTTAGCGATGGTGCTTCGACTCAACAGGTGGAGACAAGCTCTTTGACCTGCCAGTTGAGTAGAAGCACCTGTGGCTAAAGCCAATCTGTAGCAGGTGTCATTCTTAAATTAATGAAACCATAGTAAAGGAAAATTAAAGTTTACACTTGGGTCACATTTTGATTGCGGTTGCTTTGGAACCGGAGCTTCATGCTTTGAGTCCTGCCGCATGCCATCCCATCTCTCAGCTTATTTGTACTTTTTCCCCATTACAAACATGTCTTTCTACTCGTGTTCCTTTCCTAATGGGCTAATAATTTTCATCCAAATCCCCATGCTGTTGCGTGCGGTTAAGTCTGATGATGGCAGCAATGTAGCCTGAAGGTGCAGTGGGTGCAAAGGCAGAAAGGATTTAGGTTACCGACTGCCTCTCATCCTACTTTGCGCGCACCTCCTCTACCTCCTTTGGTTGCTGCTTTCGCTTAAAGATCTCACAGGGTGCCATTTGAGCTAGCAAAGAAAACTGCTCATTTGATTTATATAAAGAGAAAAAGAGGACTTGAAAACTTGTGATGAACAGAGGTTACTGTAAGTCAGGGAAGGAGAAGAAAAGGTGGGATAAGGTGAAGAAGTTTTGGTGATGTTATATAAAGTCCCAATTATAAGGGTGATTCGCAAACAAGAAACTGGTGTGAAAACGAAAGTGAGAAATGAGTGAAGGGGGAAAATGATGTGTGAAAGCCACTGAGAGAAATTAAAAGGTGTTGAAAAGAACAAATACAGCATGCAAGCTATTTTTCAAATGTTTAAATAAAAGCAATAGACTTGCATTTTCTAGCAGTGATTCTTAACCTTGTTGCAGGTACTGAACCCCACCAGCTTCCTCTGTGCATTCACCCAACCTTTATTTATTGAAAACTCCATGCAGCTTAAAGTGTTCCTTTAGTTTTGCTAGATAAGCTAGCTGGACTAGAATTGCTCAACTTAGCATTGCAAATCATGCAATTAGGACGCTGACTCCCGTCGCTCAACTCATCTCTGTTTATAGAGTACTTTAAAAGGGTTCAGGTTAGTGATTTTCATAAGATGGATCAGTAGTAGCAGATACAAAGAAAACCGCAGAGGCCCTAGCATTGAACCCTGTGGGACACCATGCATTGTGTTGTACAGTGAATTCATATTGTACACATTCGTTTGAACTCTTTAATTTTTTGCTCGACATAGTTATTATGAAGGGATTAAAATAATAAAGATATCACAACATACCATCACAACAGTCACAAGTTGACTACTGAGCGCACCAAATTGTAGTAGCACGATCACCTGCAGCCAACGATGGCTATGTAGGGTGCAATAACCAAACAAATGAGTCGGGTGTGTGTCTTGATCTCCACCGAATTCCCAAGACTGACTTACTGAACCCCTGGGGTTCAATCGAACCCAGGTAAAGAACTACTGCTTTATCGTATAATCACAACTGTCACTCCAATTTCATATATGTATTCTAATGTTTGTCTTTTTCAGTATTTCGTAATGGGGTTTATTTTTTTGTACATTTTGTCCACACATCCTTTTTTTGTTGCAATGGTGAAAAGAACCTATTATTTGTGTTTTGTTGTGATGAATCCAAGTCTATATTTGGGTACATGGGGACTTTAACTGTGAAAGTGTCTTAACATCTTTCCCTCGCTGTCAGTGATGACTCACCCTCCCCTGAGAATGACACATGTTGAGTGAGTCTGTGTGAAAGTGTGTGACAGTATATGGACCTACTTCGACTTTGCCTCTGTTTTATCCAACTGACATTTTATGTTTAATGGTAGTTCTTGTCTCTGTTCTATGCAAGAGAGGACATCCATGTGCATAAAGCTTTTATTATTATTATTATTATTATTATTATTATTGCTTTACAGGTCAAATCTTATTTTGATTTTAGACTTTTTTTGTGTGTTAGAGGAAAGAAGCCCGTTCATTTTGTCTACCAGAAATATTTGTGTGCTAAACACTCTTCACAGTTATATTTGGAAGATCAAATTTGGCTTGATTGTAATTGTATTTGAACTTTCAACATGCATCGTTATTAGGACCCCTTTCATGGTAAAATAAAAATAGAAAAATCATAAAAAACATCAATACCTACATAGATGGAAATAAAAAAAAAATAATAATAAAAAAAAAGGAAAAAGAATAGGCAACTGCGACAGAACGGCAGGTTTAAAAATAAAACCACAGACCTTGACTGAAGTGTTTTTGTGAGCTGAAAGTGACGTCATGCTCAAACAGATCTCTAGACAGACGCCTGGCCATCCAGAGCACTATAAATAAGTATTGAATGGAACTCTGAGTTTGCGGGCAAGCAGAGAGGAGCATTAGTAGGCTATTTGTGTTTAGCGGTCCATAAAAGCACTTTCACAAGGTTTGCATCTTAGCAGTGCCTTTTAAAAACAAGACATTACAATATTTCAGATTACATCCAAAACTGTTCCACCTTTGTGATTAATATTCAAATATTTCTTTGGGAACTAAAAACATACATACACCCTTCTAATTTTGTACTGATTGCAGTGATTTGTATGCCACTACACTGGAGAGCATTATAGTGATAGAGAAAGAGGGTTTAAACTCTTGTTTCTGCTGAATTGTTGTCAGCACTGTTGAAATCATTTCACGGATGTATATGTGATTAATATTCGTCACAGTTCATCTCACATATTCGTTAAATAAGCTGATGTCCCAGTTGTGGTACTCGGAAGCCAATGCCACTCCTAATTACAGTCAAGGGTCACAGGAAGCACTCATTATCTCTCTTCTCACACGAGTCTTCCTCATTGTCAATTACATTTGTCTGCATGGATTCGCCATTGAGGAGAATGGAAATATTTCTAATGTTGTGTTACCTCCACCATGTGAAAAAAAGCACGAAGGAAAGAAAATCTGCTAAAGACAAATTTAAAAATTTAAAATTCACTTGCTTGCTATTTTCGTGCTCACGCCAAACCCAGGCTACCGGTAATTTAAATAGTTGTCCTTCAGCGCCATCTTGTGGCTTTTGGGTGCCAAGGAACTACGTCAGTTTTGCTTCACTCACTATTTTTTTTCGTTGTTCAATGTAAGAGTCATCTCCAACTTTCTGCGAATAGCGGAGGAACACTGTACTCTATATTAAACTTACTTTTGGGACAGACTTCCAAAGTATAATTACAGCACATCTCTGCTAAATAAATAAAATAAATAAATAAATAAATAAATAAATACATAACCCAACTCAAATTCGTTTATTTTGAACTCAACTGCTGGGTTATTATAGCACCACAATCCCAACAGTTGTTAATTTGACCCACCAAATGGATTGTCCTAATTTAACTCAACAGATGAGTTAACTATCATTTTGGGTTGTTTTAACTACATGTTTTTATTTCCCATCCCCAATTTCTGGGTCAAATTAACTACTACCAATCTGGGTTATTTTACATACCATATATATTTTTTTGTTCAATAATATTTGAAATTACTTAGCCCATATTAACCAATATGAAAATTTTTTGAATACATTAAGCATTATCTCTAAGAATATTAATTGCATTAGCTTAACAACACCATTAAAATTGTTCAACTTTAAACCTATTACAAAATATATGTTAGATGTGGTAACTCAGACATTTAAAACAACAACAACAACAAAAAGAGAGCATGTGGCCCACCTATTTGACTATCCTATCTGGCCATCGCAGTTGGATTAGGTGGTCAAATAGTTGGGCTTGAAATGCTTTTTAGATTTACAAGACTTATTTCAAGTCAACCTCATAAAATCAGGTCCAAATGGGTTCAAATACAAAACTGTCACCATTCTTGTAAATGTTTATTTCTGCACTTTGTTGCGGCGCTCTTTAGAGCAAATTATTGCATCAGCGCGGTGCGGTATGGAGGTGATCAGTCCTGAGCCAGAAGCCATGGATGCGTTGATGGTGACCAGTGCATTGTAAGCTTGTAAATCGGCTAAATGGATAAAGTTCCTCTTAAATCTGCTGAAGGACCTCCATGCTTATTGTCAATGTAGGCCAAACTGCCTTCTTGAACTTAATATAGACTGGTGGAAGCTGTCTCGGTGTGAGTCCCCCAACTTCATTTGTAAGAAGACATAGACCATGGTACGCAAAGTCAATCAGGCTGTTTTTTTTGTTTTGTTTTTTGCGTATAGATTTTACCAAAAAGAAAGATTAAAGTCTGTTCTTTCATCAGGAAAAAAAAGTATATCTCTGTTTCTGTTTTGCAGCAATTAGCTCTGCTGACACCTGCTGGCCGTTTGTGCAATAACTACCATTTCTTCCACCGTTCTTTGCAGTTGAGAGGCTGCATCAAAGCCTTCTGTATGCTATTGCATAAAAAACATAATAAAAACAACAACAACATATAAATACGTCTTTGGGTCTCTTAAAACATCTGAAATAGAACGTATTTATATGTTTTTGGGAGCAAATGAGTTAGCGCTGTTGAACTGTCACCCAAGATAGCGTTTAGCATTTGCTGAATAACTCAACCACCCATCACCAGATTGACTGGTGAATCGGTGATTAAATTTGTTATAAATAGTTGCTGGTGATAATTTTTTGTATATTCGATTTTCAGCGAAATTGCAGTGTCCCGCTTTTGCATGCTTCAATAATAACGGCTAGATGGGATACTTAGCCAAACTAACTAACAAGCCTCAATACTATGAAGCTACTATGCCAAAAGGTAAAGCAACACAGGCAATGTGAATGACTGTATTTACATAGTGAGCATAAGTTCTCCCAGTGGTAATTTGCACTCTCGCAGAGCCTTGACTGGCTAGGTGTGAAGATTTTGGTGTGATGACATCCTGATGTTCCACTTCCAATACAACCCATCTGTTACTAACTATAAATAATCCACTGTGTAAAACATTTCATAACCCAGCACTGGGGCAGATGATTTTTAGTGTGCAATGTTTTTGTCCGTCCTTCACAGCAGTCTGTGGAACGGTTTGACGGGATTAATCTCCTCACGTGTAGGCAAATCTGCACAGGCCGTATGTCTGTGCTTGGTCCTGCAAACATGGCAACCTTTTCATCAGCAATCAGATGCTTGACCCAACACGTTACAAACAATGCTCGCAGCTGGCAATCATTGTAATTCTTATCCGGTCTATTGGTCTGTGTGTAGGGGATGACTGAGGCAAAAGCAGAACAGAAGATCCTGGTCAACTCCAATGAATCTCTGCCCCCAAGAGCTGGACCCCTTTCTTCTTTAAATGAGGTAATAAATGCCTTCAATACAATTTGACCACACATGCTCACACGGACAACATTTCATCCACCCATATAATTGTGTGTTTGTTTTTTTTGGAAAATAACAGAACTCCTCTATGCCACTCACGCTCTATTCCTTCCTCTTGCTCTAGGACTTACTCCTTTTAAAAGCTACTTCTGCAGCCACTTTGAGCTGCTTGGGTGAGTGCTTCACTTTGCTACATCACAACATTCGGGCCCACAACCAGAACCAGAACCATCATTCAATGAGTTTGAGTGAGACGGCCTCTGCGGAGAGAGTCAAGTCCTGGAATCAGCGCTGCAGCTCTAGCGTGCACCAGGTGGAACCCGGTAGCCTCAAGTCGAGCAGTCCAAGCCCGATTCGCTCTGTTAGCGAGAACCAAAGTCCCAAACACTACAGCCACAATAGAAGGCAAGAGAAGGACCACAACTACATTCAGAGTCATGCAGGTGAGCAGAGATATGGTCACCGGACTATGCATGTTTATAGAGAATTAAGAAAAATATTGGATTTGAAATACTGTATGATGCATATATAATCCAGGGGTTTACTCTGAACACACAATAACAGGTTAGCGTAGTAATACTACTACTACTACTAATAATAATCAATAATATTAATAATAGTAATGCGTTTATTTATATAGCAACTTTCAAGCAATAAAGTTCGTGCTTTACTATGGAAGCGTATTGCATTGATTGATAGATTGCTTTTTTATTGAACATATAAACAAGTAGCAGAAAAAAATCAAAATGTAAAAGAAAAGGAGAACCTTATACAATCATCAATTAGTCATAGTTTACAACATGTTCAAAAGGGAGTAGGAAGAAGTTCAAAACTTATCTAGTCCTACCCCTTATACATTGTATATTTAGACTTTTTTTTCACAATGCTAGGTTAATATTTTTCAAAGAGATAATGTATAAACCTGGTCATGTATACAGGTGCACTTAGACATGCGTACATTTGCCAGCAACATATACACATGAAATTCCTAGACATAATACATTTCTAAATCATATACTCATACTCACATATACAATTTTAATGCTCTTGACTGACATAAGTATTTTTTTAAACTTTGCATTTAAACATTTTTTTTTTTAATTCAACAAGTGAGACATCTTTTCAGGTCAATTCCCAAATTATTCCACAAATTAACACCTTTTACAAGAAACACAAATTTGCTTAACATTTGTTCTTGTTTATCTTTTTTTTAATTTTTTTTTTTATTTTTTTTTTATTTTTTATTTTTTTTTTTGTAGACACTTATACCCCTTATCTCATAAGGACTGTGTCTAACATTCTAGCTTTCACTTGAAGAAAAAAAAAAAAAAAAAAAAAATCCAGTTTTTCTGATAATTTTTTGGGGCTCTATTTTTTTGGAGTATTTTTTTTTTTAAATTTTCTTTGTTATTTAATATATTGTTTTTCTGTTTTTCTGAGGATTTCCCCCCCCCCCCCATTTTTTATGTGTATATATAGATATATATGTATATATATATATATATATATATATATATATATATATATATATATATATATATATATATATATATATATATATATATATATATGTATGTATATATATATATATATATATATATATATATATATATATATATATATATATATATATATATATATATATATTAAACTGTTTTTCTGAATATTTTTTCTTTTTTTTTTAAATAATAATTTCTGTGTTTTTCCTGACTATTTTCCATGTTTGTCTGAATAATTATTTTTTAAATTGTTTACGATTGTAATTTATCCAACACCACCTCCAGCCAAGTATAATAACCTCAGTTTTATTTGGGTTTAAATACAAAAAATTATAAGTCAACCAGTTTCAAACATCAGCACACACATTGCCAAAATCAGTGGATTTTACTGAAATGTACAGTGAAAAGCTTTTTTTATGCTGACGAATGATAGATCTCAGTGGTAACATATAAATAAAAAATAAAATAGACCCAAGGATTGAGCCTTGCGGTAAACCCGAAGTAAGTTGCACAGACCAGGATACATAATTTTCTGTTTGACGATTATAAAGAGAACGATTCTAGAACAGTCCCAGAGAGGCCGACCCAATTTCTCAGCCTATCAGTCGTGATGGCATCATGATGGCAGGTTGTGAGACATCTCTCTCTCTCATGTCCAACATCAGTAACGTGACGTCTAACCTCACAAATGTTCATTTGAATGAATTGACAACAATTCCCAGTTTCAACTACCAATTTTTGAATCAGAATCAGTTTCATATTTCGTTATTAATCATGCTATATTATACTTTATCTATAAAGCACTTTAAAATCCATCAGGCCAAAGTGCTGTACAAAAAACTGTGATGACGGAAAACAGGTGGGTTTTAATTAAGGACTTACAGGGGAGACGGTAGAGGCCTGAATGTTGTGCAAAGCAATGAATTTGACAGTTCAGTTCCACCACCAGGCACTAGTATCAGTTTCCTAGTGACCCTGAACAGGATAAGTAATAGAAAATTAACAAACACTTGTTTTCATTTCCTTCATCCTTAATATTTCAAGTACACTGACAGCAGTAATGTCTTCTTGATTGTTGTGACAGTTTGAAACATTCTACTGACACCTACAGGAAAAATACAGTACTACCATTATTTTTATATTGATGACTTAGGCTGTTGTTCAACAGTGTAAATCAAGTGTCCATTTTTTTACCATATTACTTCAGAATCCTCACCCAAATCCTCATCTTCTTCTTTTTCAGACAGTTTGACTGAATGGGTCAGATCTCCTCAGAGGCAGATGACAAATGATGTATCAAAACCGCTCCTGTTCAGTAACCAGTCCCAGCATATTGAGGTATTGCACGTTCTCTTCCATTTTATCATGTCATAGCAATGACTGCAATAGTTGAGGGAGGTGACAATTTTGAGAATGTAATTGTGCGTGCGTGTGTTTATGGTGGATTACTTTATTGTGATTGGTACTTCTTAAAAGAAATGTGCAATGGCCACAAACCCTGAACATTGATTCTACCAGTGAAAATGGCAGCCACTGTATATAGAAATATTGCATTAAACATTAGGCCGCTGGGTGAAGCACTTTGTCAGTCCTGCGGCACAAAATGATGGACAGACAATTTCACACTTTCCAAACCCTCATAATGCATTAACTGGATGGCCGTCATATGGGAGAGTGAAGAATGACAAGTCATTTTAGTTGCAGCAACTCTATTATAAATATATTATTACAGTACTAACATGTGATCCTGATATAAGGTTTTTCCAAATGTTTTCTGAAAGGATCGAAAGGATATTATACTTGCTTGTATTGCTTTTCATTAAAACAAAGGGCAAAAGACTAACTTTGTGTTATTTGGCCCCAGAACTACAATGATTTAGACATCCCAGACGTAACCCATTCCATTGAAGCCCTGGTTGTATGTTAAGTTTCTTTTGCAAGGCTTTTGCTGCCCCCCAGAGACGTTTCCTAAAGTTCGCAATCAGCCCTTCGGTTTTGAGAGTGTTTTCAGCTGTGGGTTGCATCGGAGCACCAGTCACTCCACTTATCGTCAATATGTAGATACATTCTTGTCTTTAATGAGGGCAATGACTGTGGTTAAAAAAATCTAATTACCTACTCATACACACTGCCCCCCCCCCCCCCCCCCTTATTACTTTATGCTTATTACCTGAGCCTTGTGCAACTGTGATGTCATCGTCAGTCAGCAGCAAGTAGAAAAATGGCCGCCCGCTGAGATGGATAAAAACGGGCAGGTTTTGCTGCTGAAATCACATTTCATAAATGCAATATTAATCAGAATACTGTTATTTGACTAGTAGGAAAGCATACATATTGTTAAAAAAAAAAAAAAAAAAAAAAGGTGACTTGACTTACTCTTAACACATTCACTGCCATAGACGGCTTTAGACGTCAAAGATTATTTTTTTCCTGGACTGGAAGTGAATAATTATTCGCTCAGTATTTGGTGTTGAAACTTTTTCCCATTGAAACAATCACACAGAGAGAAAGCATTTACTCTATGGTAACTAATTATCAACATATCTAATGAAAGGCACCTAGCTGAAGCAGCTCTGGTTTGAAAATGGTGTCTTGTAAAAAAAAAATTGACATTTGTTTGTTGTATTATGTTATCACAAGGGATGAGTAGAAACGCTATTAGATTTTAGTTGATATCCAGTAATGTTGCTCCAAGTGAAACAAGAAGTTCAACTTAAAAGAAGTCTTGACAAGCCGTCTATTCTGTGATTTAGTTATCAGGATGCGTTGGAATGAATGGTTGTCTCGTGGTTCTTCTCGGGTCTCAAAAGACAGCAAAATCAAATATTATTGCCTTTAATCGTGTTAAAAGCAAATGAGTGAAAGCAGTCCGGAGTAGGCATGAGATTGCCTGAGGGAAATGAAAGAGTGAGGGAGTGAGAGGGAGCTATTAAAGTAGGACGAGTTGTGATGTACATGGTGAGCGTGTAAGGGGGCGGGGCTTATGCGTAAAGCTGGATGGCAAGACAGAAACGATCTTTAGCATCAGTCTTAATCTGCTCTCAAAAATATCTAGAGGCAGACATTCTCTCTCCTGCTTTCTCTACCACTTTTTTTTTTTTTTTTTTTTTTTTTTTTTTTTTTTTACCGCGCTTTCTCCTTCTGTCCTTCTCGCCTCTCTGTATGTTTGTGGATGCTGGACATGAAATCCAACAGGACTCCTATGTCTGCAGTGGTTGAATGCAAGCCTAGAAAAGTGAGTGGCAAAGGTGTGTTTGTGTGCTAAATGAGTTATATATCATATGTGTTCTACAGTTTTGTAGTACAGTAGTTAATGTTAGAGTATATTTGTATTCATTGTTTAAAACTTAGTGTGGCAACGTATACTGTAAAGTGGCTTCTGCTTGGCATTCATGCTTCCTCCCACAGTACAAAATCATGTAGATTAATAGAATCCTCTTATGATAATTGCCTGGAGGAATATGAATGGTGTGTTTACAGAGTGCAGTAAGCACGAGTTTACAAACACCTCTGTATACATTTATGTCATAGATTAAAAGCATTGTCCAAACTTGTCCATTAGCAGGGAAAGCAGCAGCCCAGCACCCCAGAGAGGCTCGATCCCAGTGACGAGACCACAGACACAGAAGACAACGACGAGGAGGACCTGGGAGTTCTTGAGGAGCAGCGAAGTATTATCCTCCATCTACTGTCCCAGCTCAAACTTGGAATGGATCTCACTAAGGTGAACTTCTTATCCTTGCATTTGATGTGTGTTTAGGTGACTTTACCTTCACCATGTAAGGGTATATCGGATGTAGTTAATTTTGGAGACGGGTGGTCTTGTCACAGAAAACACAAGCATCAGAGTTCAGTGTAGAAGTTAAAACTACCAGATGGCGTATGATAGCTACTTATGCTACACAAAACTGTTGGAGATAAGGCACATTTCTTCTTACATAAGATGAAACACAGTCTGTTCCATTTCAATGGTTCATCATATTTTAAAATTGGTGCCCAAACTATGGCCCGGGGGCCATTTGCGGCCCATTATCCATTTTTCTAGGGCCCACAGCATATACCAAAAATGACATTTGACACAGACTACTAGTAATGCATTGGTTTATGTACTGTAAAACTTATCTAAATATGCAACAATAAAATAAACTATTTCAGACTAATATAACAATTTCCCTTCAAAATTCAATTTTAGAAACAAAAAAATTGTTTCTTCCACTTTTTGCTCTGTGTCAAGTTCCGATTTATGAAGATATTGCAATAATGATCTTCAAGTAAAGTTTTAAAAAAGTGTCAGCTTCCTACAATTTGCTCTTGTTTTGGTTCTGAATATGGAGATGAGATTCAGCTGCTGTTCAATTAGGGCTGTAACGATAACGCCAATATCAGGAAATCGTGATATTAAAACTGGCATAATATATCGTCGTCGTCATGTCACGATATTAAAAGCAGAACATCTGTTTAAAAAGTCAGGTTGATTTCCATTTGTGCAGTTCTAGCACCCTCTGGTGGCTAATTTTCTAGTGCAGTTTAATTTTCACAAGGCATTTTTTGGTGCTTCTGTTTAAAATCCACACTAATGGTCAGATGAGGGGGCACGTAACATGCTTGTGAACCGAGTCAATATGTGGAGGAAATCAATGTGTGCTTGCATGTATGACCTCTTTATTTATTTATTTATTTATTTATTTATTTATTTATTTATTTATTTATTTATTTATTTATTTATTTTTTATTTATTTGATTTTATTTTATTTTTTACAATATTGTGACCTTTTTTGTATCGCCAACCTCCTCACAATATCATGATAATTATCGTATCGTGACCTTCATATCGTGATAATATCGTATTGTGATGTTTGGATATATTTACATCTCTATGTTCAGTGCTAGGGTGGATCTCGTCTCGTGGGATACAGGGCCATTATTAAATTTTGATAATTCCTTCACTATTTTCTGTGTTCAGTAGCTGTAACTGAATGTTACATTTTAAATAGCATTTTAGCATTCTTCACTGACAAACAAATGTGAAAACGAGTCCACTAAACCAATTTCCAATCACTGTGTCATGACACATTCAACTGACTGCTAAAGTCAAAAATGTTTAGCTTGTTATCATACTTTGTTTTCTAGTGTTATCAACCAATCATGTTTTGGTTCTTGGCTGCAATCACATGACTTCTGCTCAGGTGATTGTGGTGACTCTTTCAGACCAACGAGCTAACGTGATTACAGATGGGCCGCTGCTCTGGAACACAAGAAGAATGTGCTGATAATATAGTATGTAGGAAAGACAACGATTTAGACTATGTGCTTCGCAGGTGGCTAAAAGTGTCAGCAGGAGTGGAGTCATCCACTCCCGAAATCAGAAGCCATCGGTCCATCTGCATGCATCAGCTTAGCTTGGGTTCCCCCTGCAACTCTAAATAGCATAAGTTATATAGAAAATGGATCGATTGTGTTTGGCTGATTCATGCCGGTTCCTTTTTACGGATACACTGTTCCCAGTTAATCTGTGCTGATTCTAAAAGTCATACATTTTTGACTGGTGTGAGTGCTCTGTGGCCTGGTTGTGTTGTAGACTTCAGTATAATCAATGCAATTGCTCATCCTGTCAGCACCCCGTTACATAATATAAATAAGCAGAATAAATCGAATTTTATCACATACAGGGAAGTTGCAGTTGTGCATTGTTGTACCATGAAGCATTGACACATTAACAGGAAGTATGGGTGAATGCAGCAGCGGACAGAAAAAGGGTAACTGCCCTGAAGCGCGTAATGATTGTCCCACATTACTAAACTCCACATTTAGCATGCATTTAAAGTAGAAGTCAACCTTAAACAAATACTTTACTCATTGAGCCATTTTCAGCAGTGAAAAGTTAGTATTTTGTCCAGAATTAATTTGATAACTCCACTATTTTTTTTGTATACAATTAATACGTTTAAAAACTATTTTTTCCATTTGCTGTCGACAGAAGATGACATCACCTGTGCTGAGGAAGAAGGTAACGACCAATCATGGCTCACCTGATTTTTAGGTTTGGTCAGCAAACTGAGCCATGATTGGTCGTTACCTACTTCCTCAGCACAGGTGATGTCATTCATCTTCAGTCTACAGCAAGTGGATTTTTTTTTTAAGGTATTAATTCTACATGAAAAATAATGAAGTTTCTCAAATTAATTCTAGATAAAATATTAAGTTTTTACTGCTGAAAATGGCTCAATGAGTCTTGACAATAAGATGTTATATGTGACCTTACTAGTCTAAACATGACATTCTGACTAATATTACATTTGTGGAAGTGAGTTATGAAGCAAAATCCAGCCGTTTTTGTCCATCTCAGGGGGCGGCCATTTTGCCACTTGCTGTCGACTGAAAATGACATCACAGTTTCTCAGGGCTCAGGCAACGACCAATCACAGCTCACCTATTTTCTGAAGCTGAGCTGTGGTTGGTTGTGTACCTGAGACCCGTGCAACTGTGATTTCATTTTTAGTCGACATCATGTGGCAAAATGGCCGCCTTCTGATACTGGTAAAAACTGCTGGATTTTGCTGCTTAACTCATATTCCACAAATGTAATATTATGGGAATAATAAGTTATCATACATTTGCTGCAATGAACTGCTTCTGCTTGCAATGAAGAATGCTTTGCACTCACATTCACATAGCCTGGCTATTTGAAGATGACTCAAAAGCTGAAGAACCACAACATCTAACGCAGCAGAATAGTTCGAGCCAGTCTGCTGAGGTCGCCTGTTTTCTGTTAAGAAATGATTGCAAACTTGACTTCATATGTACTCAGCAATCTTCCACTCACATGTACAACACATAGACAAACAAGTACACTGTGTTCCAACTATGCCTTGCATTTGCATTTTTAGGGTCGGAACATCCATCTAACTAGGGACGTGGAAAGGGCGTGGAAAACCAAATAAATAGAGAAGGTGAGGAGAGGAATCTTCAGAGAGTGCAGAAGTGAATTGTATCAGTCAGTTCCTCTCCTCTCTCCTCGCGAGCCCTCAACTGAGTGTCTCCTCTCCTTTTTGTGTTGTGTTTAATAGATGTCAAACAGGTAACCCTGACAAATATAAACCAGAATACCACATTTAGACTAGTGAGCCTGCATAGAACATATTGTCAAGAATTATTTGGGAGGTTGAGGAGTTTGAGGTTCTACGCTACTGGAATTGCGATAGATCTCCACAGTTTCCGATCGTCTGTGGCTGTCTGAAGCTCCTATACTTCACATCGAGTATCCTGCCTCATTGAATTTCAAGATGGACCTACCAGGTCTCCTCCACCCATTCGAGGTTCAGCATCCGCAGTTTTTATTTTGGAAACCGGTCTGCCATTATTTTCTCAAAAATACTCACCTATTCACTGTTTGTATGCTCAGTGAAGTGATTTGATTGAAGTCTATAAATTGTCCATAGGCGTGATTGTAAGTGTGACTGGTTATTTGTGACCCCAGTGCACCAATGACCAAAATCAGCTGAGCTGATCCACAAATTTAAATGTATAGAAAACAGATGGGGAATTAATAAGATCATAATTGTTCTTTCCATCTTCCTTTTCACAGGTAGTGCTCCCAACATTCATCCTAGAGAAGCGCTCTCTTCTAGAGATGTACGCCAATTTCATGGCTCACCCCGACATGTTCCTCTCCATCACCACTGGATCCACGTCCGAGGAGCGCATCATCCGCTTTGTTGAGTACTATCTTACTGCCTTCAATGAGGGCCGAAAGGGCGCGGTGGCCAAAAAGCCCTACAACCCCATCCTGGGTGAGACCTTCCACTGTACCTGGTGCGTGCCTCGGGACTGTGTTCGATCCCTCAGGGCCACCAGCGGTGCGGCTCCCAAATCAGGAGTAGCCTTCACATCTACGACTTCAAACTCCTCCCAGAGGGGGACAGAGAGTTGCAGTGGGTTCAAGTCCGATTGCTACCAGGTTCGCTTTGTGGCAGAGCAGGTGTCTCACCACCCGCCTGTATCAGGCTTTTACTACGAGTGCAAGGAGAAGAGGATGTGTGTTAATACTCATGTATGGACCAAGAGCAAGTTCTTGGGCATGTCTGTTGGAGTTTCAATGGTTGGAGAAGGTGAGTTCACTACTCTTTTAAAACCAATGATTACATTATAATACAATGTATTTTCATGAAGAAGTACTTATCATTTCTCGGAAACTTTTTTTTATGCGGTGCAGTGCAAAAGGAATCACAAATCATATCCCCCTTTGACACCACTAATTTTTTTAATGTCCGATTAATGACTGGCCTTTCTTGGAAAAGCTGTACTAGGGGAATTCCAGTTGCAACGCAGCACACATCCACATCAAAATTTAACAGTAATAAATGTAATAATAATGCACACATATATTTGTGGAGTACAATTTTAAAAATGTGCAGAATTTCACAGGTTACTTCCTGTTGAAGATTAGATGGCTGTATGAAAAGAAAAATGCACTGAGCTGTCACTAATGTCTTAGAAATGCAATTGTGCCATCTCGTGGCAGAAAAAATGGCCTTAACAAAAATCAATATCGCACTCGTTTTTTACCGTATAGTACAGCCTTTTTAATTTTAACTCAATTTTATGAATTATTATGAAATGACTGTATCAGTGACTAAAAGATGCAGCCATATTTCTATTAGTTAAAAAAAAATTCCACTACATATATTAATTATAAATGATAAATTATATTAATAAGAGTATAAAACGAAAAATATTTTATTGGACATTTAGAACATATATATATATGTATATATATATATATATATATATATATATATATATATATATATATATATATATATATATATATATATATATATATATATATATATATATATATATATAATGTGTGTGTATATCTGTGTGACTTGTATATAGGTCTTTGTCTCATAGTTGCACAACCAGGCATGCGTGAATGTATCTAATCAAGAGAATGCACATGTGCACAAAGGTGATTGCACATGTTTAAAATAAATAATACAAACAGAATGGCATGTGTAATAAAGTCAAAATAATTAAAAAGCTGAAGGTGTTAAACAATACATGCATGGCTTCTGCTTGCTGTAGTGGTTGAGTGTTTGTGTGCATGTGTTTGTGTGTCTTGGGAAAACAGATGTGAATACAGTTGACCTGGACGTAAGACAGCTGGCTGTTATATAAGCGTAACGGGGGAAGGAGGGCGCAAAGCATGATGGGAGCTCAGTAGGGACATGAGGCAGACAGTTTGAAAACTCAAATCACAATAAATAATAATTGAGGTCAAACTACACTGACATAGACCCTCTCAAATGCTTGTTTTACTATGTTTCTGTCACAGAAGGATTGGAGTTTAACATTGAAGCATGGCACATTCAAATTGTAAATTGCTCTTGACAGGAAGTCGTATGTAGAGAATGTTAGTTTGCGAGTTTGAGACTAATTAATCCAATTTTATTTTTCAATAAAGTTGGTTGAATGCACATACTAAGCTGGTGAGGTTCAACAAGTTTAAGAACCGCTGTCTTAATCACATCTTTTTATCCAGCTGTGTCTCTGTTCGCAGGTGTACTGCATCTGTTAGAACACGACGAAGAGTACGTGTTCACGTTTCCTTGTGCCTACGCCCGCTCCATTCTGGCCGTGCCTTGGGTGGAGCTGGGGGGAAAGGTCACAATCAGTTGTGCCAAAACGGGCTACTCAGCTACAGTCACGTTCCATACCAAACCTTTCTATGGAGGGAAGGTTCACAGGTAGATTGACATATTTAATATGATACTGTACTATTAGTATTAAACGAACATCGCCTTGCTAACAAAGAGTGGCAATAGATGATATATAACAAAATAAAGCTCTTCAGCTGATTGGACATCCTCACGTGAACAAATCTGCCTTCTACAGAGTCACAGCTGAAGTTAAGCACAACCAGACAGGAAACATCGTGTGCAAAGTCCAAGGCGAGTGGAACGGCGTTCTGGAGTTTACCTACAGTAATGGAGAAAGCAAGGTGATTGATACATCCAAGCTGCCTGTCATCAAAAAGAACATCAGGCCGATAGAGAAGCAGGAACAGAATGAGTCACGGTGAGTCAGGCATTTTGCATTTCTTAAAAAATAACAACAACAAAAAAAAAACAACAACAGTCAAAACTGCGAATGGATGTTTATGTGGCAAAATGTTATAGAAATCACTGAACACCAACTCGCGTAATTTTTGTTTGAGAATTGTCATGTATGATTTAAGTGTTCCTTGATTTTGGTTGATGGAACAAAAGGAAATGCAGTGTGTGAAGATGCACCCGGTTTTTCTGGGGCGTTAATAACAATCACACTTGTTTTTGTGTGCTGTGTCTAGGCGCCTTTGGCAGCATGTCACAGCGTCTCTGAGGGCAGGAAAAATGGATGACGCCGCAGAACACAAACACCGCCTTGAGGAGAGGCAACGCAGCGAGGACAAACAGAGAGCTGCCACCAAAACTCCTTGGAAACCCAAATATTTTATCAAAGAGGTGAGGAATATGCAGCGATTTCTTCCCAATAAAAGCAATCAGGAATTGCTTTTTTGTGCAAAATGATTCATACATTTAATTAACCTAAAATTTGACATGACCATTTTTGTGTTAATATACAGGGTGAAGGTTGGGTATACCACAACCCTCTGTGGAAAGTTCATTGACCAGAAACCGTGGAAGCAGTTTGCAATCCCAGGAAACAAGTGGAAGAAGCGAAGCGAATAACCGAGCGTCCGCCATTAATCACCAAGAGATAAAAAAAAAGGACACCAAAGGCGTTCACAAAAACGTCTAATCATCGAGTGACGCTGTTGAGATGTTTTCAGTGTAAATTAATGAATGGAGACTTTCAGTCTTAATTGTTCAAAATAACACAGTTGCAATATAACGCACTATAAAATACAGTGTAGAGAGCACTGTATACAGTACATGAGCATTTTTTGTGGTTTCATGTCTTAAGTGCTTGTAAATAAGAAGTAACCCAGACTGCTCTTTTGGTTCCACTCAACTCATCCGCTGGTGGATTTAATTAAAACTTTTTTCTGAGGAAACACTTTGCACATTTTGTAAAGGTTGGTTGGAATAATAAAGAACAATAACATGTTTTGTCATAATTTAAATGTCATTTATGAAAGTCACAATCTTCATCTTTTTCATGACAAGCGTTCTTTCTTATCACGCTGATTCCAAAATGTTGCTGGTAAATGGTGAAATGAGACTTGACACTGTATTATCCATCTCATACTGACAACTAGTGGTCAAAAGGAAGAAGTGCCACTGACTCAAATAAAAACTCAGCATTTTAGATGTACAGTACATGCATAAAACTACATCAGAGAAATGGCCTCATATACTCTGTCAAATAAGGCTAAAGGTTTTTAATAATAATATTTATAATACGATTTATTACAATAGCAATAAGTATAACAAATAATAAATAAAAACATCCATCCATTTTCTTAACCGGTTTTCCTCACAAGGGTCATGGGGAAGCTGGAGCCTATCCCAGCCGGCTTCGGGCCGTAGGTGGGATACATCCTGAACTGGTTGCCAGCCAATTGCAGTAAATAAAAACATCTTTACATAATTTAAAATAATAATAGGACTTTTATATTAATAAAATGGATGGATGGATGGATGGATGAATAATAATTATTTTATTTAAAATAATAAAAACAAAATATCAATAACGGCATTTTAATAATAATAATAATCATCATAATCATCAAATTAAAAAAATAAAATAAAATTCTTCCTTCATCAATGACACCAATGGTGAAAAGTTTTCAGAAAAAGCATCATATCACTGTTACGGTATAATGCAAAAACACTACTACGATTTTAGATGTACAGTACATGCATAGAACTACATCAGAGAAATGGCCTCATATGATCTGTCAAATAAAGCCAAAGGTTTTTATTAATAATAATATTTATAAAAAGATTTATTACAATAGCAATAACTATAATACATAATAAATATACACATTTTTACATAATTTAAAACAATAATAGTAATATATTAAGAAAAATAATGTATTTCATTTAAAAATCAATAACAGCATTTTAATCATCATCATCATCATCAAATTAAAAAATAAAATAAAATTTTCCTTCATCAATGACACCAATGGTGAAATGTTTTCAGAAAAAGCATAATATCACTGTCATTTAAAAACACTACTATGCCTATTCAAGTATTCCTTAGTGCCTGTTCTAACTCTGACTTGCTGTTTTCCATATAAGAGGGAAAGTGTGCTTGCTTTAAGAAGTTTGTGTTTCACTTGAAGCTTACTGCAAATACACATTGTATATTTAAACAACAATATATTCAACCATACTATATAATTTTATCTTGTCAAGTTCTGCTAATAAAATGCTAACATCACTTGTACAGTTGAACGTTTGTAATGTATAAATGTGTACTGTAAAAACACAGAAAACAAATGATTAATAATCTGTGAACGCAGGAAACGATCAACCTGTGATTCAGTGGTTCTCTCTATATCCATTTAAATGTACATGAACAATGACTACCAAAAGGCATTTTGTGAGCATCAACTGGGCGCACCTACAGAGCAGGGGATTAGCATAAGAATAGTTTGTGAGTGCTGGAAGGTCAGTAGTTCATTTCTCTCCCAGTCCAACTCATGCTCTCTCACCTTTGCCCCGAACTGCCCCAGCACACGGAGTTTGGACCCAGCTTGATCACCGTTACCTTACCCTGAATGCTAGTATTAGCCACTGTCTATTTGACTCCCCTCCTGATCACTGGAAACGGCATGGAGGATTGCCATACGTTCTTGTACTTTGCATACGGTAGCAACCTGCTAAAGGAGCGACTGCAGCTCAAGAACCCGTCTGCAACGTTGCACTGTGTGGCCAGACTTGAGGTATGGTCATCGAGAGCTATCACACATAGACTTCAAACTTGCACACAGAACGCTAATTTGTGTTTCAGGACTATAAATTGGTATTTGGGAACTATAAAGGCCTCGCCAGTGAGCGTTGGCATGGAGGCGTGGCCACCATAGAGCACAGTCCTGGGGATGAAGTGTGGGGTGTGGTGTGGAGGATGAACAAGTCTGATCTGAAGTCTCTAGATAGGTGACGTAGCATCTCGCTAGCAACGTTGGCGCAGTGTAACATGTTCCTTGTGAAACTGACAACGTGTCTTTTTGTGTGTTCCAATGTCAGTCAAGAGAACGTCATGTTGGGTGCGTACAGTCCTGTGGAAATATCAGTCAGGACACAAGGCCAGGAGCTTAGTTGTCGCACTTACTTAATGAACAGCTGTGTGTATGCGCCGCCATCACCACAGTACCTACTGGTAAGTGTAAGGAACCATATTTGACGTCAAAATGGATGTCAGGTGCCACACTTATTAGATGCTAGCACCTCAGGATTTCTGCCAAACTGAGCAAATAAATCTCATAATGAATCTTTTTAGGTCCTTCTCATATTTGGATATTTCAGTTGGTGTGTTCCTTTAATGACGTTTTGAAGCTGCCAAACATATTAAATACGTTACAATGGAATAAATAATGGAGTATACCGAAACTAGACCCATTAATAAATTGATTTAGATGACGTAACATCACTTGTTTACCCTCATCTTTTCCCTCCATGTACCATCCAGAAACGTCACCTGACAAAGTTATCAACCAATTGGTCACATTGCACACACCTCTGCTGTGCTCCGTGACCACACAGTTTGTTTGTGAGGATGCCAGATTGTTCTTTTCCACACAGAGAGCTTCAAATAATGTACATATGCCCGAGAGAATGACTGCAGATGAAGACAAGTGTCTTTGTGCCCATTGCATTGTATTCTACTGTACATACAGTGTGTGCATTAGACCACTGTGTGCCCACCATGTGGCTTTTTTTTTTTCTCGTAGGTTTAGGTTGTTCCATTGAAATGTTAACAAACATGGTTATAACATGAAGTACAACAAAGGTTTACAGTCTGTGGATAGCAAGTTAACTTAAAATCTGGTTAGGAAGTGCGTGGTCCTCTGTGTCCCCTTCAGCATGCTGAAGAAAATTTGTTTGGAGTATTACAAAACAAATTTGCCAAGAGGAAATAATGCTATTAGTCCTGTTACTTAGCAAAATATCTGTAGTTGTTGTGAATTTCAGCTGCACCAACCAGAATGTTTAACTCATTCACTCCCAGCCATTTTAAAAAAATGTAAAATTTTCAATACCAACACGGTATTATGTTCAATAATTATATATAAACCGAATCTGTCAAATGACAGAATAGACTCTTTCTTTTCTGCTTTGTCCCATTCTTTTATAATCGACAGAATAAAAATGTAAGTTGCACATAATGCAGCCGTTATCCATGGACTTTCCCATGGACTCTCAAACTGTGTTTATTTTGGATAAAATGGGGCTATGATGTCATCTACTGGTGGTTGTGCATTAGTAAAGTCGTTTCCATGTTTGACATTTATAGTGGAGCATTATCAGATTCTCCCCTATCTAGCCCCGTTTAAAAAAAAAAAAAAAAAAAAAGTTATTGACAAGTATACTTGGCAAAGGCAGTGAATTGTTAAACTTGTATAATTTTTATTTTCCCCATTGAAGGTGATTGTGATGGGAGCAGAGCAAAACAGATTGCCGGAGGACTACCAGGAGAAGCTGAGAGCGATCAAGACCAACAAGTATGAAGGTCCTCTACCTTTGATGGTTGAGCTGGAGCTTGAGTGAGCCAGAGAAGCAGAAAGACACGACCTATCTGAGCCCTGATCCAATAGACTGCATAGCCTATCCCCCTTGTAAATGGACCAAAATGGCTTACGGCCATGCTACTAGAAGGCCTGATCTCGTCTGATCTTGGAAATCACCTAATCCTAAAATCGAACGTGTTTGTTCCCATGCTAATTCATGCTTCATTAAAGAGACATTATGATGCTTTCTATACTGCAGTTGGAGTTCAAGTATATGGAGAAACCTCTTAATTGCTTGCTATTTGGTAAATAATTTGGTTGAAGAAGTTTTTTGAACTATTTTCTATAATACAATAATTTATAAGTCTGTCTCATGCTTTTGAAGACTACTTGCAATCAAATTACAGATGGAGAAATCCCCTTCCAGGATGACCAGTCAGCAATGGATGCCAAGTTGGCAACATTTATGGAGAAGCGCTAGATGTGTTCTTTTTAAATATTGTGAACATGACGACGACGATATTGTGGCTGTTTTAATATCACGATATTGCACCTATTGTGACATCCCTAATACACACACAAAAGTCATAGTTGATTTGTAATGAATCCAGAGTGTATGACATTTTGGCTTATTTAATTGCATTACAGAAAATAATGGACTTTATTACAATATTCTAATTTTATGAGACAGTCCTGTATTTTGAATATTATTGTTTGCGAAATGTGAATTAAGCAGCAAAATCCACCCATTTTTATCCATCTCAGAGTGCTTGCCAATAGTTGTCGACTGGGAAATGACATCACTGTGCCTAATGCTGGATTCGAGGGAGGTGGGAATTCGGAATTAACCCACTGGGATTGTCCCAGTTCCGATCTCAAAGCGTTCGAGGCGAATGTAAAGAACAAAGATTATGATAAATTATTTGGTGCTCTGGTTAACGCAGTCATTACAAATCATGTTGTGTTACGTGCTATATTTCTACGGGGGTCGCCATTGTCGAGTGACAAATTGAAGCAAGTCGGTGAAGTGCACACTTCCTTGTATGAAGTCGGAAAAATCCGACTTACCACCTTCCTTGAATGCAGCAAAAAAGCTCATCTTGCGAATGTCACATGACCAAACCCAGAAAACAGGCGAGCTGTGTTTGGCACATGAGCTCTTAGGCACTGTGATTGTGATATCATTTTCACTCGTCAGCAAGTGACAAAATGCCCGCCCACTGAGATGGATAAAAACGGGCAACATATTTTTTGATTCACCTCAACTTTAAGAAACTTTTTTTTTTTCTGAAGTGTCCTTTTAAAAGTACTAGAATGGCAAGAGGACTGTTATAAAGTATCTGTTCTAAGTTGCATGTGTCCCTTTGAAAGACGTATGAAAACAAGACACACTGCCCACATTGAGAGGTGGGCCCTGTAAAATTCTTTCTCTGTTGACGATACACGTCCCCTCGCGCACGTCATCGCCCATCCAGGTGGCTCTTCAGCTTCCACATACAAAATGCTCTCCCCATTGATTTTCTTTTGCGGTCCTCTTGTACACACAAGCAGAGCAAATCTCAAATAATCACCATGTGTGAAACAGAGATGCGCAGGATCTAGGGCAGAGATTTGGCCCTTCTATGCGGGGAAGGCAAAACAAATGCAGCTGCACTCAGTCAACACATGATCCCCAGCAGTGCACAGATGAAAAGCCCCAAACACTAAAGAATTATTGAACTTTCAACTACATAACTGATACAGAAGCTAAATGCAAGACGCCATGAGCATTAACCATACGCCAGGCAGGGATGTGACACTTTTAATCACATGAAGTCATATTGTACATGTTAATTGCTAACTCTTGCTGCAATACTTGAAATTTTTTTTTTTTTTTTTTTTTTTTTTTTTTTTTCTTTTTTTTTTTTTTTTTTTTTTTGAAGAGCTCAGAATTGTTCATTCGGTAGTCTTACCGATTCAACGTCTTGTCATCATTGCTCTTTTCCTTTTTTTTTTTTTTTTTTTTTTTTTTTTTTTTTTTTTTTTTTTTTTTTTTTTTTTTTTTTTTGTGTGTGTGTATGTGTGCGTGCGTTTGCGTGCGTGCGTTTGCGTGCGTGCGTGCGTTTGCGTGTGTGCGTTTGCGTGCGTTTGCGTGCGTGCGTGCAAATACGTATAAATTTATACTCATTCATTCACCTAAAACCTTATAAATATCCCATTACCCTTCGCCTTAACCAGGTACTTCAGAATCTTGCCAGAGTCGTGAGATTTAAATGGTCAGGAGACCAGAGAAAAGGTCAGAAAAAAAAGAAATAAAGAGAAAAGAAAGGTAAATCAAAGTGACATCCAGCACCGACCAAACACTTCCTGCCTTCCCCATGATTACAAAATCAAAGTCTTACGCCAACCCCGGAAGCCTCTAAATTCCAGCAAATTTAGCGAGATCTCAAGAGCCCAGAGGAAAAACTAAAGAGAGGAAGGAGGGAAGGATCGATAAGGCAGAGTGAGATCAATAGAAGCCAGTACATCCAATCCATCAAAGTGAAGTCCAGCACCAACAAGACCCCTCCTGCGTGGTTACAAAACCGGAGTCTTATGCCAACCCCAGAAACCTCATACTTCTAATAAATTAAGATCTCAAGTGACCAGAGGAAAAACTAAAGAGAGGAAGGAGGGAAGGATAGATAAAGAAAAGTGAGAACCACAGACACCAGCACCAACTGATTCAAGGGGCTGTGGGAGGGAGAGGGTACTTCTGTTGAGTTTCAGTAGATGCTGGTGCGACGGATCTGGCATGCATAAGGACCACCACCAAAGAGAGAAGCCGTCAACCGCGGTCCAGCAAAGCGAGCACCCCCCCCCCCCCCCCCACCCCCCCCGAAATCCCCAGGCCGCGGCAGCACCAAGGCCACCCCCAAGCCACCCGAGCGGACACCGGTCAGCGAGCCGACCCAGATACCCGGAACACACCCCGCCCCAGCCCCGGCCCACACCCCCGAGCCCAAGGCCGCAGAACGAGGCCCAGCGGGCCCCCACAGCGCCCCACCGGTCCCCAGCCCCCATCCCCCCACGACCCCCCCGCACCCCACCCAAACCCGCCATCCACCACGACCCAGGCCCCACCACCCCCGACCCCCAAACCCCCGAACACACCCCGACCCCCAGCACCCAACCCCCCACCCACCCATACCTCCACCCCCCCCCCCAAACAAGCCGCCCCCCCCCCGACGGCCGCCACCCCCCCCCCCGCGAACCCGGCCCCCCGCGAGAACCCCCCACCCCCCCCCGGAAACCGGCACCGGGCAGCAGCGCAGAGAGGGAAGATGTGCCCACCCCACCTCCAGCCGCGCGAGATTTGCACCGCGGCGGGAGGGGGGAAGCAGAGGAGGAAGCACCAGGGGAGAAGGCGGGACGCCAGAACACCGAGCCCGGTGGGGAGAGGCCCCGGTCGTCACGCCAGAGTACAAGTGACACCTAACCCTGTTACTGAGTCCGCCAGCTCGCCGACTGGCGAGCTCTACCCTTACACCGTGAATGTGGCCCCACCCAGTGTATATACAAGTGTGTGCGTGTGGTGCATTAAAATTGGGAGCAGGTGAGTCGGAGCAGAGGGAAAAAATTTCCCCTACTCCGACACACCCGTATCCCCCCCCAAAAAATGAATATGTATATGTGTGGTGCATTAAAAAAGGGAATGGAGGGACAAAGTGGTGGGGCAGGGACACAAATGGGGGGGACCACAGCGCTGCCAGGCACTGCAGTCCATCCCCTCTGATGGCTCCCCGCCCCAACTCACCCCTCCCCTTGGACGTGAGGTGCATTAAAATTGGAGGGGAGTTGAAGGGTGAAGACGGTGTTTCCACCCTTCCCCACCCCACCAAGAAATGTGTTGTGTGCCCTATGTGTATATTTACAAAGTGTATAGTGCAAGCTAGTGAAGTGAGTAAGAGGAGCGACCAGCGGGGCCTCACCCAACCCGGCGGGTGTAGGTGGCACGCCCGCCCCCCAGCACCCCCACCCCCCGCCGCCCCCCACCTCATCCACCCGGCACCACAATGGGCGGACAGCCAGCGCAGCAGGGCTACCGGACAGCCCACCGGCCACCGGGGCCCGCCCGGGGCACCAGGAGTTATACCGGAGCGGGGCAGGCCCCAAACCCTCGCCCGGCCCCCGGAGCCCGACGCCCGGGCCGGGGAGGGAGCCCCAGGCCCAGGGAGAGGGAGGGGGAGGGGCCGCAGGGCAGACAGGGAAGGGGGGGGGGGGGCGGGGGAAGCGGGGAGAAGACGACAAGAAGGCGAAAGGGCGGCTGCAGGGCAGGAGGCGGGGGGGGAGAGGAGGAGGGAGGGCGACAAGGGAAAAGGGACCGGGAGGCAGAGGAGGATGGGCGGGAGGAGGCGAGGAGGGAGAGGCGACGGGGGGGAGGAAGGGGGAGGGGAGAGGGAACCACGGGGCACACCGGAGGCCCACCCACCCCGAACCGCGCCGCCGGGCACGGAGCAGCGGACCGCGCCGGGACGGCACCGCCCCGGGCACCAGGGGAAGCACCCCAACACCGCACCCCACAGGGGGCCCAGGGAGCGGCCAAGACGCAACCGCCACCGAGCAGACAACGGGGGGGGGGGGGGGGGGGGGGGGCAGAACCACCCCCCGCCCGACCACAGGGGACGGCGTCAAGAAAATTGACTAATTAGCATGCAGTAACACCAAGTGTTGATGCTTAGTGCCCACTAGAAATAGATCTTAAGGAGTTATTGAGTATAGTGTCGTATAGTGTGGTATGCTCGAGCCCACTAGCAGCAACTAGGTTCCTGACTATATAAAAATAAAAACAATCAGATACAAAATACCAAATACAGGAGCAGCGAAAACAGAAGTTGTAACGATGTGGTGGCTCTCGTTAACAGGCAGAATCTTGGCAGGATTAAGTTGCCAAATTGAGATTAAAATATTCTATGTACATAGACCATATTTGTTTAAATCTTGATACTTGATTTTTATTTAAGGCAGAGATTTTTTCCATTGAGATATAATTTATTAGTAAGTTTAACCAGTGGTCGATATTTAGAGATTGTTTATTTTTCCAATTGACAAGGATTATTTTTTTAGCAATAGTAAGGGCTATAAATATAGATTGAGATTGTTTACATGGTCGCTCAGTTATTGTTAAGTCACCTAGTAAACACAGTCTTGGAGATAAAGGAAGCCTACAGTTTAATATATCAGCGAGCTTTTCCAAGATTTTAGTCCAGAAATGCAGCACTGGAGTACATGACCATAAAGCATGAAGATAAGTATCGGCAGTGTTTTGTGAGCACTGGAGACAAATGTCGGAGTCAGAGAGTCCCATTTTTTTCATCATATATTGTGTAATATATGTTCTATGAAGTATCTTATATTGGATAAGTTGCAAATTTGTCTGTTTGGTCATTTTAAATACATTTTCACAGATTTGGGTCCAAAAGTCTGGTTCCGGAACTATAGACAAGTCTTTTTCCCATTTTAAAGTCGGTAAATACGTTTTATTTGTGTATAAAAATAACTTATATATTTTTGATATTTTCTTTATTGTTGTTGGAGAAAGCTTTATAATATCTTTAGCTAAGACAGGCAGTTGGAGCGTATCTTGAAGTGTTGGGATTTGTTTCTTAACCATATTTTAACTTGCAGATAATGTAAGAAATTTCCCTTTTTTATTTCATATTTCTGGACCAAGTTTGTATATGATATAAACTTATTATCTGAGAAAAGATGATGAAGGTGTGTAATTCCTTTCTGCTCCCATAGGCTTAAATGGAACGACTGATTATTAAGTTGAAAGTCGGGGTTATGCCAAATGGGAGAGAGCCCACAGGGCGCCAATTGGGAGTTTGTAATTTCTAATGCCTTCCACCAGGCAGTCAGGGTGGCGGCTATCATTGGGTTTTTAAAACAATTATGTCGTCTTATTGATTTTGTAATAAAGAGTAAATCTGACAGTCTAAGATTATTACAATCCTTCTGCTCCAATTCCAACCAACAATACTTGAAATTTAACAAATTCAATCAAATCTAGTGCAAGAAAGAAAACATATATAGCTACTGTGCACACAGAGCTGGCCCAAGTCTCCACAGGGCCTCAATTTTTTTTTTTTTTAACTTTGGCGGCCTCTACTTTCTGCCAATAACGTCACATATTCAACTTTATCATCTGTTCATGTATATTAATTTAGACTTTTGCGTCCTCGTGTGGAAAATGGTACAACGTTTCAGAATTTTCAAAATCTTTCTTTTGTATGGTATCTCTATGAGGACATTAAAACTGGAGGGGCACAACAAGTCTTTCAGCAGATGAAATAAATGAGTTTTAAAATTAGCTGTTATGCTAGCAGTGAGATGCTATAATCTGCCTAGCTGTTAATGGTGCCCTTCTCCTTTGCTTTTAATTCTCAGCTCTGCCATCCAGTCACACTTTGACACATCTTTATTTTGACTGGCAAAACCATTTATCCCAATTAGAATCAAAGTAGCCGCAGCTGTTGTATTTTTCTTTCTGCATGAAGAGCCTGTCAAGAACCATTTGTGAATTTCCATGAATTCAATTTGTATCAAGCTGTATCAGAATGTTTTTGTTCAGTGGGCACAAGTTTACACTCCACTTTTGCTTCACTTCACAGTTTGTGTTTTGTGGACTGTACTGTACAGCATGCACTGAGAACATAACTTGGAGATATGCCACAGTTCCAAATGCTGTTTAAATTTTCAGGTATGAAAATAAGTACCAGATTTGATTAAAAGGTGTGTACCACATTACTTTGGTTAATTTATGGTATATCAAAGTAGTGATATTTTTAGTGATTCATGTTGAGACATATCCTGTTTTTACTGTAGGCGATATATATAGTAGGCCTATAATTTCTTTTGACCATTTTCAGCCATTTTTGTTTATTGGACAAAACAAGTTTTGTAATACTCGGCCATGCACTAAAGAACAAGTTAAGTAAAACAAGATGTTAATTCTATTTATTTATTTATTTGTTTGTTTGTTTATTTATTTATTCATCTATTTATTCACTTTCCTACTTGTTGTTATTAATTTACTGATGTCAACTTTATTTACTTGTATACAAAAAAAAACCCCCAAAAAAACAACTTGTAAGTCAGATACTGCTGTTCCCGCCCGGCTCGTACCTGGATGCAGCAGCCAATCATATTGCAGCACTGCCTGTTTTGTCTAAAATTTGAGTGGGATTCATAATAGCGATCCTGAAAATACAATAAAAAAAAATAGAATTAGCGGAAGAAATAGAAGCTAACTAAGCTAGTTGTTTGCCCCTCTGGTAATTATTACATTGCAGTAGCCGTCACTTTTTGTTATTGTGGTAGATGACGGGAGACATGTTGTACAAACACTCAAAATAGTTGAAGATCATCCACTGACCGAGTGAATCAGTTGCTCTCAATAAGCAATATCATCAACTACATTTATTGAGCAGCATTATGTGACCGTATTTGTAGTATTCCTTGCAAAGGTTAAATTCCTAGGTTTGTAAGCCTTACATTTATAACCACTTCAACTCAAAGTACAATAAAAACACATAATGGCTCTGGCTCATAAATGTCTGTTACTGTATTGCTACAAACTAAATGTCAGCTTTGAAGCGGAATTCGGTGAACTAAGGAAATGTTGAACTGTCGACCCTGCTGTTCTTGAATGGTTACAGTTTTTATGAATGTGCTGGTTACACTGCTGTCTTCCACTGACATATATCTATCTATATATTATACTGTATTATGATTAACTATGAGTATTGTTTTACTTGCATATAGTATTTATTTATTTATTTATTTGTTTTTAAAGGCGATATACTCTAAGTGCCCTTTTTGATTGGAATGAGGGAAACATGCTTATGTGATGTGCTAATATTTAAGCCTATACTGTTGTTATTGTCTAGCTATATAATATTTAGTTAATTATTTTAACACTTTTATGTCTAAAATTGTCTGTTTGTCTCTGTGTGCCCTGCGATTGGCTGGCAGCCAGTCTAGGGTGTCCCTCGCCTACTGCCCAAAGTCGGGTGGGATAGGCTCCAGCGCCCCCCCCCCCCCCCCCCCCCCCCCCGTGACCCTTCTGAGGAAAAGCGGTCAAGAAAATGGATGGACTGATATATATTATTTTTATTTCGCTACCTGGAGGAGAAAAACAGGGCAGAGTACCTTTTAAGAAAAGTGTTACACTATTTTGTACTCGCTGTAGGGGGCCGATTTACTCGAGAAACATGCATATACTGTCAATGTTGAGGAGCAGCTGTATCATTTTCGCCATAAGTGCTCCTCTATATTTGTATTTTTCTGACAGAACAGCAATCTAATCGCCAAATCTTTTATATGAGCCGTTCTATATGTTGGCCAAACGCTGATACAAAACAAAATAAAACTATTATGGGGTAATAAAGTGGCTACTGGCTACTTTGAAGCCCCGCCCCCTGCCACCGTTCAAGTTCCAATCAGGGCTCTATTAAAATGCTGCAGGCGCTCAAACGCCTCACAACTTGTTGACAACGAGCCAGAAGACGTTCTGAGGCGCGGACATGGCGAAAGATGCTCGGCCCAACTGGGATAGCCCATTACAGTTCGTCTTGGCTTGTGTTTCTTATGCGGTCGGACTGGGGAACGTTTGGCGATTCCCATACCTGTGCCAGATGCACGGTGGAGGTAAGACTTGACGATGTCATTTTTCCCCCCCTCCTTTTTGTTACGGTGGCTTGCTGCGTGTTGAGGGAATAAAATCGCCAAGCTTGGATTCCCTTTTGATATTAATGCCATTTTTAGTTTGCCTGATACTAGTAGTTAACACAAACTCACGCCAAATAGATTCAAATTTGTTCATAAACATGAGTCCAAAAATTGAAAATGACATTTAATAAGGATGTGCTTGTGAAAATCGGGATGCAAAATGTCAGATAATTGAATTGGTCACAATAGATAAAATAAAACATTTAATAACAATACCATGAGAGATTCAGCATCAAAACTCTGATAAAAAAAAATAAAAATCAATATATTACATAAAAACGGGGTCATAATGGTGGCCAAATGTCGGGGGAAATGAAGAAAAAAAACAAAAACATCTGATAAAGTGTCATCTTTTTGTCAAACAGGCACAAATACCTCTAAGTGAGAATTCGAGTATTTCAGTGGTGTTATTCCGTATTTATCCATCCATCCATTTTCTTGGCCGCTTATTCCTCACAAGGGTCGCGGGGGGTGCTGGCGCCTATCTCAGCTGGCTCTGGGCAGTAGGCGGGGGACACCCTGGACTGGTTGCCAGCCAATCGCAGGGCACACAGAGACGAACAACCATCCACACTCACAAGCACACCTAGGGACAATTCGGAGCACCCAAATAACCTGCCGTGCATGTCGGGAATGTGGGAGGAGACCGGAGCACCCGGAGAAGACCCACGCGGGCACGGGGAGAACATGCAAACTCCACCCAGGAAGGCCGGAGCCTGGACTCGAACCGGAGTCCTCAGAACTGGGAGGCGGATACTATTCCGTATTTATTTTCTCCCAAATCAGACGTGGGATGTGGCTTGTTATCGGTAGTTTTTTTTTTTTTTTTTTTTAAACCAACCATCCATCCATTTTCTTGACCGCTTATCCCTCACAAGGGTCACAGGGGGTGCTGGCGCCTATCTCAGCTGGCTCTGAGCAGTAGGCGGGTTACACCCTGGACTGGTTGCCAGCCAATCGCAGGGCTTTTTTCATTTTTCTTTTTTTTTTCTTTTTTAAATGACCATTAGTTTACTAATTATAATTATATACCAATATAATATACTTATAGGTTTGCTTTATTATTAATATATTATTAGTTCTATTTGCTCATTGGGGAAAATCTTTACTAGGAGGTGAATTATGCTGAAATATGGCTCTTTGGGTCACCAACCACAAAAGCAGAAAAAAACTATTAAACTATTAAACCCCATAAGTCAATTAATGAAAAGTTCACTTACCCATTGACATCAATATTTCAAGCCTTCTGACTAAAAATTGCATACAGCTTCAATTTGATCTTTTAAACCAAACTCAGTCATGTGTCAACAAACATGGAA
The DNA here is from genome assembly GCF_051991245.1 of Festucalex cinctus. NCBI lineage: Eukaryota > Metazoa > Chordata > Actinopteri > Syngnathiformes > Syngnathidae > Festucalex > Festucalex cinctus. The sequence continues at coordinate 18,314,410 of NC_135417.1, forward strand.
GAGTGATGAACACCAGTATGGATTTGTCCATATTGAATTTACATTAACACTTCCAGTAATGTCAAGATGTTGGATTGTAAATTTTCCAAACAAATCCTTTCCAGAGTGCGAGTTGATACAAAGTTGAAGTAGGCATGTAAAACTCAATAACATGTCATAAACTATAAACCATGAAGTGACACCGCAAATGAATGAGCTCTTTACAGCTTGCAGCCTCCCACTTTTTTAAGCAGCACACAGTAGAAGTAGACGATAAGACTTTATGACAACCGTTTCAGTGGTACAAAAACATAACAAGAGTAACATGAAATTGAGAGAAAAATGCCGCCTGTGAAAATAAAGCGTTTAATTTCGTGCCACGTCACGTCGTACATCCAATCCAAAGATAAAGTACTTGGGGAAGCTGTACGGATCTAAATGGCACCCATACCCCCCCCCCCACCCCTTCATATTGTATAGAACCAAGTAAAGACCATATTTTTTGTGCTTTTCTCCAACAGGGGGTTTCTTGATCCCATATCTGCTGATGCTGTTCATTGAGGGTGTGCCCTTATTCTACATGGAGCTTGCCATTGGACAAAAGATGCGCTTGGGGAGCATTGGGGCCTGGTCGGCCATTAACCCGTATTTGGGAGGTGTGGGTAAGTACTTGAAACAAACATATTAGCATTACAGTTTACAGCTACATAACCAAATAACTAACTACTTGACTGTTGTATTGTAAAACCATCTGACAAAATGGAGTACACCGCTCACATTTCTGCAGATATTAAATTGTATCTTTTTATGGGACAACACTAAAGAAATAACACTTTGACACAAGCAGACGAAGGACACGGATTACTGGAATCATGTCCTGTGGTCTGTTATTTTGTCCACTGGAAACGAGGCCACAGGCAGTATTCCAACATGATAACAACCACAAACACACCTCCAAGATGACCACTGAAGGTAAAGGTGATGGACTGACCAAGCATGTCTCCAGACCTAAACCCTATTGAACATGGGTGGGGTATCCTCATAAACTTACGGAAGGTGGAGGAGTTTAACGTCTTGACTATCTGCCAGCTCTGTTATGTTGTCGTGGAGGAGTGGAAGATGAGTGACAACCTGCGAAGCTCTTGTGAGCTCCATACCCAAGAGAGTTAAGGCAGTATTGGAAAATAATGGTGGCCACACAAAATTCTCACACTTTCACTTAGGGGTGTGCTCACTTTTGTGACCAGGAGTTTGCAACAAAAGGCTGTGTTTTGAAATAAATGTACACTGTTATCAATGGCGTAACATGCTGAGAGGTACAGGGGTGCAAAAAAAAAAAAAAAAAAAAAAAGAAAAGTTTTGGGCCCTGCACCACCATTTTTTTCCCAGCCAACCAAGCTACTAACAGGGGCATATGTAAATTTCACTGTGCAAACGCCCGCTCCTGATTGGTGGGCTGGTTTCGCACTCGTTCCTGGTTGGCTGCTATACTCGGCTTCCTCCCGCGTCAGTTTTGAATGTTGTGTAGAACAGCACCTTTAACTTCATCATGCTTTTTTGTCTTTTCTTTTTTGCGAGCTCCAGCTCATCCACGAGCTAGCCAGCTTTTTTTTTTATTCCAACTCACATCATCGAGACTCATCGTGACTGACAATTTCAGTCAGCTGATTGTAAATGATCATTTCCACCTCCCAAACTAATCACACAGCGTGGCTGACCCACCCAGAGCTATTCTAGTTAAAAAATAACTCGATCTTTTTTCCCCTTGTTTTTCTTTTTTCTTTGTTTGTTTTCTTCCTTCTGTCATGGATGTCGCACCGGCTGCACTGTCGATATTTACACCTCTGACTATATAAGCTGTACACTGACTAATTTTCATTGTGCCAAAGTGTCATATTGGCAGTGTTATCCAATGAAAAGATATAATTAATTATCTGCACACAAAAAAATGTGATGGGTGACCTCATTTTTGTTAGTGTAGATTCCAATTAGAAGCCAAGTCAACTGTGTGCATGGATGACAACATGGATGGGTGCTAATTATGCTCAGCACAATGGATGATAAACAACGCCCGGGCGGCGGTGATTACCTTTTTAGAACAAGAATCATCTTTATTGTCATGAACACATATTTATGAACTTTGACCTCATCTACATTTAACAGTAGTGATGTTTGTTGATTGTTTCAAGTGATTCTCCTCACTTCTAGTGATTGTCTCGTAGAATTACATTTTGTCAACTGTGGATATTTTGTTTATTTATTTATTTATAAAGTATAACTGTTTAAAAAAAAAACATGTACACATTTAAAAGAAATAATCTTAAATCTCTCATTTCAGGTCTTGCTAGTGTTGTGGCATCCGTGTACCTTTGCCTCTACTACAACGTCATCAATGCATGGAGTTTCTGGTACCTCTTTAATTCATTTCAGGTGAGTTATTAAATAACTTTACCGGATATAATTCTGTATGAAATTCTGAGCTCATCAGGGCCTTAACAATAACCGGTTTGCATTCACAGTCTGTCCTGCCCTGGTCAGATTGCCCTGTTAATGCCAACCTGACAGGACCTGTAGAAGAGTGTCGAAAGGCTTCTTCAACGCAGTACTTCTTTTTTCGAGAAACATTGGACATTTCTTCTTCTATTGAAGAGAATGGAGGCATTCAAACAAGTCAGGCTTTGTGTCTCCTGCTGGCCTGGGTGATTACATACCTCTTCATTATCCATGGAGTAAAGTCATCCGTGAAGGTAAAGAGAAGTTCACACATGCGCCTCAAGTGCCGCAATAACTTTACTGTAAAACAAAAACAAAATTGCTCTGCCTTTTATAAGAACTGATGAGAACTGATGACATGAATAAATATGACTCATCTTACTTCCTTTTCTCTGGTGTGTAATCTTATGATGACTCGAATGAATAATTATAAGTCCTCTTCATTTTTAGCTTGTTTTTTAACATTCTTCTCTTCATACACCTTCTGAGACTGTATCTTCTTTTTGAGCATTTGTCACATCTGAATAATGATGCTTAAAACCACCGTCTTGCTAGATCTCAGTGGTGCATTTGACACAGTTGATCATAGCATACTGCTTGACCGTCTAGAACAGTGGGTGGAATATATTAATATTACTTAAAATATAGGGACTACTTTGTTTTGATTGGTAGTCATTAGTGAGAGCAAACAAAGATCATATGCGGGGTTCCGCAAGGCTGCATTCTTGGAGCACTTCTATTTAACGTCTACACGCAACTTTACATTTCAGTGTGAACATCATCATCATCATCATCATCATCATCATCACATGACTATAATCCTTTACTTTCATTAAGTAAGTGTATTCATCCAATCAACAAATGGCTGGACCAACATTTTCTCAAGATCAATCCAGACAATACAGGATATTGTTTTTGGCCCCAAAAATGAAAGGTCCAAGATCAGCATTGACCCTATGTCATTGCAAGCTGCAACCCAAGCCAGAAATCTTGGTGTAATTAATGACTCAGACCTACTATTAAATCTGCCTATTACAACCCGAAAAAACATAGCGCAATAAAGACACTCGAAAATGTGTTAATGGTTAAATAAATACATAAATAAATAAATACATAAATACATAAATACATAAATAAGTCACTCAGCCAGCTACAGCTGTTCCAAAATGCTGTTGCCAGAGACCTTACAAACACCAAGGGTGTATTTCACAAAGGAGGTTGAACGAACTGTGAGATTAACCCTGAACAATGAGTTGACATACGATAGCAAACTCTGCGTTTTCGGTTCCAGTCCAGCTGATTCCAGTGAGTTATATCAACGCCGAGTAGTCTCACCTGGACTTAAAAAGACCGCCTCAATGGAGCACAGATTGGTCGAGTCACCATGGCAATGGGGAAGCCGAGCACGGCGCCGCCCTCTGCTTCCGCGTTGCTTTTGTATTTTTTTTTTACCCTTTCAACCGAAAATCTTAATGCGATCATATGTCAAAAAAGGTAACTGTGCGGAAATACCAGATATATTCTCGCGACGAATATTTAATTCCCTGCGCAATTAAGCTGCACCTTCATCAATAGGTTCATTGTAAAAATGACATGCCATGTTCGTGACAAAAGTGGACTTTACGCTATAGACTACGGGCGTATTGTCGCTGCAGTGGACTGAATGAATGAGGAAATTAAATGTGCGTGGATGAAAGGAGGCGGGTACAGGGAAAAACTCGAGGTTCATTGTGACAAACCTGCTACCATCAGGTTGATGGACCATGTTACTATGGTAACTGACTGAGAGCTTAAATGACCTCTTTTCATGAAACAGGCTAGAGTTCCCTCTTATCCTCTGGTGTCAATTACCTCCCTTTCTGAAACAAGTTTCCCACTTTTCAGGGTTTCTTTACCCAGGTTTCTCACTAAACCTGCTCTGTGAAATACACTCCAGGAAAATGGACCACGTCACACCTGTCCTCAAATCACTACACTGGTTTCCTGTCAGTCAAAGAATAGATTTTAAAAGCTGCTGGTCTATAAATATCGAGATAGTCTTTGACCAAAATACATGCAAGATGTACTGTATTAGTACCCAATGAAGTATTCAGATTAGAGATAGACCGATATGCTTTTTTCAGGGCCGATACCGATTCCGATTATCGGTAGTCAAGGAGGCAGATAACCGATATTTGAAGCCGATATTCATTTGCAGTAAAAGTTAAAATGTTGGCACCAAATTTTTGAATAATGCAAACCCTAACCGTTCTTTACAATGGATTCTCACACTGCACTTTTCATTTTACATCCTTCTATCTGCAATAAGACGTTGGTGGCGGGGGGAGTTAAATGTGGGGGCCAATGTGACATTACCTTTTATAGCATTTGGGATACTTGTAGTTTTATTCTATAAATGTTATATTTTTATATTTTGAAGTAATAGGAGGAACCCTGTCATTCAAAATGTGCATCAGCTGTGGCATTACTTATTACTACAGCAAAAAAAAAAAAAAAAAATTCCATGAGAAAAACTATTCATCCCTGAACACCATACAGTTCTTGTAGACCTTATTATAATTATTGTTATTGTTACCATATAGACAGTTTTGATAAGCTGAGGATCTTAAATCGAGAACAGCAATATCATGCTACTCCTCTCTACAAGAGAACTGTCAAAAGACACTTCATCATGTAGTTTACTGCCACTTAGGATGCCCCAATCAACGCAGAAAAAGGTCGAGTAAAATAACTTGGTTATAATAATAGTAAGAATAACTTGGTTAAACAGACATTGTTGCGGTGGACCGCTGCCAGTTTCTGCTGTTTAATGTGTTTTACACTTATAGACACGTGTGTGTATATGGGCACACTATTCTCTCACTACTGTACTGTACTGTATCACTTAATGGCACAGATGTACTTGTCTAAGTAATAACTGGGCTGCAACATTGCTAATTCACATTAACAAGCACTATCTTAGCTGTCCACATGAATAGTTACTAACACACGAGAAAGTTATACAACACACCAAACATGAGCTCATTATTCAAAGTATGATGCACGTAACGAAATTACATCACTGAACATTAATTGCAGCCGACTACGGCCGTAGATGTTACATATTAGTGGCATCCATTGAGAGGATAATGTCCCAAATGACGGCAGACATGACGTGAAAAGAGAGACAAAACGAGCAAATAAGCACACTATACTTTAGTGCACTTCTTTACTAATGCCAAACATACGGAAGAGAACACGTTCGTGTAGTTAAACGGTGTTTGAGACACTTAATTAGTTACGGAGCGGACTTTAACGAGGTGCACAACGAGCTGTCAATCAAATCGACGTCGAAGCTTAAGGCACACAATGGCAAACCAGTGCGACAAATAAACACAATATAAAGTAACTAAACGCTATTTAGTGTCACTGTGGCATCTCACTGCATAATAACCGCTATGCAACAAGTAGTGGACGTGACCCAGAATGCAATGTGTGCGTCACGAGAGGTAAATATAATGACATTACTCTACTCTTAACATGGAACTAGACAATATAATAATGACAACTGTTAATATTTGGAACCTTTCTAACAAACATTATTTACTTAATTAAGTGAAAATGTGTGTGATTCCCTCCCCGAGTAGTTCAAGTAGCGAATTAGCTACTGGGTGTTAGCCTACATGCTAAGCTGAACACACCACTGTTAGCTAGCGGGGATTCAATGCAAGGCAATGCAGCTCCATTCATATAGTGCATTTAATACACAACATAATTCAATGTGTTTAGCTTATCATGGTGAAACGATCGGCGGAGTCTCTTCTCTTTTAACTTACCTTCGAAGCATGTGTCTGTCGCGTTGTGTCCGTGGGTGCGTGTGTGACCGGCTACTGTGATACAGGCATACACTACTGATTGGTTCTGGCTCTTGCACGGCTAACCTATCAAATGCTGCTATGGGCGTTACATTGCTGGAGTTGGACTCCATAACAGACAGAGACGCTCTGGGCTGCATTCGAAGCGAAAAGACGGAGTTTTAAATGGATCGCTCATATCGGCCGTCAGATTAATAAAACAGACCGATACCGATATGTACCAATATGTCAAATATCGGCCCCGATTATCGGCCCGACCGATTATCGGTCTATCTCTAATTCAGATCCCTCAGGTCATGTGCGACAGACTTTTGTGTGTTCCCAGAACCAGTATCAAGTAAAGTGAAGCAGCATTTAGTTACAGGTATTATCCTCCTCACCTGTGGAACAAACTCCCTGAATACCCGAGATTTTCTGTCAGTTCATTTAAATAAGGGCTGAAAACATTATTGCAACATTCTTGTCTATCTATCCTTAATTCTTGTTTGAATCCCCATTTGCACAGTATCTATTATTCATCTAGACTGATGTTTGGTTTGGATCATTTTAGTAAATTATTATAGATTATTTTATGAATATTTTTGCTGTCATATAATAATTTGCCTCTCATTCCGTAATGCTTCTAATGTTTTATATAAAGCACTTTGAACTGTCTTATATAAAGTGTGCTCGACAAATAGGCTAAACTTGCCTTGCAATCCCCAAAATGAGTGCAGCATTAATTCTTCAAAAGATTAACAGGATGAAAATGTTGTTGTTTGCCTCTGTCTGCAGGTGGTTTACTTCACTACTTCATTAGGGGTTTGACTCTTCCTGGTGCCATCCATGGCATCACATACATGTTCACCCCCAAGGTAACAATGTTATAATTATGATATGTAGACAAAAATAATAATAATAAAAAACTAATGGCATATATGTGTCTAATTCAGTAAATATACATGTTTGAATGTGTTACATGTTAACCATATGTTTACATGTTTTTAGATGGAAGAACTGGCCAATCCCACTGCATGGATAAATGCTGCCACTCAGATTTTTTATTCTCTGGGTTTGGCTCGCTGATAGCGTTTTCCAGTTACAATCAGTACAACAACAATTTTGAGCGTCAGGCCTTCATTGTCTCCTTCATCAACAGTGGAACCTCCATCTTTGCTTCCATCGTCACCTTTTCCATCTATGGCTTTAAAGCCACAGTTAACTATGAGAACTGCCTGGAGAGGTGAGTATGTTTTGCTCATTGTTGTGTGTGATTGATGATTCAAATCAGAGCAATTTTGACCTTGGGTATTAATACCACCAAAGGAAAGATGATGCTAGTCTTGGGTAATAAGTTTTAGTACCTTGACCAATCTCTGTTTAAAGGGTGAACAGTTCTATTGTCTTGTCTTCCAGGATGCGGATTTTGCTGCTAAATACCTTTAATCTGGCAGAGGACACTATCGACATGAACAATGTGTTTGACTGGATTAAAACCCTCAATGCAACATACCCGGAGCAGTTTGCTGAAATTGGCAATAAACTGGAAACCTGTGACCTAAATGATGAACTAGACACGGTATGTGTTCATAATTCCACTCTTATTGCTTTTGTGTTACAACACAATCAATGCTTCTTTGTTTTTATTCTATGGAATCAGAATCCTGCCAATACTCAAAACCTCGTAAGGGTTTGAATCTCTGAAAACATTTTTTTTTATGACTGACAATTTGTTCTTGAATCTCCAAAAATTTGTTTTGTGCAATTGAATGGGACTTTGAATTGCAGTTTCAAAATAACATTGGAAAACATTTTCAGTCTTTTCAACCTTAAAGTTACAACTTTTGAAAATGATCACCATTTACAGTTTTCAAAAATGGGAAACAAATCAATGCCCAGGGAGAACAAAGCCAAAATGCCTTTTTTGAAACTTGGCTTGTGACCGTCTTGAACCTCTGAAAGTTTGTGGGTGAAACTCTGTAAAGACATACTTTTAAAAATGTGTCTTTTCTTTATCAGTTATTTCTATTTGAAAGCATTTTCAGAGATTTTTCAGTCATACAAAAATATTTTTGGAGATTCAAAACAAATTTTTTGAGATTCAAAACTATTTTTTTTAGATTCAAAACAAATATTCAGTCATACAAAAATGTTTTCGGAGATTCAAACCCTTATTATGAGGTTTTGAGTATTGGCAGGATTCTAATTCCATATTATTCGTGCATTGTTAGTGCCTGATATAGGTAGGAATCTCTTTAAAAAAGTGCTCCTGTGCTAATTCATGTGTTAATTTTTACATATTAACAAACCAACTGCCAATCAACTTAGCCCTTCACTTTTCGTATTCAAAAATTATTTTTCACACCCAAATGTCTATAAGCATTCTATTGTGATAAATCGATGAATGCCACAATCTTCTTGAAAAGTGCAAGATGTGTACACAAATGTTTTTTTGTTTTTTTTTAAACTTGGTAAATGTAGCCCAGTTCCTATTGGGCGGTTAGGGACATTGAATTGTTGTCATGAGGTCATTCTGAGTCATCAAGAGTCTTTAGAAACGTATTGCAAAAGTGTGAAATAAAAGAATTGCAAGGTTATAAAAGTAGCGGTTATCTGCAACATGATGAATTGGCAAATGTCCTATTTGTAGTGACACATGAAAGAAGCATCTCCTTAACATTTGCTTTATGTGGTAGGGACACATACCTTATCAAGGAAACGACACGGCTCTTAAGAGTAATTCCAAAACAAAGCTGTTGAGTAGCCGCAGTATATCATAGAACATTTATGATGGTGTGAAGTGCCAAGTACAATAAAAAATATTTATATATCTAAAGTTTAATTGAGAAAATCAAGTCATCCGGATTTCTGCAACTCAAGGGATGAACAGATAAGTCTTGTCAGATTTTAGTGACACAACGTTAGGTGTCATATCCATAACAATGAAAATTTATTAGTGTTGGTATCACTGTAGTGAAACGTCGTGAACATTCATAGTCAAAGTGAAGACCCTTGTGGAATTCCACATTTTTACATTTGCACCTTCTTGTTCCACCACTTTCAAGCTGACATTGATTTGGCATATGTGATTTGAATTATTTAAATATTGTTGATAATTAACATTTTAATCATTTTAAAATTGGGCCTGTGGATTTTGGCAATGTTTCTGCTGCCTGTGCCACATGCATGGATGTGATCCACTCATTGAAATTGTCATTTGGTGGCTTGGTGAAAATAAAATCTGTTTTTATTATCTTTATACTTCATACTGTGCTACACTTCTCAACTGGTTTAAAACTGAGGGGCTATTTGCAGTACTAAAAAAAATAAGATGAAATCAAAATGCAGTGTATATGAAACAGATGGTAGAGCAGATGTTTTATCATCAATGTTCAGGTATTGTTTCTTGATTTTATGAACAAAACCCCTACTATTGCATCCAACCCAAGATGTCTGTGCTACATGATCATGTATGATATACAGCCACAACTACAGTAAGAGTCGTTTGATGGATGCCAGTAATTACCCTTTACCACTTCTTTCTTGAGTAAAGTCCATCTTAAGACACAATCTTCTAAGCGGCTAAATCAAGGTAGATTGGAGTCATAAACTCTTATCACTAAACTCTTTTTTTCCCTCTCTCATCTATTTCAGGCAGTAGAAGGGGTTGGTCTTGCTTTCATTGTGTACAGTGAAGCCATTCAAAACATGCCCCTGCCTCAGTTATGGTCAGTGCTATACTTCTTCATGCTTCTGCTTCTGGGATTGGGCAGCATGCTGGGCAACATGACTGCCATCACCACACCACTACGAGACTTGAAGATACTGTCCAAAGTTAGCAATGAGGTGTTAAATGGTAAGACTTGGGAGTCCATATTGATATTCACAAGCCTTTCAAATGATGTCAATTTCTCTAGGGTTATTCTGCTGCAAGGGTCATATTTTGAGCCTGTATGAATTTGAAGTTACTCTCAGTGCTTGTACAATGTTGGACTCAATAGCTGTTATGTGAAAATATGTTTGCCGGTTTGCAGCCGCACAACAGAAAATGGGATTAGCATCATTAGGCTACTTATGTTATGAATGTGGGGACATTTAATTACATAAGTGATTGTGTCAGGTTGAATAGTCTACCGGGGTAAATTTTTTTGCGAAATGGATGCATTGCTTTTTGTTTAGGTTAGAGCAGGGGTTTGCAATCGACAGCTCTGGAGCCATATGTGTGATGTTTAGCCCCTCTCCTGTGGCTTCCTGTGGATATCAATTAAAAAAAAAAAAAAGTAGAAAATAATGTTTATTTTTACATATTTTTATTTTAAGATAAATAATCTTTAAATGGATTAATGATTTCGATAAAAATTAATAATTCAATATTTAAAAAAAAATGTCAGTCTAAATTTTTAAATTGTCAGATGGATGAAGAGACACGAAAGATAGATGAAGAAGTTTGAAAAATTATCTAAAAATGTCTATAAAGTGATCATAAAATGTCCAAAATGGAAGAGGAAAAGCAGGAAATGTCCACAAAATTGTCAAAAATGTAAGAAATTGGAAGCAAAAAAGGCAGAAAAAATGTCCAAAAAATAGTCACAATGTACCCCCCCCCCAAAAAAACAAAACAAAACAAAAAAACAAAAAAAACATATGTGCATGAAATTGTCCAAAATGTCAGCAATTTGACAGAAAGGCAGAAAATCTAAAAATGCATGAAAAATAAGTTAATTGAAAAATATATTTATATAAAAATAGAAGATTAAAGGTCGAAGAAAATTAATCTCAAAGGATTGAATGCTGCATAATTTTGCGTTATGTTGAAACTCTAATTAGTGCTTGGGCTCTCACACTGTTTCCTTCATCACAATATTCAAATGTTTTGCGGTTCCAGACAGATTTGTTATTTATGTAGCAATAATTGGGTCGTCATTAGCAACAAATTAATCATTTGGACAGTACTGAGGGGAGTTGTAATTCCCTCAGCAACCTCCGGGGGTACCACGTTGTCTTTGCTTGGTTTTAGGAGCAACATAAACGATAAAATCCTATATCAAGTGTTAATCATCTGAAATGGCTACTATGTTTAATTACGGAGTTCTTTGCTTTAGTAAAACAATTAATATTCCACTCAAAAACACAGATGATTCAAACGAGATGGAATTTCTAGACCACACATTTATTGAGTAAATGTCATACATATCAATCAGCCTAACCTGACTATGAAAGCTAATAAAATTCAAATAAGAAGATGAAAGGAAAGCTTGCCACCTAACAAAGCTAAGATTAAAAAAGGTCATGTAAAAGGTAAATGAAAAAAAACTGGAAGCGTTTAACTTGTCAACCCTAAGGAACTCGGGTGGTTGCCTGGTTCCGTGCCCAAGTTGGCAAGGTACGTTGTGGAAAGTGGCCAGAATGACTGAGTCCAAACAAGGGCCACCAGGAGTTGTGGTGGTCTCTTTTAGTGATGCGCGCTTCAGACGCACGTGGTGCTGTTGCAGGTCTGGGAATCAAAGAATTTGAAATTCAGGCTGACTTGACAAGCCAGTGCTTCACAACTAAACACATATCGTTCTGAGCGCGTTTCAAACACTAATGCGATCATCATGACAACAGTTAATCTGCTACGCTTCTTGTATTGAGCTAGATTAAACAGCACTCAAATTTACATTCATCCTTTCTTTTGAGGCACACACGTAAGCTTTACATTTGTACACAAAGAAACATGACATAAATCATTTGTGTAAATCCAGTACACGCAGAGTCCTGTTTATATCCAGAAATAGTGAAATTTAGATTAATTATAAGCGTGCAGACTTCATGAGGGTAATTCTGGTTGTGACCGCTTGGGGTCACTCTTGTCACGTGTAAACTTCCCAGGAGACGTTAGGAAGCCAGGTAGCTCAAAGAATGTGCAAAACAACAGATGGTTGATAAGACTGGTCTGGACAACTGATAAGAAACCAAGAACGCCTGAAAGTGTCGTCTGAGAGTCTTGAACCCAGCATAGACTTTTAGATAAACGTTCTGCCATACGTTGAGGTGTAAAACAATGGGAACATTTATTTGGCCTAAAATTGCCCTTTTGACAGGAAAGCTTGCTGACCCGTGGGTTGAATATTTTGGAGTAAGCATTCTTATTGTTGAAACACAGTAAACTCCTTAAAAGTAATGTTTATTGCATTCTGCATCTTAATTCGGATTAAGATTCAGACCAGCTTCTAACCGTCGTCCTTTTTGTGTACTGTATATAGTTTCAAACAGTGTTTCTGGTGGTCTGTCGCCATGTGTCAGTGATTTAATGCTAATCGGCTGCATTTCCTGTGCATTACCTGTGTGGTCTGTGCTTTCCTTACAGGGACAGTGTGTCTAATCTTGCTGCTGCTCGGCCTGGGCTTTACCACCCCATCTGGAAATTACTGGTTTACCATGTTCAATGAATATGCCGCATCTTTCTCACTGCTCTTTGTTGTCCTCATTGAGATTCTAACTGTCAGTTACCTTTATGGAATTAAAAGGTTTGTATGCTACTATGAATTCAGTTGCCACTATGTAACACTAACAATGCCATGCTTTCCTCTGCTCATTGTAGGTTTGAAAAAGACATAGAAGACATGCTTGGCCATCGTCCAAACTGGTACTTGAAGATCATGTGGTGGATAATCAGTCCCCTTCTCCTAATATGCCTCTTCGTCTTCTATATTGTCAACTATATCAGAGGAGGGACACCCACATACCAAGCATGGGACAAGGAGCTGGTAGGCCTACATTTTTTTTTAAATTAATCTATTACAACAAAATCTCAAATTGTTTAAATGTATGAACAGAACATTTACACTTTTGGTATAGCAATGGCTGGGAGTGATATGAGAAATACAGTATTTAACATGGAACGTTTCACATACATACTGAGTGTCCATGAAGGGAAGTTTGAATCAAGATGGGAAACAATGTGTTGTTTATAAAAGAAAGAAGAATGACACCACAAATTTGGAGATGTGGAAGCAAATCATGACTGTGTATTAAAAATATGGGGCTCATATGTTACTATTAAATACGCCACTTTTTTTGTTTGTTTTCTTTTTCAAAGCTGATCAGTTCTTATTGTTGTAGTACAGTAATTTGACAATAGGTGGTGCTGTTACTCCATGCTGTCTGTGAATGACGTAACTTTGTCTGCATTTCTTGTTCCGTTGTAAGTTGCTGCACACTGCAATAAACAGAGCTTGACGCTGCACGTTCAATAGGTTATGGGCCCAGATCGCCGCTAGAAAGGCTATTTACACGGAATTTGTGTGAGATAAACAGTATTGTGGTATATCACAATGGATGAGAAACTGTTTATTGACAAGCTGAGCGGACCGGAGAATTGGGCGACGTGGAAGTTTCAGATGGAACACTTGCTGAAAGCTAAAGGACTTTGGGGCATGCTAACAGAAACGGACGTGCTAGCTGCAGATGCTAATGCACACACACAGGCTGAATTCACAAAACGAAGAGAAAAAGCCTTCTCCATGATAGTGCTGAATGTGAGTACAACTCAGTTGTATTTAATAACAAGTTGCCAGACTCCCAAAGAGGCGTGGACAACGCTGAAAGGCCAATTTGAGAGAGATACCTTGGCGAATAAACTGTTTTTGAAGAAAACATATTTCCGATGTGAAATGAAGGAAGGAGATCGTTTGACTGAGCATTTAAAACGAATGAAGGAGCTAACTGATCAGCTATCAGCAATAGGAGCTGTAATTGAAGAAGAAGATCAAATTGTAACATTGTTGGGAAGTTTGCCACCAAGTTATGCTACAATTGTCACAGCATTAGAAACAAAGATTGAGAATCTGACACTGCAGTTTGTTCAGCAAGCATTAATAAATGAGGAGCAAAAGCGAGTAAATGCTAATGCTCACCACATTGGTGCTACGTCAGATAGTGCATCTGCCATGTCTTCACAATTCCATGCAACTGTTCAGGATAACTCCAGGACAGTGGGAGCGGAAAAAACAAGCTCTTGGAGGTGCTACAAATGCGGAAAAGAAGGTCATATCAAGCGTGACTGTCCAAGCTGGAAACAAAAAGCTAAAAAGAAAACTCACAAAGCTAAAAGCATGATGTGTGAAGATGAAGAAGGTGTGTCTGATGGTGCCTTTGTCGTGAAAGAAATTCAGTCAACTGACAAATCACAAGACGAATGGTTAATTGATTCGGGGGCATCGAATAGAGATCGACCGATATGCTTTTTTCAGGGCCGATACCGATTCCGATTATCGGTAGTCAAGGAGGCAGATAACCGATATTTGAAGCCGATATTCATTTGCAGTAAAAGTTAAAATGTTGGCACCAAATTTTTGAATAATGCAAACCCTAACCGTTCTTTACAATGGATTCTCACACTACACTTTTCATTTTACATCCTTCTATCTGCAATAAGACGTTGGTGGCGGGGGGAGTTAAATGTGGGGGCCAATGTGACATTACCTTTTATAGCATTTGGGATACTTGTAGTTTTATTCTATAAATGTTATATTTTTATATTTTGAAGTAATAGGAGGAACCCTGTCATTCAAAATGTGCATCAGCTGTGGCATTACTTATTACTACAGCAAAAATAAATAAAAAAATTCCATGAGAAAAACTATTCATCCCTGAACACCATACAGTTCTTGTAGACCTTATTATGATTATTGTTATTGTTACCATATAGACAGTTTTGATAAGCTGAGGATCTTAAATCGAGAACAGCAATATCATGCTACTCCTCTCTACAAGAGAACTGTCAAAAGACACTTCATCATGTAGTTTACTGCCACTTAGGATGCCCCAATCAACGCAGAAAAAGGGTTGAGTAAAATAACTTGGTTATAATAATAGTAAGAATAACTTGGTTAAACAGACATTGTTGCGGTGGACCGCTGCCAGTTTCTGCTGTTTAATGTGTTTTACACTTATAGACACGTGTGTGTATATGGGCACACTATTCTCTCACTACTGTACTGTACTGTATCACTTAATGGCACAGATGTACTTGTCTAAGTAATAACTGGGCTGCAACATTGCTAATTCACATTAACAAGCACTATCTTAGCTGTCCACATGAATAGTTACTAACACACGAGAAAGTTATACAACACACCAAACATGAGCTCATTATTCAAAGTATGATGCACGTAACGAAATTACATCACTGAACATTAATTGCAGCCGTGTACGGCCGTAGATGTTACATATTAGTGGCATCCATTGAGAGGATAATGTCCCAAATGACGGCAGACATGACGTGAAAAGAGAGACAAAACGAGCAAATAAGCACACTATACTTTAGTGCACTTCTCTACTAATGCCAAACATACGGAAGAGGACACGTTCGTGTAGTTAAACGGTGTTTGAGACACTTAATTTGTTACGGAGCGGACTTTAACGAGGTGCACAACGAGCTGTCAATCAAATCGACGTCGAAGCTTAAGGCACACAATGGCAAACCAGTGCGACAAATAAACACAATATAAAGTAACTAAACGCTATTTAGTGTCATTGTGGCATCTCACTGCATAATAATCGCTATGCAACAAGTAATGGACGTGACCCAGAATGCAATGTGTGCGTCACGAGAGGTAAATATAATGACGTTACTCTACTCTTAACATGGAACTAGACAATATAATAATGACAACTGTTAATATTTGGAACCTTTCTAACAAACATTATTTACTTAATTAAGTGAAAATGTGTGTGATTCCCTCCCCGAGTAGTTCAAGTAGCGAATTAGCTACTGGGTGTTAGCCTACATGCTAAGCTGAACACACCACTGTTAGCTAGCGGGGATTCAATGCAAGGCAATGCAGCTCCATTCATATAGTGCATTTAATACACAACATAATTCAATGTGTTTAGCTTATCATGGTGAAACGATCGGCGGAGTCTCTTCTCTTTTAACTTACCTTCGAAGCATGTGTCTGTCGCGTTGTGTACGTGGGTGCGTGTGTGACCGGCTACTGTGATACAGGCATACACTACTGATTGGTTCTGGCTCTTGCACGGCTAACCAATCAAATGCTGCTATGGGCGTTACATTGCTGGAGTTGGACTCCATAACAGACAGAGACGCTCTGGGCTGCATTCGAAGCGAAAAGACGGAGTTTTAAATGGATCGCTCATATCGGCCGTCAGATTAATAAAACAGACCGATACCGATATGTACCAATATGTCAAATATCGGCCCCGATTATCGGCCCGACCGATTATCGGTCGATCTCTAGCATCGAAGCACATGACATGTGACAAGAAAATTCTTCAAGAATACCAGCAGTTCTCAAAAGCTCAATCTGTGAAACTAGGTGATGGAAAGGTGGTTGACGCCCTTGGAATAGGAAACGTCAACATGAAAATGACTTTCAAAATAAGTGATTCAAAAACCATTACGATGTATGAAGTTCTGTATGTTCCGAAGCTATCTGGGAATCTATTCTCAGTGGGAGCAGCTACCAAAAAGGGAAATACAGTAAAGTTCAACAAGTCTCACTGCTACATTCGTGGAAAAAACGGAACTCTCCTAGGAATGGGAACTCAAAGAGCTGATGGACTTTATCAGCTGGATGTTGAAGGAAATGTACCTGTCTGCCACAGTGCTTCACTAGCAAGTACTATATGGCATCAGCGTCTGGGACACACCACCAAGTTGAAAGAACTAAAGGATCTGGTGAAAGGAGCGGACTTCTCTGCAGAAACAGAGGTTCCTTTCTGTAAAGGGTGTGTGGAAGGAAAACTATCCAGACGGCCATACAAGTCAATTGGAGGAATACGGTCCAAACGCAGAATGCAGCTTGTTCACAGTGACGTCTGTGGTCCCATGCAGACTGAATCTATTGGTGGAGCAAAATATTTTGTGACATTCATAGATGATTACTCTAGATGCTGCAAGGTGTACTTCATGAAACAGAAGAATGAAGTGCTGAACAAATTTAAAGAATTTGAGAGAACATTCTCAAATGAGTGTGGACAAAGTATCGCAAAGCTGAGAACAGACAATGGTGGTGAGTACACATCAAATGATTTTCAAGAATATTTGAAAACTCAAGGCATTCACCATGAAATGACTGTTCCTCACTCACCACAGCAAAATGGTGTTGCGGAAAGAAAAAATAGGACATTGATTGAAGCAGCTAGAAGCATGCTATCACATGCAAAGTTGCCAAACATGTACTGGGCAGAGGCTGTAGCTACTGCAGCTTACATTCAAAACAGGCTGCCCACATCTGTCCTGAAGAAAGAAACACCCTACGAGAGATGGTATGAGAAAAAACCTGACATTAGTCACATGAAAGTGTTTGGCTGTATTGCTTATGCACATATCCCTGATGAAGATAGACGCAAACTGGACAAAAAGGCTGTGAAGTTTCGTTTTCTGGGTTATGCAAACAATGCGAAGGGCTATCGCATGTTTGATGAAGAAAAGAAGAGGATTCTAATTCGTCGTGATGTTGTCTTCAACGAATTGAACTTTGATTGGAACCAAGAGGTGGAGGTGCCTTGCTCAGAGACTGAGATTGACATGGAGAGAGATGACAGTGGAATGCAAGAAGAGATCATTGTTGATGGAACTGTTAGAAGAAGTGACAGGATTAAAAAGGCTCCCAAGAGGTATGGATATGATGAGTTCGCTGAAACAGTTATTGTTGATCATCATGCCAGTATTTGCCGTGTGACAGAGCCAGTCACAATGAAAGAAGCAATGATGAGTCCCAATGCCAAGCAATGGCAGGAGGCAGCTGATTTGGAATTTGAATCACTGTTGGAAAATGAGACTCGGGACTTAGTGGAGCTACCAAAGGAAAGAAAAGCAGTAGGATCAAGGTGGGTCTTCAAAGTCAAGTATCATAGCGATGGAAGATTGGAGAGATACAAGTGTAGACTTGTCGCAAAAGGCTACTCACAGTTGTATGGTACTGACTATTATGAGACTTTTTCACCAGTGGTACGATTCACTTCTATTCGTACACTACTGTCATTTGCCATTCAAAACAACTTGCATGTACACCAGATGGATGTTGTAACTGCATTCCTAAATGGACACCTGGAAGAAGAAATCTATATGGAGCAACCAGAGGGATACAACAAACCTGGGCAGGAACACCTGGTATGCAAGTTGAAGAAATCAATTTGTGGACTGAAGCAGTCTCCTCGTTGCTGGAGTAAAGCGTTCACTCAGTTCATGAAGGAAATTGGATTCAAACAGAGCACATCCGACTCTTGTGTGTTTGTGAGAAGAACACAAGAACTTGAGATACTTGCTGTTTATGTGGATGATCTCATTCTGATAACACAGTCAAATGAGAACATGAATCTGCTGAAAATGACCCTCAGTGAGCGCTACAAGATGAAAGATATGGGTGAGCTGTCTTATATTCTAGGCATCTCTGTGACCCAAGACAAAGAGAAGAACTGTATCTTTCTTGATCAGAAGCATTACATTGAAGCCATACTCAACAAATATGGAATGGATAATGCAAATCCTGTAGCAACTCCTGCTGATACCAATGTTAAATTGAGGAAAAGTGATGGCGTCAGTAAGCCGGTGCATCAACAGACCTATCAGTCAATGGTAGGAAGTCTACTGTATGCTGCAATGGCCACACGACCAGACATAGCTCAAGCAGTTAGTACTGTGTCCAAGTTCAACGCAAATCCAGATATGTCACATCTGACTGCTGTGAAGAGGATATTCCGATACTTGAAGGGGACGGCAAATCTTTCTCTCAAGTATGAGCAGTCATGCACAGATGCTTTGGTCGGCTTCTCGGATGCTGACTGGGCTGGAGATCAGGATGATCGTCGATCAACAACTGGAAACATCTTTCTACTAAGTGGAGGAGCTGTCAGCTGGCTTAGCAAGAAACAAGCAACAGTTGCACTCTCAACAGCTGAAGCCGAATATGTCGCACTTAGTCAAGCTGCTCAAGAAGGTATCTGGTTGAGACGATTGCTGAGTGATCTTGGAATGAAGGCGATGTCTACAATAATCTTGGAGGACAACCAAGGAGCAATTGCAATTGCAAAGAATCCAGTGGAACACTCAAGAACTAAACACATTGACATTCGCTACCACTACATCCGTGAATGTGTCCAAAATGGGCAAATTGAGCTGAAGTATTGTCCAACAAAGGACATGAAAGCGGATATATTGACCAAGCCACTTACTAAGCAAAGGTTTGAAAAGTTTAGGAGTGAAATAGGATTATTTCAAATTTAAAGATTTGTGTTAGTTTTTTTTTGACAGGTGAACTGGTTAAAATAGGCATTGGAATATGTGAAAAAGAGTTCCAGAAGTGGATTGTGAATGTGAAATGTGCGTAGAGATTTAGTTTCTTGATTTATATTTCTTTCAAAAGCGAGCACAGCACTAATTTTATTTAAAAGGTTTAGAAAGATGCTATTGTAAAATTAAGTGGGAGTGTTGTAGTACAGTAATTTGACAATAGGTGGTGCTGTTACTCCATGCTGTCTGTGAATGACGTAACTTTGTCTGCATTTCTTGTTCCGTTGTAAGTTGCTGCACACTGCAATAAACAGAGCTTGACGCTGCACGTTCAATACTTATGTCCCATATTTATCCTTTTATGTCAATTCCAATTATTTTTTCAATTGAGAGGAGTTGGCCTCATTTTTCCTGTGTATCTGTAACTTTTTTTTTCTTGTATGGCCGCATTCAAATAACAAGAAATGGATCATGTACTGTATATGGAAAGTGCAGGCTGATTATTGCATGAACATCTTTAATTCTCAAGTCTGATGACTAACCGTATTTATCTATTGTTTCAGGGCAAGACGGTGGTGACAGACTATCCTGTTTTTGGTCAAGTCTTCATTGCCATCCTCTTAGTTTCTGCAGTCAGCTGTGTTCCCCTCAATGCTCTCTATGTGTACTGCACCAACAGGAAACATTCTACTTCTATCAAGAATAGACAATCGATCAGCACCATATCTGCTTAGTTGTTCTTACATTCAGATGATAAGTGCGCCTATTCGTGGGATTAGCTTCCCCAGGTACCATTTACTGCCCCGGTATCTCCCTTCCCTTATTCAGTTTTGTTGATGTGGCACAATTTAACGACAGTCTTCTCAAGGCACTTTACACAGGTCACAGCGGGTTTAAAACAACACTCCTAGCAAGGGGAGAAATATGAAAGTAATGATGAAATGATGCGAACAGAGGAGAGAAAGAATCGATAGTTCTCGAGAAACTGGAGAGAGTCCAGCTTGAGCATCATTTGATTTTCTGGAGTGCCTGTCAAACAAGCTCTCTTCCTGATGACGGATAACACGGGCTGAGGGCTGAGCAGATGTCACCAAAAGTTAAAATATGGATGATGTCACTAACATGAATAATGTGAACCTGTGCCATGTATTAACAAATGAATGCAACGATGCAATGATTGTTTGAGATCATCGCTATGTCACACAAAACTGGTATGTCACACAACACTAGTCTGAAATGTCTTTGGTGTAAGTGTCAACTTCATTAGCGTTTAAACATGCCCCATAATTGGTAAATATACTTGTGAACCAGCAGCCAGCATAAAACACAACACATACACATACATCCATTTACGGTAACACAGTTGCATACACACAACACACTCATCTGCCATAGCACACATACTTATATGGAGTACGGGAGTAAAGATTTTGGCCTGTCACTATGAGGTGGCAAGAAATGTGGTTTTAACATACCATGTATTTTGTTTGGAGTTTGGTTTGAATTTTTATATTAATCAGTATTGGTGTGGGGCATTATGAGTAAAAAGCTTTGAAGGGATTTTATTCACAAATGGGAAGTACAGTTTATTTTAAAGTCATGAATTTTTTGTCAGCATAGAAAATTGGACCTTGTCAACAAATGTGTTTTGCAAAGCTGTTAAGGTCGCATTTTTAAGAGGAACTGAAAAGAGGAAGTAAGCACCAGACATTTAGAACTCAGCAGTTCAAACTTTGGTACAGACTGACTGGAACACACTCATCTGTGCTTAGTCATGCTATGTTCAGCATCCCGAGGGTATAAATTGGCGGGGACGAAACGAAACTGCACGCGCAAAAAAGATCGAGGCTCTCTCTCTGTCGAGAAGGGCATTTTCGTCTCTGCGCCCCATTTACCCCTATATGCTAAATGAGGAAGTAATTCTAACAATCAAAATAAGAGTAATTTGTGGTAGACACATTGTCTTGATTGGCTGTTAGAAGATAATAGTTCCCCTTGTTTTGATCAGTTTTATTAAATTAAACAGCCGGGGTAGTAAATGGTAAACTTCCTCAATTATTTTCTTTGAGCTACTAGTTTAGCTCAAAGATAATTAGGCCCAGGTGGTTCATCACAGAATAGCTACCTGAAGTGACTACCCAGCAAAGGAATAATTCTTTTTCAAAGCTTTTGCCCTTCTTTTTGGTTTTTGATTTTTCTTTTCTTTTTATTTTTTTCTTGTTTCTTCAATTGATGATCTGGAGTAAGGAGCAACAAATTGTGAGTACATGTGATTCTGTTCTGTTTGAATTTATGATGTGAATCATTATTTTTTGTCATTAACTCATTCACTGCCTTTGACAAGTATACTTGTCAATTGTATTTTTTAGAGCGGTGCTAAATGGGGGCGAATCTGAGCATGCTCCACTGTAAATATCAAACTTGGAAACAACTTTACTGATGCCCAACCACCGGTAGATGACATCATTGCCCCATTTTATAGGAAATAAACACAGTTTCAGAGTCCATGGGAGAAATGGCTGTATTTTGGCAAACCTACGTTTTTCTGCTGTCAATTATAAAAGAACGGGACGGGACAAAAAGTAGGGAGTCTATTCTGTTATTTGGTAGATTCGGTTTATATATAATTATTGAATGTAATATCACGTGAGTATTGGAAATGTAAAAATTTTCTATAATGACTGGCAGTGAATGAGTTAATCAACATATGTTCACTATTGCACAAATTTTGCTTTGCTATTGGTTTGAACACTGATCAAGTAATAAATCAAGAAAGACAAGAAGTAGTTTAGAGTTTTTATGTGTATGGTCACATTAATCATTGATTTCTTAAACCCAACCTTCACTTTCCTGCTTAAACACTTTTCTCTCACTATTTGAGTCATACTTAGAGATACCTTATTGAATAGATAATAGTTCCATCTACATGTCGGCTGCGTTCCCAAAAATTCCTGAAAGGTTATTTCGGCTTACATAAACAAATAAAACAAGCCCTTACGGTTCTAACAAGGACAGTAAAACATATTTAGGTCATTCTAAGTGCAACCGATCATAAGGAAAGGAGCCGCTGTAAAAAGAGTGTGATTAGATTTTATATCCTTAAATCATCAAAGGTTACTCGTTAAGGGTGTAGTCTAATGGAAGCCGGGGCTGACACTCTAAAACTGGGGCGGTGAGAACCTAAACGAATCCTTTTCGACGCCAGCTTGAAGCGTCCCCGTCATCTCTGTAAATCCCGTGTTACTACGGTTGGAGATAAAAGGGGGGCCTTAACCCTTTGTAACGGAGAGTTGGCCAGGTAAGCAAGATCAGACACTGATCAAGTGGATTTTTCGACTAAGTTTCAGTAGGTTATAGCTGAGCTAAACCATCTGGTAAGTTGGTTTTAAGTGTTATTTGTTAAAGTTGCTGTATAAATTGTTTCCACCCAATGTGTTATTAGTAGTGTATTATGTTGTTATTGATTTTCTGCTTTAACAGGCCCAACATCTGCTGTAGTATCCTTCTTTTAAATGTGTTATTTTATTATTATTATTATGACATGAAATATCTGTTATGAACCAGCACCAAATGTCATTCGGTGCTGCCATTATTGCCTCATATGCCCTGAAATAAGAAATGTAAAATATGTACATACTGTAGATAGCTGCCATCTGTTGAAATAGTCTGAATATACAATATTATTAGCACATTATTTTTAGTATTCCATATTCAGACAACAATCGATGGGATGGTAGGAACCTCATATGCATTTTCCATTAAATATGATTTAATGTAATGAATTACTAGTCAGATTTCCATCCAAATAAATAAATTGATACAATAAATATATTTCCAAGTGATCGATCTAGACTCACTTTCTATTTTAATCAATTTCATAGGTTGTTTGACTAACCAATAGAATTGGTATGCCCGTAACCACCCGGAATGGTCAATGTCTGACCAATCTATTGGTTAATCAAGCCAATATGAGCGTAACCTACTAGATTGTTAGTTTTTTAACCAATCCATTTTTAGAGTGTAGTCGCTTATTTGCAAAAGCTGTTTCCATAGCCTTCAAAATCCACCCCCTCCAAGCGTAAAAACGTTTTTGTTTTTTTGTTTTTTTTGTTTTTTGTATGAATTTTGGGCCTCTTTTTTTTTAATTCGAATTTCTGGTGTTTCCATTCAGTTTCTTTTTCACAATTCTTGAAATTTCGAATAAAAATAGGTGGATGGAAACCCCACTGCTGTATGAGTATGTAGCCATTTTGTAAGAAGAAAAATGTGTTGAATGTTTTTATTAAAGACTTTTTAATAACTAATGGAATTGTATTCTTTGTGGTTAAATGTTTAACAAAGTGAATACAAGAGCAACAGAAAGGCACTATGAAGTACTCTGAAATGAGGATGACAATTTGTGCCTTCCTAGTTATTTGTTGGTTAGCTAACCCAACAGGCTTCTCTCTCCCTGCTCGTTTAGGCTAATCTCAAAAGGTATTTTTAGATTGTTTCCTTATCATCTGTTCCCATGCGTCATTATGATATTGCTAATAGAGTTAGCAAACATCAAGGTCATTTGTGACTACCTACGCAATGTAACGCAATCTTATGTTTGGAATTTAATGCCTGCAACATGTTCCACATGTGACAGAGGTAACAAAACACTGAACACTCCTGTTTGGAACATTCCAAAGGTGAACATTATTTTATAGAAGAAAAAATGAAAAAAATGAATGCTTTTACACACCTGTCATGTTTCCCACAGCTCAATGCTGTCCTTGGCAGATCATAGGACACATACCACTCATCAAAAAATACATTTATGACTGAAATAGCAAACAATAAATTTCTTTAACAAAAGTGGATTTGAACAAAAAAAATAATTTATTTGTGTTTGTTTGTGGACAACCGAGCTATCCTATGAAAAATAATCTCACTTTGGGCCCCTTGACATCATCACTATGGCGCCCCTGCTGATGTTACGAGTGACAGGACTTGAACATTTGCATTTTCTGTGATGGGGTAATGTTGACATCAAGATTCAAACAAGAAATGGGGAATGGAAATAAATGCAGATTGTGTCGTTTCTGTGTAATCAGCAATCAGAGATGAATTCCTGTATGTTCTTAGATAACTTTAATATATGACCTGGAGGGGAATGCTTTATGCGGGGGAATGATAGTGGGGGATGACTTACAAATGTGTAAATGAGAACCTCAGAGACATGTTCTTGTGTATGCTGCTTTCTGTATGGTTGTCATTTCTCCCTGCAAGAATAGGAAAACATCTTTAAACTCATGCAGGTCTCCCAAGTATTTTTCCAAGTAATGTAATACTAGCATCATCCACACTAGCTTCTCAATGCTTAATCGATTAAAAGTGCGTCTGAATACTTTGTCTATATGCAGTATTGTGTATTTGAAATGATGTTACCTTCAGTTAACAACATGCCCTGGGGTAACCTTAATTTGGTTGTTGTTGGTGAGTTCATTCAGCACTGACCTTTGAATTACGACTAGTTTACTACTGAAAGGAGGGAAATTCCTTTGCGAGTCGAAGGTTCGACCTGGGCCCCGATACCCAGCTGGTCTCTAACTCGCAGTCTTTCTGAGGCTAATCTCAACTGGCATTTTAAACTTGCAGTTTCCTCAACTTCTTATCTTCATCCCCTGCAAACAGGAACAGCAAAACATTTTTTCAAGTTCATTTCATGAGTTCACATTGTTGTAATAGTTTATATCTGCTAAATAACACCAAATCAAATGAAGTTTCATATCTCATGATCATATCATAAAGATAGTGAGACATCAAACATAATAAAGTTGACAATATATTTTAGTTCTTTATATAATTTTATTATTCCTTATTGTTTGAAAACAAATAAAAGATTGATGTTATCGTGTCTACCGGGGTAGAGGTTGGGGGAGGGTGCGGGCATAACAACTCAACTCAACTTTATTTATAAAGCACTTTAAGAACAGGCGTTGCTGTATACAAAGTGCTGTACATAAACATCAGTTTTGCAGGAAACAAGAACAAAGCAAACATTTTGAAGTGCGAATACAGTTTTTTTTTTTTGTTTTTTTTTTTATTTATGATGTAACATTTATTTACTTGTAAAAAAAAATGTTTGCTTTGTTCTTGTTTACTGCAAAACTGATGTTTATGTACTGCACTTTGTATACAGCAACGCCTGTTCTTAAAGCGCTTTATAAATAAAGTTGAGTTGAGTTGAGTTGTTATGCCCCCACCCTCCCCCAACCTCTACCCCGATAGACACGATAACATCAATCTTTTATTTGTTTTCAAATCTCTAAATGGTCTTGCCCCACCTTATCTCGCTGAGCTCTTGCACCCCTACACACCTGCCCGGTGCCTCGGGTCAGCAGACCAGACACAATTGGAGGTACTGAAGGCTAAGCGGAGGCTTAGAGGAGATCGAGCCTTTGCAGTTGCCGGTCCCTCCCTTTGAAACGACCTTCCACAAATTATTAGGCAAGCCCCCTCTTTATCCTCTTTTAAAACACGCCTTAAAACACATCTGTATTCTTTGGCTTTTGGCGCACCATGAGACTTAACATTGTATTTGGTTGTTATGAATTTGATGTTTATTCTATGTGTTTATTTTTGTATTTATTCACTCATCTACTTGTGAATTTACTAATGTAAAATTTATTTACTTGTAAGAAAAAAAAAATGTATACTCACTTAAAAATGTTTGCTTTGTTCTTGTTTTTGTTCCCTTATTCTTTACTGCACAACTTCTGTTTCATGTACTACGGTGCACTTTGTATACAGCAATGCCTCTTTTTAAAGCGCATTATAAATAAAGTTGAGTTGAGATTCATGTACTGTGCAATATCTATCTATCTATCTATCTATCTATCTATCTATCTATCTATCTATCTATCTATCTATCTATCTATCTATCTATCTATCTATCTATCCATCCATCCATCTATCTACATTATACATACATTTATACAACAATAAATAGGCTATACTTAAGTTGTCATTCACTTCAACAAGGGATAATTTGTCATTATATGGATGGTTCTACTGCCCCCATGTGGCAAAAGGCACAGAAGTTCCACAACTTACTGGACAAGATGCAGTGCAGATCTTTATCGTTTTCTATACCATGATGACAATTCTCAGTGAGGGGTGGGGGGAATAGCAGCTGATTAATATTAATAATAGAGTTGTCAAACGATTACATTTTTTAATCAGATTAATCACATCTTAGAATTTTGATTAATCATGATTAATCAGTGACTTAAAAAAGCTTTTTTTCCCCAACATATTTCGCCCACTAAATTTGAAGTGTACCTATTATGTGTTAATTTATTAGACATTTAATGTTATGAGGACGTTTTCAAAAATGTATATCCACTGCACACACTCATCCTGGTTTTTCTAATCATTTATTTGCATGATTTAAAATGGGAAAAAATGACCTATGGCATATGTAAACATTTATTAAATGCTTTACTTTAATGCAAGTACTTATGTTTATTGCTCAAACTCCAACAGCTACCTTTAATGTAACCATCCACTGTCGGCTAAAAAGGATCATCTGCGGTCAAAATTAATAGTGTGATTAATCTGTGGTAATACAATGATTAATGCGATAATTTTTTGTGATTAATTAATTAGTTAACGCTTTAACTTTGACAGCACTAATTAATAATGCCATGGTTTTACTGGTCACTATATGGCAGGGCTGTCAAAATTCTTCATAGGCTAGAATGTGAGGATGAATGGTTGGTTGGTTGGTTGTTTTTCTGGGGTTATTCCACCACAGATCATCCAGAAAAATGTAGAAACCCCACCCATTCCAAATTTAGTGAAATTTGGTGTGGGGTTATTCATAGCACGGAAAGGTACATTTCCACATTTCAGCCTGATTGGATCAATGGTTTCTGAGATGTTGTAGTTTGATGGGTTTTCTTCTCTTTGTTTGTTTGTTTGTTTGTTTGTTTGTTTGTTTGTTTCTTTCTTTCTTTCTTTCTTTCTTTCTTTCTGTTTTTCCTACTCTTCCTTAATGCAGCACCTGAGGGCTTGGACCTTTTCATTGTAAAAGTTTTTGATGTTTAGACAACAACACAAGCATGCTTGCCATCTCTATCTATGGGGTATATGCCATGGAGGAGGCGGGACTTCCGACTTCCTGGATTTCGCACATCAGCTTTGTTTCTGTTTCCTGTTTGCGACGTGTGGATTGCGCCCCAGTTCTTGCGCTTCCGCCTTTGTTCCCCTCGGTTGCACGTTCCCGTCAACAGGTCAAGTGAGAAGTGTGTCTTTCTCAGCTGTTCGAAGCATTTCAGAGGACTGCCGATGGGTGGGAGCGTTTGGGGGGAACAGGGGTTGGGGTGCGATCGTGCGAGTGTTGGAACGCGGCCATTAGTGGCCGGAAGCGACGCTGAGGTGTGAAACCAGGAAGTCAGAAGTTTGTGGCATTTACCCCAAAGCGTTAATACTCTGCGATCCCCTCACCCACCCTACCTTTCACTGTAAACAGCAGCAGCGGGTCAGGTTCAGGGTCATTTACTGTATTTGGACTCAAAGACATAAAAAAAACTAACCTTTCTCTCGCAAGATGAGTTCTCACGGTATTTGTGAGTTCACAAACTCCGGCGAATACATCTTGTACAGCTCCCGCAGATAACCGCCGTTCCTGAACCACTGGTGGTTCGGACCAATCACAGAGCGACATTGTGTTTGGGGGCGGGATATGCAACTGTGACGAAACCAGGAAGCCAGCGCCGACGCCAGAGCTAACAAACACAAACCTAACACGAACGAATGGAAGCTGCAATTAATTCTGTTCTCACAGAATTACTCACCGTTTCCTTGTTGAATGTTGAACAGTGAGGGGTGCTTCGTGCATTTCTAGCTGGTAAGATGTTCGTGCTTTTCCCTCCTTCGGCAAGAACGAACACGAAATTTCCACCCCTGACCGTGATTGGTTAAAACGAACGTGTAGAATGTTGCATCGTCCAATCAGCTCGAATTATTGTACAGAATGTCCCGCCTTTTCCTGTCGAAATTACTGTGGAGAGCTGAGAAAGACACACTACTCACTCGACCTGTTGACGGGAATGCGCAACCGAGGGGCACAAAGGCGGAAGCGCAAGAACTGGGGCGCAATCCACACGTCGCAAACAGGAAACAGAAACAAAGCTGATGTGCGAAATCCAGGAAGTCGGAAGTCCCGCCTCCTCCGTGGCATATACCCCATAGATAGAGATGGCAAGCACGCTTGTGTTGTTGTCTATACATCAAGAACTTTTACAATGAAAAGGTCCAAGCCCTTAGGTGCTGCAATAAGAAAGCGGCGAAAGGAAGACTAGGAAAAACAGAAAGAAAGAAAGAAAGAAAGAAAGAAAGACAGGTGGATATGTAATATCCGGCCAATGCTAGGTTAATAAAAATAATAATAATTATTATTATTATTATTATTATTATTATCATCATCATCATCATCATCATCATTATTATTATTATTATTATTATTATTATTATTATTATATAAAATATATTTGCTGTATAATATTTAATTTTAGAAAACGAGGGGGGAAATATATTTTTTTAATCTTTTTTTGCTCTGCAATTTGGCCTCCCCTCCACTAGATGGTGCCCTAGGCGACCGCCTAGTTCGCTTGTGCCTACACCGGCTACCCTGGCTAAGTGTTACATGTGGTATTAAAAGGTGGCACCCACTTAAATATAAAAATATATTGACAAAAATAACAAAGATAACAGAAGAGTAATTAAAGAGTAAGGCGTTAGGTTTGTCGTTACTTGAAAATGTGTACAATTTGGAGTCATGCGTTACTGGTATCACTGCTTCTCAGTCGGTGTTTTTCATTTCATTGTTCATGGTTCTGACAACATCATGCAGATGAATCTTTTCTCACATACTCAGATAAAAACCTCAACAGAGAACATTTTCAATCTCACACTGTAAATCACGTCTGTAGATTTAACAGGGAATTTCTGTAAATCGTGAAATTAAAAACCTGTAAATACAAAAACGTTGTGTAATTTACATTAATATGTTGTGAAACTCTGAAACAAATACAACTGTTGCTTTGACAGTAAGAAAATGTAAAAAAAAAAAAAAAGAAGACCCAATTACTTTGGAGAATTCACAAATTACGGTAATTTAAACACTTATTAACTGCAAAATAGAAAACATTAGGATGCAGTTAAAATTACATCATTGAAGTTGACAAGGCGGGGTCAAGTAGGACTCAGACGCAGGCGTAAGGTAGGCCACCAAGGCAGCAGGTTTATTTCCGGCCAACAGAGGTCTCCTCTCAAACTGAGAGGAGAACAGGGAGGGGAAAAAGTGGAGAACAAAAAGCGCTCCACTAGGGAGGAAAAAACAGGCAAAAGGTACTGGGGACAACAGAAAGCGCTCCGCTAGGGAGGAAAAAGGGCTCAAGGCAAAAGGGGTAACTAAAAGCGCTCCAAAAGGGAGGAAAAGGCACAAAAACAAGGCAACAACGCTAGGCAACATGAACAAGGACATAAGGACTGTGGGACGCTTCCATGCACTGACGGTGACACTTCGGCACTGAGGGAAGAATGCAGGTGGCTTTTATTGCAGTAGGTGATTGGTGGCAGGTGGTGATAATCAAGGGCGGGGACCGGTAATTATGGAGCGGCAGGAAGGGCAAGTGACCTGGGGTGAGAGGAGAGTTAGGATTTCAGAGTAAAACGGGAAACAGAGACACAAAAATAAAAGCATGAGCCGCCACGCCTGGTGGCGGCGTGACAGAAGTGTTATAATAACACTTTTTGTCAGTATATGTTCTTTGGTACGTTTTGTTTATGCCAAAAGAAACGTGCATTTTACAAATTCATATTACAGATTAGAATCTTTGGATATACGGTAATGGGCTGGCAACCAGTTCAGGGTGTCCTGCCTATTGCCCAAAGCCAGCTGAGATAGGCTCCAGCACCCCCCGCGACCCTTGTGAGGAATAAGCGGTCAAGAAAATGGATGGATGGATGGATGGATATACAGTAAAACTATGTGCAAAAATACTGTTTATTTTTACAGAAACAAAACTGGAACCTGTGGTTACCAGAATCATTTTGTAAAAATAAATAAATAAATAAAAAATACAGTGCAAATATAAACAACTTTACAGAACCACTTGTATATTATATATCCTCTGTCTTAAACTTGTAGATCCAACACTGCTTTAGTGATTAGGGTGGGTCAGTGTTGCAGTGTTTGTCTTGCAACTGTGAGCTTGTTGGTTCGATCCCAGTGCAGTGTGATGGTATCAAAGATTCATGAGCAAACTAATGTAAGTAGGGTTGTTCCTGATCCTGTGAATTTAGTAGGTGAAATGAGTAATCGAAATGCAAAGCACTTTGAGGGCATTGTAATGTAGGAAAGTACTTTATTACCATATTTTACCATAGAAATAGCATTTTTTAACTGTAAATTTTATGGGAAAATATTAATTTTTAAATGCCAAAACTTTAGCAGTAGAATCTTGTATTAAGTACATTTTATAATTGTAAAATCAACAGTGCCAATACTTTTTTTTTTTTTTTTTTTTTTTTTTTTTACCGTAAACGTAGAGAACGTGTTACCGTAATTTAACGGTACACTTTTACTGTAAACACAGCATTTTTCTTTTTACAGTGCATCCTTATCGATGAAATGGGCATAGTGTTTCTCCCAGACATATGGCACAACCATATGCTAATACATGGTGCCATATTCGCCAATGAGACATCAAATAATGGGAAAATGCCACAGAGACATCAATATATTCAAGTTAAAGCTGAGGTAGTGCAGAATATGAAACAGGTGAGAAACTCAACAGCATTTTTTACTTTTGTGACAAGCCAATGTGGGTACAGCTTGGAGTCACTTTGTAGGACATTTCAAACCAAATTTAGTCAATTTTCTGACAATCACACAGTCAGTGAATCAATCGGCAAATTGAGATTGAGAAGAAAAAAAACAACAAAACGTCCACTAGTTATTTTTATTATTATTATTATTTTAAATACTTGTTTAAAAATAGGGACCACCCCGGCACAAACCCCCCATCTCGCCTCCGGTCTTATACTAACTGCCTACGAGTTTATATAGATCCTAGCGAGATGGGAGGAGCAAGATGGCCGCCCTGTGATTTCAACGGCTTGCAATGGTGTGTATGGGCTTACGGCTATTCAATCATATATACAGGTCAGTGGTCTGCAACAACTTGGAGTTCAGAGGTAAAAAAAAAAAAAAAAAAA
The DNA here is from genome assembly GCF_051991245.1 of Festucalex cinctus. NCBI lineage: Eukaryota > Metazoa > Chordata > Actinopteri > Syngnathiformes > Syngnathidae > Festucalex > Festucalex cinctus. The sequence continues at coordinate 18,346,210 of NC_135417.1, forward strand.
AATCTTTAAAATTACTTTGAAATTACTCAGAAAAACAGAAGTTGGTGCTCTGTTTTTTGGAATTTTTTTCATGTTTTTTTTTTTTTTAAATAATGTTTCCCCGTTTTTCTCACCCCATGTTTTTCTAAGTATTTTTCCTCCTGTTTTTCTGAATATTTTTTTCCCTGTTTTTCATATTTTTTTTATAACAAAAAAATATTTCAGAAAAACAGAAAATTAAAAAAATACTCAAAAAACAAAGCTCCCCCAAAAAATAGTCAGAAAAACAGAGTTTTTTTATTTTTTATTTTTATTTTTTTATCCCAAGTGAATCCACCTCCTTTCACCCCTATTTACAACCGAAACGGGATCGATCTTGAGGTTACTGCTATTTGAAAACAACACATGTCAAGATACTCGCGTCTTACCTTTTGGAGTAGGAAGAAAACCAGTTGTGAATCACATTTCTAATCCAAGTCCGATCTCAACTCTCTCCACCTCTGAAACATCAAACCGATGTTCACTCGTACTTGCCCGGCGTCAGTCACTATCGAGTTTAAATTTTCTCGTGGCACTTGACATTGTTTTCACTTCTTTTTTTTTTTTTTAAAGCCTTCCTCAGAGTAACTGCGGGTGTCTGGGGCACACTAGCTGCAGAGGGTGGTCTCTACTGAGTAGACTCCATTACAGCGAAAAGCTGTATTAGTTCCGTCTTAGTGAATCGAGGAAACAATGAATGAGAACGCGCATGACGTCACATCCGCAGACAGAGAGTGGGAAATTCGAACGAATCGGACCGGGTGCTTCCTGAAAAATATTGTCCAGAGGCTTGTTGGAGTACCCATTTTGAACAACTAAGATGTTGATCTACTCATTAGAATATGTTTTAGTCATAAATGGTCAAATAAAAAGGCTATTGTTAAGATATTTTGAGGGAAATCCTCCATATAGTGGCTTTAAATACGGACTTCAACTATCTTGATCATTTTACCTGAAAGTGACTGATGTACAAATGTGTTATTTTAGCAATAAATGCGTCTATGTGTGTAGTAATCTTTAACAGACATAATGAGTTATCAACTACGATAGCGCTTAAAGATTAGATCACAACTGTATAACTAAAACCGGGGGACAATAACTACAACTACGTCATGCATGTCGACCCCAAGCATAGCTGCCTGCTCGGTTTGCCGCAGCCAGTAACCCACATAACCCATGCCGAAATCCGGGTTAAATCACCAGCGTAGGAACGGAACTCGTCCATAACTCAAGTATACAGTATCATATGTATATTTAAATGTATATATACGTATATGTACGCATACTGTATACCAGGGGTCTCCAAGTTCGGTCCTCGAGAGCCCCTATCCAGCCTGCTTTCCATGTCTCCGCCCTTCAGCACAGCTGAATCTAATGATCAGCTAATCAGCAAGCTTTGCAGAAGCCTGATAACGATCCCGATCATGAATCAGGTGTGTTAGTGGAGAGAAACATGGAAAACAGGCTGGACTTGGAGACCCCTGCTGTATACACACACCCCCACACACAAAGCCTACATGAGTGTATGTATTTTTATTGTTCTGACGTAGAACAACGACCCGTTCCATCTTGCCCAAAAAAATTATGCAATTCTTGGGAAAAAGGGGTTACTTTGAGGCCCCACCCACTGCCACTGTTCAAGCTCCAATCACAGCTCTGTTTAAAGGCTGCAGGCGCTCAAACGCCTCACACAACCTGTTGACGAGCCACCCAGGTAAAGACGTTCACTTGAGGTGCAGACATGGCGAAAGAAGTTCGACCCAACTGGGACAGTCCTATACAGTTCCTAATGGCCTGTGTTTCTTATTCTATCGGACTGGCGACGGTTTGGCGTTTTCCATACCTGTGCCAGATGCACGGTGGAGGTGAGACCTGATAACATCATTCTTATCTTTGTTGTGTGTTGAGGGAAAGGTGGCACATTTTCTCATCCCCAAAATCATCGAGCTTGAATGGCCTTTATAAATATAATATAAGCTCTCTAATACTTATTTTTAGTTCAACACCCACTGTCTTATAGGAGCAGTAAAAAAAACAAACAAAGTGTGACGCCAAATGGAGATACAAGATATTAATTTACTTAAGTCCAAAAATTGAAAATAGCAGTTTAATAGGGATGTGCTTGTAAAAATGAGTAGCCAAATGTCCGTGTTGTTTGCCAAATTTAGTGTGCTTGCCAGTCTTTCAGCCATTATGTTATAATGCAATACGTACATGTGTATTAGAACCTGGCTGTTGGCTGTTCGAAATAACTGAAATACTTGTAAATATGTGGTAATTGCATAATCAAGATTATTTCGAATGGTTGCTATTGCCCGATATTATAAAGATAAAAATCAAGGTTCTGTAATGTCCCTTAGATTTATTGGAATTGAAAGAGTAGTGCCTAATCTGAGTGGGGTAGGGGTGGCGACATCAAGCAGCTTCTGTGAAGGGAAGCATTTTGGATTAATGAACTATCAACTGTTGAACCATTTGGAATGACTGATTCACAAGATTTCAGCTGTTTTCTGAAACCTGTTTGTGCCTGGTCATTTTTTAAAGAAAGCTGAACCTGTGTATAGGTAGCTGCACCACCCCCACTACACCTGTTGTTGTTGTTTTAAATAATAATAAAGAAACTGGGGAAGCTACAAGACACTATATTGGATATTTCTTTCTTTATACTGTATATAGAACCAAGTAAAGACCATATTAAATTGTGCTTTCCTCCAACAGGGGGTTTCTTGATTCCATATCTGCTGATGCTGTTCATTGTGGGTGTGCCCTTACTCTACATGGAGCTTGCCATAGGTCAAAAGATGCGCTTGGGGAGCATTGGGGCCTGGTCAGCCATTAACCCGTATTTGGGAGGTGTGGGTAAGTACTTGAAACAAATATATTATTGTTACATAACTACTTGACTGCTGTTCTGTAAAAACAGCAAACTCTTCTTAATTTGGATGTGTAGTGAACTTGCAAAAGTTAGATAACTGCATAGTGACTTTGACTACCCAAGTCATCCTGGCCATCATCACATTTTTCCTGCTTGTCAGCACTAGTTTACTTATTTGATGGAATCACAAAAAAATCATTTAAATAAAAAAAGAAAAGATAGCAAAAAGATACACAAATGTATACCACATTACCAGTATATCAATAGCCTACATTATATTATACATTCCAGATAGGAGACATGTCAGTCAAGTGCATGTGGAGATAATTTAAGGATACGGATCACAACGCTTTTATATGATTTTGATTAATGATTAATGGGTGATGAACCTGGCGGCAATGATTACCTCTCTAAGATAGTCATCTTTATTGTCACATGCATATTTATGAAACGTGCCTTCCGATCACAGCAGTGATGTTTGTTGTTGTTTGTTTCAAGTGGTTGTCCTCGCTTCTATTGATTATCTCGAGGCAACTACATGTTGTCAAATGTGAGTTTTTTTGTTTTGTTTTTTTTATACAGTGTAACTCTATCTCTCAGACATCTGTTTTTTTGTTTTTTTTTTTAAATCTCTGATTTCAGGTTTTGCTAGTGTTGTGGCATCCGTGTATATTTGCCTCTACTACAACATCATCAATGCTTGGAGTTTCTGGTACCTCTTTAATTCATTTCAAGTGAGCTCCTGAATAACTCACGCGATATAATTACATTGACTATATTTGCATGCAGTCGATATTCGGGTTAAGGTCATAATACTAGTTTCTGAAACTTTCAGGATATCCCATTTAAATATAGAGTTACTCTTATGGAATATCCCAATCGAAACCATGACGCACGGACGTCATTTCCGCTTTTAACTTTCTACGGTCAATAAAAAGACATTCGAATCATGTCACTCACCACACTAATGAAGGAGTCACTTTCCTCCTCGCTCCAAAAGTGTAGTCCTTTGCTGTGTCATCAAGTTTGCTTAGCTCTGATTGTGTATTTCTGTGAGTTTTTAAAAGCCCGAATAATTAGGGGTTTGCACATGGACTTTCAAAACCCAAATATTGTCAATATTCAGATTTAAAGTAGTTGTTGACTGCATGTAAATGTAGTTATTGTATGGAATTCCGAGATCATCAGGGCCTTAACAATAACCTTTCGCTGGTTTGCCTTCACAGTCTGTCCTGCCCTGGTCAGATTGCCCTGTTAATGCCAACCTGACAGGACCAGTAGAAGAGTGCCAAAAGGCTTCTTCAACGCAGTACTTCTTTTATAGAGAAACATTGGACGTTTCTTCTTCTATCGAAGAGAATGGAGGCATTCAAACAAGTCAGGCTTTGTGTCTCCTGCTGGCTTGGGTGATTACATACCTCTTCATTATCAATGGAATAAAGTCATCTGGGAAGGTAGGAGATAAGTTCACACGTGCATAAAACATAATCAAAGACAACCATACTGTAAAATAAACAAGGAAATACTCCGTCTTTGATAAGAACTGATGAAACGAATGAATTAAAGAGTCTTCTTCATTCTTCTCTGGTGTATAGTCTTGTTTTGTTTTTGTTTTTTTCCCCACATTTTTCTTCTTTTCATTCACTTTGTCTGTCGAACAGAAGCCCCAAACCAACGCAAATAAGTGCACAACTTTTCAAAGGATTGACGGGATGAAAACTTTGTTGTTTGCCTCTGTCTGCAGGTGGTTTACTTCACTGCCACATTTCCCTATGTGGTCCTCATTATCTACCTCATTAGGGGTTTGACTCTTCCTGGTGCCATCCATGGTATAACATACATGTTCACCCCCAAGGTGAGGATGCATTAAATAAATAAAAAATAAATAAATAAAAATAGTCAAGTGTTAAAGTTTTCTCACGCACTGTTGATTAACATGTTTCTACTACAACAAAGGAGAATATACAACTTGTGTCTGAATATGTTACATACATGTTAACCATACGTGTGCATGTCTTTAGATGGAAGAACTGGCCAATCCCAATGCATGGATAAATGCTGCCACTCAGGTTTTTTATTCTCTGGGTTTGGGATTTGGCTCGCTGATAGCGTTTTCCAGCTACAATCAGTACAACAACAATTTTGAGCGTCAGGCCTTCATTGTGTCCTTCATCAACAGTGGAACCTGCATTTTTGCTTCCATCGTCACCTTTTCCATCTATGGCTTTAAAGCCACAGTTAACTATGAGAACTGCCTGGAGAGGTGAGTATGTTTTGCTCATTGTTGTGTGTGATTGATGATTCAAATCAGAGCAATTTTGACCTTGGGTATTAATACCACCAAAGGAAAGATGATGCTAGTCTTGGGTAATAATTTTTAGTACCTTGACCAATCTCTGTTTAAAGGGTGAACAGTTCTATTGTCTTGTCTTCCAGGATGCGGATTTTGCTGCTAAATACCTTTAATCTGGCAGAGGACACTATCGACATGAACAATGTGTTTGACTGGATTAAAACCCTCAATGCAACATACCCGGAGCAGTTTGCTGAACTTGGCAATAAACTGGAAACCTGTGACCTAAATGATGAACTAGACACGGTATGTTTTTCATCATTCTACTCTACCAGTCTCCAACTGCTTTTCTGGTAGAATCTTGGATGGGTAGAATCAAGGCTGCTTGACTATCACTGCCTCCAGTGAGTCTCGTAAGCTACTGTGCCAAATATTCCCCACAATGTAAACTGTTTATTTTACTGTAAAATCAACAGGAGACTAGCAGGATAAAGGACCAATAGGGAATCATGCGGGAGATTGGATTGAAATTATCCCACATGATTTTGTAAAGTTGGCAAGTATGCTACTTCCCAGTACTAAACAAGATACAAGATTGAATCAAAATATAGTACAGATAGATGGTAAACATCACACATTTTTATGATCAGTCTTCAGGTATTCTTCATTTTATGAACACAACTCAATCCGAGATGCCTGCGTTACATGATTGTGCTAGTGTGAGAGAGCATCAAAGCTCATGCATGGTACAATCACAACTAGAGTAACATGTTTGATATATGCGCGCCAGTAGTTACACTTTACCACTTCTTTCTTGAGTAAAGTCCATATTAATACACAATCTTCTAAGGGGCAAATTCAAGGTAGATGGAGTCATAAACTCTTATCACTAAACTTTTTTTTCTCTCTCTGTTTCAGGCAGTAGAAGGGGTTGGTCTTGCTTTCATTTTGTACAGTGAAGCCATTCAAAATATGCCCCTGCCTCAGTTATGGTCAGTGCTATACTTCTTCATGCTTCTGATTCTGGGATTGGGCAGCATGCTGGGCAACATGACTGCCATCACCACAACACTACGAGACTTGAAGATACTGTCCAAAGTTAGCAATGAGGTGTTCAATGGTAAGACTTGGGTAGCTATTGTTTTATACACATTTTTCCCCATTTCCTTAGTTATTTAATTATTTATACTTTTTTTTTTTTTTTTTTTTTTTTTTTAAGTCAAGCCTTTCAAAATATGTGGATTTTGAATTGATTTTGCATTTTGAACTTTTATGCCATTTAGTGCTCTGAGTCCTTGCACAAATTTGGCTTTCTCACCCAGTAGCTGCTATGTGAAAATACGTTTGCTGGTTTGGGCTGCACAACATAAAATGGTATGAGTCCTTATGTTGTAATATTTGTGAGAATCCTGAATCCCTTCGGTGGCAGGGCCCCGAGGGTGGATGAGATCCGGCCGGAGTTCTTAAAGGCTCTGGATGTTGTGGGGCCTTCGTCGTTGACACGCTCCCACAACATCACATAGACATCGGGAACCATGCCACAGGATTGGCAGACCGGAGTGGTGGTGGTCCCCCTTTTTAAGAATAGAGGGATTACACTCCTCAGCCTCCCTGGTAAGGTCTATTCAGGGCTGCTAAAGCGGAGTGTCCGTCGGGAAGTTGAATCTTGAATTCAGGAGGAGCAGTGTGGTTTTCGTCCCGGCAGTAGAACAGTGGACCAGCTCCACACCCTCGGCAGGGTCCTCGAGGGTGAATGGGAGTTTGCCCAACCAATTCACATGTCTTTTGTGGACTTGGAGAAGGAGGTCGACCATGTCCCTCGGGGAGTCCTGTGGAGAGTGGTTCAAGATTACGAGGTACCGAGCCCCCTGATATGGGCTGTTCGGTCCCTTTACGACCGGTGTCAGAGTTTGGTCCACTTTGCCGACAGTAAGTCGGATTCGTTCCCAGTGAGGGTTGGACTCCGCCAAGGTTGCCCCCTTTGTCTCTAATTCTGTTCATAACCTTTATGGACAGAATTGACCTTACCGTGGGGCGCCCCTCCCCGCCCACATTGCGCGACAAGCAGGTCCCTCCGACATTGTTCGGGCAAGATTAGTGAAACAGCATGTGCTGTAATGGCAAAGTTGTCAGATCTTCCTTGTGATTTCTCGGTCAGGTATTTTCAGTACGCCGATATTTCTCTTCGAAGCAAGCAAACGGGGCTTTACATTTTTTAGTGAAGGATATCTTCACTCCCTCACCGTGCAACTTTGCCCAAAAACAAACAAACAAAAAAAGAAAACACATCGCTGTCTGCTGCTGCACAAGTCATAAAATGACAGTCGCCTCACTCACTTCGTCCGATTGTCAGCATGTCAAGCAGGGTAGAATGAATTTATATTACCTCATACCTTTAATGTTTTGTTGGTATTTATAGTAAATAGTAAGTCAACAAACGTGTGGAAGGTTAGCTACCCGGCGCTATCGTTAGCCTTTGGCTAAAAACAACAATGGAGAATATTATCTTCGTGCAAACGTGGTGGTTTCTGGTCATTTTGGAGGGATTCGATTGGTCGTGTGTGAGGTCTTCCACAAAGTTTGATCAAGCGCAGACATTTTTCATAGTTGTTTGAGGGTTTAGGGAAGGGAATAAACCGGACAGTGTCTTTCTTGTGTCTCTTTTACACAAGCTGGTTAGTCGATCGGGAAAACGGCTATCACTCTTACACAAGCCGTGACTACAGCGTTTCACCATTTTATTGATTTTTCTTGGCTTTCGACAACCACACAATGGACTACCGGGAGCTGGATTGCTTTTGTTCGTCTGCAGGTTCGTCCGCAGACATGACATATTGCGTTTTGATTGGTTTACTAGGTCATGCGGGCATGGTTTACAGTTAGGTCAATTTGTAGGTACAGCTGAGGCGTTGAGGGGGTCGGATTTGGTAGCCTCAGCATTGCGTCTCTGCATTTTGCAGATGATGTGGTGCTGTTGGCTTCTTCAAGCTGCAATCTCCAACTCTCACCGGAGCGATTCACAGCCGGGTGTTAAGCGGTTGGGGTGAAGTTCAGCACCTCCAAATCCGAGACTCTAGTCCTCAGTCGGAAAAGGGTGGCATGCCCTCTCCGGGTCGGGGATGAGATCCTGCCCCAACTGGAGGAGTTCAAGTATCTTGGGGTCTTGTTCACGAGTGAGGGCAGGATGGGGGGAGATCAGTGCAGCGTCTGCAGTGATGCGGACTCTGTATCGGTCCGTTGAGGTGAAGCAGGAGCTGAGCTGAAAGGTGAAGCTCTCGATTTACCGGTCGTTCCGGCCTGTGGGTCGTGACTGAAAGAACAAGATCCCAGATAAAAGCGACTGAAATCAGTTTCCTCACAGGATGACTGGTCTCTCCCTTAGAAATAGGGTGAGAAGCTCGCTCATCCAGGAGGGACTCAGAGTCGAGCCGCTGCTCCTCCGCGTCGAGAGGAGCCAGCTGATTGGCTTGAGAATCTGGTTCGGATGCCTCTTGGACAGGCATGTCGACCGGCAGGAGGCCCCGGGGACGACCCAGGACACGCTGGAGAGACTATGTCTCTCGGCTAACCTGGGAATGCCTTGGGTTCCCACCGGGTAAGCTGGTTGACGTTGCTGGGGAGAGGGAAGTCTGCGTTTCCCTACTAAAGCTGCTGCCCCCTCGACCCATTTTCGACCGGATAAGCGGTAGAAAATGGATGGATAGATGATAAGTCGATATGGTAATTATCGAGACAGGCCTACTTGTAACAGTGTTTCTGGTGGTCTGCCACCATGTTTCAATCGTAACCAGCCAAGATGCCTTAACTTTATTGGCCCCACTGCACACTACAAGGGTTATTTAATTTGGGATGTGTGTTCTGTGTTTTCCTTCCAGGAATATTGAGTCTAATTATGCTGCTGCTCGGTTTGGCCTTTACCACCCCATCTGGAAATTACTGGTTTATCATGTTCAATGATTATGGAGCATCTTTCTCCCTGCTATTTGTTGTCTTCGTTGAGATTCTGACAGTCAGTTACCTTTATGGACTTAAAAGGTTTGTGTGTTAGCATTGCTACTACACATTTGAGTCACAACAAAGCTTACTAACAATAACAATGTAATGCTTGCTCAAATAATCTTCTGTTCATTTTAGGTTTGAAAAAGACATAGAAGACATGCTTGGCCACCGTCCAAACTGGTACTTGAAGATCCTGTGGGCAATAATCAGTCCCTTTCTCCTAATATTCCTCTTCATCTTCTATGTTGTTAACTATATCAGAGGAGGACCACCCACCTACCAAGCATGGGACAAGGAGCTGGTAAACTTTTCTTTTTTCTTTTTTTTTAATTACTCCATTACTACTCTCAAACTGTTTAAATATGTGCACAGAACATTTACATTTTTGCTATAGCTTCCAACTTTTTATAAAGCACAATATGTAAATTAATGTTAATGTAATTAATTACATAAAAGTGTGTTGCATTGCATAAATTGGTACCTTCAACTTTTTTGTATATAAGCAAAATATCAATTTCTTCCTATCACATAACAGTTTTAGGGGTGTTCTGATACAATAGTGATATCGGATGTCGGTTGAATATAAGCCAAAAACCAGTATCAAATTTTTAACTGTCTACATCCAAAATCTTCGCTATATCCTGCTCTTCTATCCAGCAGTGTCTGGATCTAGCATGCACAGTCCTAACCTTGCTCTGCAAGATGAATTCTCGCGCTATTTGTGAGTTCACCAACTCCCGAAAATACATCTTGTACCGAGCCCGTTGATTTCCGACCAATCACAGAGCGACATTGTGTTTGAGGCGGTACATGCAGCTGTGACGAAACCAGGAAGCCAGTGCCATATATTATATATTATCATATATTACTATAAAAACATGGAACCTACCAAAAGAAAGGTTAGAGTCTTCTTTCATCAGGAATTAAAGTATATTTCTATCGGTTTCCGTTTTACAGCAATTAGTATTAGAATATAGCTAAGTTTCATCATTATTCACAAATCTGCTTAGAATTGTTGGGAAACAGCTTGTTTTCAACATGCCCCTGGTTGAGCTCTTATACTCTGCTGCCACCTGCTGGCCATTTTTGTAATTACTACCATTTTTTCCCCCCTCATTCACTGCAGTTGAGAGGCTGCATCAAAATTAAAGCCTTCTGTATGCTCTAGCATTAAAAAAAAAACACACACAAAAAACACACACAAAACGTATAAATACGTCTTTGGGTCATTTAAAACGTTTAAAATTAAATGTATTTATACGCTGCGATTGGCTGGCAATCAATCCAGGGTGTATCCCGCCTACTGCCCAGAGTCAGCTGAGATAGGCTCCAGCACCCCCCGCGACCATGGTGAGGAATAAGCGGTCAAGAAAATGGATGGATGGATGTATTTATACGTTTTGGGGAGCAAATGAGTTATATGCTATTCTTAGTGTTCTGCTCCTGTGTAGGCCCTATATGTATATCGTTTACTACTAATAGTACTATCATCATCATCACTGCATTCAAATGACAAGAAAAGCATCATGTACATGGAAAGTGCAGACTGATTATTGGATGATGATCTTTAATTGCTTGGTAAAGTCTGATCACTAACCATATTTATTTCTTGTTTCAGGGAAAAACGGTGGTGACGGACTATCCTGTTTTTGGCCAAGTCTTCATTGCCATACTGTTGGTGTCTGCAGTCAGCTGTGTTCCCCTCTACGCTCTCTATGTGTGCTGCGCAAACAGGAAACACTCCTATTTCTATCAAAGATAACAAATCTATCAGCACCATATCTACTTTAGTGTGCCTACATTCAGATGATGAGTGCACTTTCATGGGACTAGCCACCCAAGTACCATTTAATTCCCTTTCTTTAATTCTGTTTAGTTTTGTTGTTGTGGCACAATTTCACAACTGTTTTCTTCAGGCACTTCACACGCTAAAAAAAAAAAAGGGGGTGATATTTACTTGACAAAAAAAACTAGTAACGTTTTTTCACTCAGAAATTATAGTTAAACTCTCTTCATAAAATCTAGTTAGAATTTCTGAGTGAAGAAAACTTTACTATTTTTTTTCCAAGTGAATATCACTTAGTAAATATCACAGTCTGTGGAACAAACGTCAATAACAATTTCTGTTTTTATGGGTATATGCTAAAGAAGAGGCTGGGCTTCTGGCAAAAATAAAAAATAAAAAATCATAAACTGCCCTGAATGTTTCCGGAACACTGTTGCGCCATAGCTTGAGCATTGTACACATGACAACAGATCAGATGCTAATAAGAAAAGTGAAGACTTTCAAGGATCAGCAAACAATGAACACTGCTGTGTCTCTTTATGTTAAGCTTCTGCTAAATTCAATCGTGTATTTTTTTTTATTTTTTACCTCACATGAGAAGGTTTGATGTTGGTGGATCGTTGCCATCCACAGGGTCAACTCTGAAGTTACACACTACACAGCATTTTCGTAATACTGTAGCTCGACGCCACAGCATTCTCCTGCTGTAATTTTGACCTATTGCTATTTTGTATTAAAGGTTTTTGTGATTATCTCTCTTTTCTTATACTCTTTTCTCATACAGATAGCATCTGTGGGAAAAGTTGTCCAGATCGTCGTGCCTCAAGAACACTTGCATGTTCAATATAATAGTTCTCAGTGCCGAGGTCCGAACGAATTCAGGCACAAGTTCCTTTGCTTGATGACACCTCATCAATTCAGTATCCAGCGATTATCTTCGGATCACTGTTTGTAGAATAAGAATGTAGCCATATCACCATTGGCGAAAACCCATTTATTGCACCATTGATGCAGATTCCGTACGGTTTGAGTTTATCATAAGAATCTACATGCCACAAAAAAGTTTGGGCCTGGATTCTGGTATAAGCGTCGCTGAAGGCGATTCCTTCACCTCAGTTGCACACTATGGGGATCCAGTATTTTCATCAGTATCCTGATCGTCTCTTGAGTCACCACATAGCCAGCCTGAATGCATTTCAAATGCATCATCTTGTATCCATGGAGCATGCCATATCTATCCAACTGATCCTGGACAAACATTGCTACATCTAGCAGATCTGAATGGGCTTTCCTCCTGAACAAATGCAAAGTCCTCAGGTGCTTGCGTAAGGTCGTCAAACTAATAATAATACCATCTAGCTGACTCAAAGACAGGACGATCTCCCAGTGCCTTAAACCCATATCAAAATAAAACTTGATTAAACTAAATAAGATGGTCATGTTTACTTACTGGCTCTCAATAAAGGAATGAATGTGTATCCTGTATTGTGGTTTGCTCTCTAATCTCTGAGGGAAAAACCTTTAAAAAACAGAAAACAGAAAAAAATACTCAAAAAACGGGGGAAAACCATAAAAAAAAAACAGAAAAGAATTATTGAGAAAAATGGAGAATAAATATTCAGAAAAACGGGGGAAAATATATATTTTTTTTTTTTAAAGAAAAAGAAAAAAATTACTAAGAAAAACAAAAAAATATTCTGAAAAATGGGAAAAATATATTTTTTTAAAAACAGAAAAAGAAATTACTCAGAAAAACAACGGGAAAAAAAATATTCAATAAAACAAAAATTTTTCAAAACAAAACAAAACAAAGTTCCCCCAAAAATAGTCAGAGAAACAGGATTTTTTTCCCCCAAGTCAATATACTTCCGTAATTTTATTTTTTTTTTTTGTTTTGAGGATGTTCAAAACGTCGTTTCATGTGTTTTAGTGAAGCTCAATGTGATGTATTGTCTTTAAAATAAATAAATAAATAAATAAATACATAAACAAACAAACAAACACTAGGTACTAGTGAGCGTTTTTAACCAGACAAATAACCTCGTCCATTCGGCCACTAGATGGTGTAGTAATGGAAGAAATAGGCTGTGCATGAACGTTCAGAAAAAGTACACCGATATTTAGTAGAGCCTCCTTTCTCAAAAAGAACAGCCTCTAAACGCTACCTACAGCTTCTAATGAGGGTCTGGATTCTGGGTGAAGGTATTTTGGACCATTCTTCTTTACAAACAGTTCAGTCAGTTTTGATGGTTCCTGAGCATGGACAGCCTGCTTTAAATTACACCACAGATCTTCAATAGTATTCAGGTGTGGTGGCCATTCCAGACTGTTCGTTGTACTGCATGAATGCCATAGTAGAATTTGAGTGGTGTTTAGGGTCATTGTCGTATTTAAGTATCCAGCCTTGACAAAACTTCAACTTTGTCATTGATTCTTGAACATTGATCTCAAGAATCTGCTGATATTGACTGGACTCCATGCATCCTTAACCTTGAACAAGATTGCCAGTACCGGCATTGGCTATATTCAGCCCCACAGCATGATGGAAGTTGGAAACGCCACCAAATTTTATTGTGGTTAGGAAGTATTTGTCTTGGAATGATGTGTCTTCATCCACCATGCATACTGCCCTTGTTATGTCAAAATACTCAATTTTAGTTTCATCAGTTCACAGTATGAAGCTGGCTTCTCCAAATGTGCTTTAGCGCATCTGCTTGTCGCATGTTCCCAAGGCTTCATCTAAAATTGTCTAATTTCATTTCGTTGACGTATTGGCCGCCGTGCTTTGTTTACATTCGCCGCAGCTTCCAAAATCGTGAGCGCGGAGGAAGAAGATGATGGTGTGTTATATGGCGTAACAATCATCTTCGTCGTCACCTAACCGTCCCAGCTATTTTAAACATAATCTAAACGTCCTCTATGGTATTTGTTGAAACAATATGGACCACAGATTAAACTATAACATTTTAATGTTCAAGCAGGAATATGTGTCGTAAATGAATGAACTTGCGTAGCACCGATCAGACAGTGTTGTAAAACGTGATCGATTCTGCGCATGCGCTTGTTGCCGTGCATGCGTGGAACCAATTTTTCATCTGGAATAGATTTGGTACTGACAATGTTCGCTCCGTTTCAAGTTGCATTTTGGGTAATTTTGAGTGAACTCCTTTTACCCAGAACTCAAAGTTCCTGGGCTTGTTAGTGGAAAAACGCCTAATGAAATTAACACTGGATGCTTGAAGTGGTACCTACTCACTGTGAACAGCTAATGTGTTTATCTGCTAATTAGAATATGTCATAAATGGTCAAATAAAAAGGCCATCGTAAAGCTATTTTTGGCTAAAATCCTACATAGAGCAGAGTGTACAATTTGGCATACACATTTATAACCTGGCAATAGCCAGATTGATAACTTTGATTAATTCAAGCGAGTTCTCCACAATATCAATCTGCGACTGCTCCACTGTGATTTGCTTGGGAAAGGAAGAACATTCTGTACCATACTTCGAGCTGATTGAAACTTTTGTTCTGACCAATCACAGCAACAGATGTGAATGTCGTCGTCGTCGTAGTGAAAAAAAAAGGCACGGACATCCAGCTAAAAATGCACAAAGTACTTCTTGCTGTTTCCAAAAAGGAAGCAGTGGGTAATTCCGCGAGGACAGAATTAATTTCAGTGTCCACACATTCGTCCAACTGTGTAACTATGTTTGGTTTGTCCCCCCTCCGGTCTCGGCGCTTCTTGTTTTCGTCATAGCCACATACCCCACCCCCAAACTCAATATTGCTTTGTGATTGGTCCAAACCGCCAATGGTTTGTATCGGGGAAAATCAGCGGGCTCGGTACAAGATGGGTTCTCGGGAGCTTGTGAACTCACAAATATCGCGAGAATTCAACTTGCAGAGCAAGGTAAACACATCTACTGTATACTACTAGCATACAAAATTCCAGTGACCACTCATTTGTTTGGTGGCACTTTTTTTGTGTGCCTTTTTACTTGATTCACAGAAGGGTTTTGGTGGATTTGGTGTCAATTTATTTTTCTGTTGGGGTCAGTGGGGTTTGCTGACTGCTTTTTACCATATGTCACTCACATGCGATTAAAAAGTAACCATGACAGAGCCTTGCAGTTCATTGTTCTCAAATTGTGAAATGCACTTCCCCCTTTTTAAGCTGCTTCTTCAGTAAGTGTGTTTAAAAATCTTGGCGCGCACACACAAACAGATATCCTATGTGTTCATGCATGTGTTTGTATTGTGACAGAACAGTAATCTAATCACCAAATGTTTGATGCGACCCGTTCTACGTTTCGGACTGTTACAAAACAGAATAAAACTATTATTGGGATAATAAAGTGGCCACTTTGAGGACCCGCCCTATGCCACCGTTCAAGTTCCGATCACGGCGCTGTTATAATGCTGCAGGCGCTCAAACACCTCACACAACCTGTTGACGACAAGCCAGAAGTAAAGACATTCACTTGAGGTGTGGATATGGCGAAAGATGCTCGGGAAAGCTGGGACAGCCCCCTACAGTTCGTGTTGGCTTGTGTTTCTTATGCGGTCGGACTGGGGAACGTTTGGCGATTCCCATACCTGTGCCAGATGCACGGTGGAGGTAAGACTTGACGATGTCATTTTTTCCCCTCGTTTTTTGTTACGGTGTTTTGTTGCGTGTTGGGGGAATAGTGGCATGTTTACTTATCCCTAAAATCATAAAAATGTCCTTATAATAATAATAATAATGATAATCCAAATTTTAAAACCCACTGCCTTACACGAGCAGTTAAAACAAACTGTGACACCATATAGAGACACAAAATATTGATTTGTTCACAAACATGAGTCCAAAAATGGAAGATGACAACTTAAGTCATTCACTCCCAGCCATTCTCACTGAAGCAACCCCCTTTGCTCCCGGCTGTTTTACTGGATTTTGACTGATTCTGCAAGGCCCACAGAATGTTGTGTTCTATTGCTATAAAAACAGAAAGAAAGAAAGATTAGAGTCTCAGGAAAAAAAAAAAAAAAGTATATTTGTACCTGTTTCCGTTTTGCGGCAATTAGCATTAGAATATAGCAAAGTTTCATCATTATTCACAAACGTGTTTAAAACACTGGGGAAAAGGGGTTGTTGCAACATGGCCCTGGTTGATCTCATACTCTGCTTCCACCTGCGGGCCGTTTTTTTTTTTTTTTTGTAATAACTATAATCGCTTTAAGCTACCTCTTCAAGTCAAAGGCTGCATCAAAGCCTTCTGTATGTTCTAGCATTAAAAAAAACAAAAACAAACGTATAAATAAGTTTTGGGCACCATGGCAATATTTATAATAGAACGTTTTTATACGTTTTTGGGAGAAAATGAGTTAATAAGGACGTGCTTGTGCAAATGAGTAGTGAGACGTCAGTGTGGTTTGCCAAATCTAGTTTGTTTACATGTTCCTAAAATATATTGTGCTGTATTGTATAGCCTACAGCAGTGGTTCTCAACCACGTCCCAAACAAGTACCCCCTATCCAGCCTGTTTTCCATGTTTCCCACAGCCAACACAGTTTTTTCGAACGATCAGCTAATCAGCAAGCTCTGCATGAAGCCTGATCACGATCTTCAGCTGTGTTGGCTGAGGGAGACATGGAAAACCGGCTGGATAGGGATACTTGAGGACCGTGGTTGAGAACCAGTGGCGCCCAGTATATAAGAGTTGGAGATCGTGGCCAATAGCACCACTAACTCATGTGTCAACAAATATGGAAATATGGAAGAGTGATGAAGAGTGATGAAGAGTGATGACCTGGCCCAGCTTGAGAAGGCAGGACCAGCATGTAGTTTCCCGGTGGTCCACCAAGAGGTCGTTATTTCGCTAATTTCAAAATCAGCCAATAACGTGCTTTTGGTAAACATTGCTAAGCCCAGAGTGACAAATTTGGAGCGGTGTGAATTTTCCTGCTTGGTTGGCCCGTTTCGCATTCGCTATTCACTAAGCAAGTGTCTGTCTGTCTGTCTGTCTGTCTGTCTGTCTGTCTGTCTGTCTGTCTGTCTGTCTGTCTGTCTGTCTGTCTCTCTCTCTGTCTGTCTGTCTGTTTGTGTGTACTGCTCCAACGGCACCAAAAGACCCTGTGAGATGGGTCAATATGTGGCTCAGTCTGAACAGGGCCAGATCGGATTTGAACGTTTGCATAAAAAAATAAAATAAAATAAAATAAAAAGTCTGGACAATCAACCCTAAAAATCGGAATTGAGGAGGAATCCGATTGGAGTCAGATATCCCTGCAATCTGAAGGAAGCACTTCCAGTCATGTCAGGTTTTGGGGTTGTAAAATTTTCAAACAAATCTTTACCAGGAATGAGTTGATAGAAAGCTGAAGCAAGCTGTAAACCTCAATAAAATGTTGTAAACGATAGGGCTGAACCATAGAGTGAAACTGCAAATGAATGAACTCGGTGCAACATGCAGCTCAAGTGAAGACGCTCAATTTACTGCTTTCCAGTATTTATTCGCTGCAGAAGACAATACAGGACACAGTTTTTCTTCTTGACGCTTGTCAGCATATCTGCTTCTCTAGACGAAAAATTTTAATATTTACACTTGAAAAAGAGTAAAATCATAGTAAAACTCTTGGAGTTATGAAGATTCCAGCTGACATCAGCGATATACTTAACACACAGCAGGAGCTGTGTGGCTCAGGGAGTAGTAGATTGACTGTCTCCCATACTGAAGTCGTAAGTTTGTTCCTCAACTCTTGAGTGACTTTTTGGTTCTCTTCCAAGTGTAAATTTTACCCTATTTAGAGTGGGACCAAATAGGCTCAGTTTAGAGTAAACTTTACTGTGTAGCATCGCAATGTCTATTTAAACATTTCTTTTCTAACATGAATAATATTCATTATTTTATAGACACGTTATATTTAACACTGTTGCATTTGTTTATACAGACTTGTTTAAAAAAAAAAAAAAAAGTTCTGTTTCAAACTCAAGAACAAGAATCTATAAATCATACGGCTCTGTCATAAATGGGAAAGCAATGCCACCTAGTGGCTAAAGTTAAACACTGCACTGGGTGAAGTATACAAAAGGTAACGGCAAAAATGTCAATCGAATAAAAACATTCCTGCACAAGACAAATACACGACACAGTTTGTTTTCTTAACTCTTATGTGCACATTTGCTTCCTAAACATTTAAATATTCGTAGAGCAGGGGTGGGAGCCTTAGGCTACCCAGCGATACAATACGGCATGCGATACAAGGCTCACGATACGATAACGATTATCTCACGATATGACGATACAGTGATAATATATATATATATATATATATATATATATATATATATATATATATATATATATATATATATATATATATATATATATATATAACTAATAATAATAATATAGATAAATAATAATAAAAATTAATAAAATAAAAAAATAATTCATAATATAATAAAATAATAAATATATATGTAATATAAATACATAATGTATAAATATATATAATATACATATAAAAATATGCCCTGCGATTGGCTGGCAACCAGTTCAGGGTGTTACCCCGCCTAATGCACAAAACCAGCTGGGATAGGCTCCAGCAACCCCGCTCCGTGAGGAGCAAGCTGTTAAGAAATTGGATAGATGGATATATATGAAGCCGGTCAAACAGTGCACACAACTTCAAATAAAAAAAGGGGTTGTTTATTTCTCAACAAAACTCTCTGTTATGTTCACATAGACATAGCGTTTGTGTAAAGAAACGAACACGCAAACTTGCTTTCTAAACGCTACACAAAGCGGTACACAAAGCGGCAGTGGCATCTCTGTAAGAGTACAAAAAAATAAAATACATTCGTACATTAATATGATATACTAGCAGATAGATTGCTACATATGGACATTTCCTTACCGAGACAATCAAATAAATGCTTATGTGGCCCAAAACAGCTTCCTCGCCACTCAGTCTCGTGAGAGTGCAGTTTGAGGCGTGCCACCATGCGGGGTGGACGTAAATGTTTGACTCTGCCCACACGGATTTTACAAAATGGTTTGAACAGGGTTTTTTTGTTTTGTTTTGTTTTTAAACAAAATTTGCAGTTTTAACTCTTTGACTGGCAAACGTTATATATTTAAAAAAAAAAAAAAAAAAGACAGTGCCAGTCAAGGCAAAGACAATATTGTGCACTATGACTACATAAACATAGTGGATACCATATGAAAGACTGGATTCCACGTTTCTACCTTCTTCCGTTCTTTAGTAATCACCTTTTGAAAGTAGGTAATTTGAGTGACATAAGCGAAAATAGAAAAAGATGAGAAAACGAGTTTTTTGTGAAAACAGTGACTTTGACATAATATTTTTGTTTAGTGACGCTCTGTGAATTAGATTTAATTTTACAAAGGCTTTGACCATTCATGTAATCCTTGAAAACGTTCTATTTCATCAGATTCGTCATGTTTCATTGTAATTTCATACACCTTGAGTCCATTGAAAAGCTATACAATGCTGCCATTTGCTTGTTAGTGTTTTTTTAATTTCACAACTTCATTGACCAGGCAGTGCTCCACAAGACGTTGCACTAGACGTAGTTAACAGCAATTAACGTTTTTGGCGGCATTCATTAGGATTTTAGCATACGTCATTAAACGTTTTTGGCGGTCAAACAGTGATGTGCCGTCTTATGACGTAAAGTTATCTTTCTAAAATGCATTATGGAGCATTAAAAATTACAAACACTCAACTATCAGTCAGTTGGGGCGGAGCTAACTAAATGTTTGACGGAAGACGTCGAAGTGCAGTATAACATGTCCCCAGCAGATAGCGCATCACTGGACGTTAAGGTTAGTACTTGGGTTTCAGTCAGTTTTTAATTTTCTTTGTTCAATAAAGTGTTTGAACAATACTGTAAGCCATGATGTCAAAATGGCACACAAAGTCGCCAGAGCAATAGTTTAACACAAAAGAAAGAAGAAGGCGTTTCCAGGTCGAAAATCCATGTGGGTGGAGTCAAACTTTTAAGTCCACCCAGCTTGGCGGCACGCCTCGAATTGCACTCTGCATCGAGGGCTTCCCCAGGCCAGGGTCCCCGAAAGCGAGAGCGCTCGCGGTTGTGAAATCATGATCGCAGTATTTCATCCGTGGTCCATATGAACTTGTAAAAATGGTTCATTGTTGATGTAAAATGCAAAATGTTTATTGTATTTTTGGCTTGACGTAGGCCCTTGTGAGCTGGTGTTTCGCTGCTTTAAATCTAGAAATAGCTTTTTCATCTGGATGGGAAAGGTTCAGCGCATTTGATGGTCTGTGCTAAATGTGCTATGTGACGCCACCACATCATGCACAGGCAACTCGTATTTTGAATCCCCATAACAACAGTGGCTGAGACGAGTCACCCATGAAATGTTATGGCAGAAACCCAGTTCAATTGATCCCGCTCTCATCCCTCCACACGCCTGGAAAAGCAACGGAGGCTGTGTGGTGTCGTGCCGGGACAAGCGGTGTGGTGTGGTGCCGTGCTGTTTCAGGCTAATGGAAAAGTGGCATAAGTCACAGCTCCGCCTCCTACAGGCCAAGGAGAAGCAAATATGTCTGCGTGCATCAGCTTCCATGGTGTCTCAGAATTAGGGGTGTTAAAAAAAAATCGATTCGGCGATATATCGCGATACTACATCGCGCGATTCTCGAATCGATTCAATAATGGGCAGAATCGATTTTTTTTTTTTTTTTTTTTTTTTTTTTTTAGGATTCACACCTTGAGCATGGAAGAATGTTATATGAACGGCACATTAAGCCTTAATATTTTTATTTTAATGCTGTTCAAATGTGAAACAGATTGCAAACTGTTTGTGTACAGTGGCTCACGGTTATAAGCCTCAAGTTTTAGATAAATATATTCATACAAATCTTACAGTGTACATGTACAAATTTACTGATAGTATTTTCTAAATTTGAATGGAAAAAAATCGCAACAATCGACTTATAAATTCGTATCGGGATTAATCGGTATCGAATCGTGACCATTCGTATCGGGATTAATCGGTATCGTATCGAATCGTGACCTGTGAATCGTGATACGAATCGAATCGTCAGGTACTAGGCAATTCACACCCCTACTCAGAATGATAGGTTCCTGCGAGCTAATATAAGCTTGCTTTAAGGCACTAGAGAGGATTGTGTGGCGAACAAGTTGCCCAATGGCCGTTTGTGGTTTTCTCATTAATGCACACAATCCCTCCTTCCTGCTTTTTACGCAGGAAACGCCTCCTCTGGAACTTACGCTGGAGTCTCGTGTATTTGTTTACAACCAGTGGTCTGATTCATACTGGTGTCATACAACTTCACATGTTTAACAAGCTTCATAAAGTATAGTTCTTACTCAAAAAGTAAACTGAAGTTACCTGTCCAACAGAAACTTAGCGACCAAAGCATCCGTCTTCAGACCTCTCTGCTGCTTTAGCGCACGCCATTGATTAAAAAGACTTGCCCCAAATGACTTTTGTTTGGCTCCGGTCTTTCAGTCTTTGTCTCCTCCATTCAGCAACCTCAAAAACAGTCTTTCTTTTACGGCTCGGTGGTCCTGTATTCTTCTCTGCCTTTGTTGGTTAACTTTGAACACATGCGCGAATCTGCTGCTGCTACCGCCGCCACACTAGTAAACTACGGACTCAGAGCACTTACGCAAGATGTGTGATTGACAAGCCAGGAGCCAATCAATAACAAAGCACCTTCGGTGTTGATTGGCTACAATCTAACATTCCCCGCCACGTGCACAGTTTATGAATAAGTACAAGTCTGCTACAGGTTGATAAAGCTATTTTTTTATGTAGTTGGACATTTTTTGTGTGTGTGTGTGTGTGTGTGTGTGTGTGTTTTTTTGTAAAATGCTCTTTGCTACAACCAGATGTAACCAAAACACTTTTGGATCCAATATTTATTGCTAAACAATGCATGTTTTTCCATATGAACATTACACTTTGTTTTCCTCCAACAGGGGGTTTCTTGATTCCATATCTGCTGATGCTTCTTATTGAGGGTGTGCCCTTATTCTACATGGAGCTTGCCATTGGTCAAAAGATGCGCTTGGGAAGCATTGGTGCCTGGTCTGCCATTAACCCGTATTTGGGAGGTGTGGGTAAGTACTTGAAACAAACATATTAGCATTACAGTTTAGAAATATAATCAATAGGGGTGTGAATTGCCTAGTACCTGACGATTCGATTCGTATCACGATTCACAGGTCACGATTCGATTCGATACCGATGAATCCCGATACGAATTTATAAGTCGATTGTTGCGATTTTTTTTCATTCAAATTTAGAAAATACTAATCAGTAAGCTTGTAGAGTGTAAGATTTATATGAAAATGTATTATTTATTTATCTGAAATTTCAGTCTTATAGAGGTTGTAATCTGTTTCATGTTTGAACAGCATTAAAATAAAATATTAAGGCTTAATGTTCCGTTCATATAACATTCTTCCATGCTCAAGGTGTGAATCCTAACCCGGTCAGACATTTTGTTGAATATTTTTCCATTAAAAATGGAAGTTTAAAAATCGATTCACACACACACAAAAAAAGGCAATGATGATAAGACGTTGAATCGGTAAGACTACCGAATGAACAATTCTGAGCTCTTAAAAACAAACCAAAAAAAAAAACGATTTTTTTTTATTGAATCGATTCGAGAATCGCGCGATGTAGTATCGCGATATATCGCCGAATCGATTTTTTTTAACACCCCTAATAATCAACTACTTAACTGCTGTAATATTCTTAATTTGGACGTTAGTGAACTTGCAACAAGCAGATAAAGTTAAAGTACCACTGATTGTCACACTACCTAAGTGGGGGCATATGCCTGGGAGGTCAGTCGTTATACTTTAATTTGCATTAAACTCAGCTGACTTTGTGGTGTAGATAATTATTCTTTTATCAACAATGCTGACTTATTGTCACTTTAGCCATACAGTACTGTACTATGTAGCCACAGCAGAGACATGTATCATGACAACCTCTCTGGGCTCTATGGTCATCATCACATTTTTCCTCATTGTCATCACTCGTCCCCTTATATGGTGGAATCACACAGAAAAACACCCATTTGAGTTGTGACGCTTACTGAAGCGTATTGAAATATACTGAAGTGATGTGAAGTTTGTCTCACATGATGATTGACCCTCCTCTTCTGAGGCATTTTTAAATCCCAAAAATATGATTGAACTCAAACTGTAGAACTTTGGAGGTTCTATTGTTGGGACTGTTTGAAAACGGTATATAAATAAAGATGACTTGACTTATGTAACAGGAAAAAAACAAGAGATTAAATGTGATTTGTATTAGGGTTGAACTGATCGCTGATAACAGCACTTATGCCAATAGTTTATATCTGTACGGTACCGGCTACTCGTGAAAAATACTCTGATACTATATATCGACATATTACCAACCAGAGACATTCCAGGTAGGACCCATGTCAGCCATGTGCGTGCAGAGATACTTTTTTATGGACACAAATAATACCACTTAGATGACCAAAAATTAGGCTCTGCCCAATGTATGATGAAACAGACTGCAATGATTACCTCTGTAGAAGAATCGTCTTTATTGCTATGCTTAAACACATGCATATTTATGAAATTTGACCACTACATTTAGTCAATCACAGTACTAGTGATGTTTAGTTCAGGTGTTTTTTCTCACTTCTAGCGATTGTCTCGGAGCATTTACATTGTCATCTGTGTCAATATTTTATTTTTTTATACAGTATGACTATCAGTCCATACATCCATTATCTGAACTATTTATCCTTTCACGGGGGTAGCGGGCGGGCATGCTGGAGCCTATCTCAGCTGTCTTCGGGCAGGCGGCAAGGTACACCCTGAACTGGTTGCCAGCCAATCACAGGGCAGACTATCAGTCAGACATCTGTTTAAAAACACACACGCACATTTAAAAGAAATCATCTCAAAAGGATAGTACACATATGTATGCCGTTCAAAGCAGCAAAAAGTTAACATTTTGTTTTGTCTACAATTAATTTGGTAACTGAACATGTCATTCCTAGATAACCGTAACGTGTGTAAAAATTGTAGCCATAAAAATGAAATGTATCAAAATAGAGGTGTATTTTTCAGGTCATGCGTGTATCCAATATACTAATTAATTAATATTTTCTACCAGTCAAGCCACATAAAATAAATAAAGCCTTCCTTTCACCTTGTATCTGTTATTTCAGGTCTTGCTAGTGTTGTGGCATCCCTGTATCTTTGCCTCTACTACAACGTCATCAATGCATGGAGTTTCTGGTACCTCTTGAATTCATTTCAAGTGAGCTAGTAAAAAAAAAATAAAAAAAATTACTGGATATAATTATACCCTATATGGAATTCTAACCTCATCAGGTCCTTAACAATAACATTTCAATGGTTTGCATTCACAGCCTGTCCTGCCCTGGTCAGATTGCCCTGTTAATGCCAACCTGACAGGACCACTCGAAGAGTGCCGAAAGGCTTCTTCAACGCAGTACTTCTTTTATAGAGAAACACTGGACATTTCTTCTTCTATCGAAGAGAAGGGAGGCATTCAAACAGGTCAGGCTTTGTGTCTCCTGCTGGCCTGGATGGTTACCTACCTCTTCATTATCCATGGCGTAAAGTCATCTGGGAAGGTAGGAAAAGTTGCGCCTCAAGCGTGTATGAATAATTAAATAGGAGTCATTTTACTTCATTTTTCTCCTGTTTATAATCTTGTTTTTTCACACTCTTTTCTCGTCATACACCTTGTTGAGGCTGGTCCTTCTTTTTGATTGTGTCGCATAGAAACCCAAACCAACGCAAAACAAGTGCACAACTTTTCAACGGATTGACGGAATGAACATTTTTTTGTTTTCTTATGTCTGCAGGTGGTTTACTTCACTGCCACATTTCCCTATGTGGTCCTCGTTATCTACCTCATCAGGGGTTTGACTCTCCCTGGTGCCATCCATGGTATCACGTACATGTTCACCCCCAAGGTGAGGAAGTATTAATACTTCTTATGCCATTATTACATGATCGGAAGACGAACAAAAGATATCGGTACTGGCATACTGCATGTTTTCCTATAGCAAAGGAGAATATACAACTTGTGCCTGATTATACTATGTACATATTGACCCATATGTGTACATGTTTTTAGATGGAAGAACTGGCCAATCCCACTGCATGGATAAATGCTTCCACTCAGATTTTTTTCTCTCTGGGTTTGGGATTTGGCTCACTCATAGCTTTTTCTAGCTACAATCAGTACAACAACAATTTTGAGCGTCAGGCCTTCATTGTCTCCTTCATCAACAGTGGAACCTCCATCTTTGCTTCCATCGTCACCTTTTCCATCTATGGCTTTAAAGCCACAGTTAACTATGAGAACTGCTTGGAGAGGTGAGTATGGTTTATTCATTGTGTAAATGTGCCGTAGTCAGAGCAAGTCTGACCTTGGTTCATACAACAACTGATACAATAACTGATGGTGTTAGTCTTAGGTAATAGTGGTACTGTTTAGTACTTGTCAAAGGTCTGCGTTTAGAGAGTCAACAGCACTATTGTCTTCTGTCTTGTCTTCCAGGACGCGTATATTGTTGCTAAATACCTTTAATCTGGCAGAGGACACCATCGACATGCACAATGTGTTTGACTGGATTAAAACCCTCAATGCAACATACCCGGAGCAGTTTGCTGAAATTGGCAATAAACTGGAAACCTGTGACCTAAATGATGAACTAGACACGGTATGTTCTTCATCGTTCTACTTCTCTCCCATTGGTGTTATAACACAATCAATGGTTTTTGCTTTTATCAATGTATGGTTAGTGCCTGATATAGATATGAGTCTGTTGGAGAGAAAGCTCCTCTGCTACTGCATGTGTCAATTTTTGCAAAATTAACAAATCAACTAGCAATTTCAGATCATACTGTTAGAGGTGGAGTACTGTAAGCATGGTTTTGTCTTGTTAATTAATATACGTACACTGATGAATGCCACAGTTCTTTTCAAACAATTGTGTTCTACATAACGTTCATATTCAATTAAATTCTACGGAGCCCCTAAGTTGACATGGTAGAAAAAAAAGAAAAAAAAATTGCGTTCTCTCGCAAAGATTGCGAGGGAACGCAAAGATTGCAATATGAGATTTTAAACACGTCATTACTGTGCATAGAGTTCGTTGGACAGAGCAACCGTGTCCAATTGGGTTCAACCACACCTCCTCATTAAAGATAGGAGTTTCTGTCCATTCCTTGCTCAGGGTTCTCTGAGAATGGTCTGGAATCACCCCTAAGCTAAGACTCCATTCTAGATTTAGCTAGGAGCTCTCTGAGAGGATTCTCAGAATCTTTAGAAATGCAGGCCCTGATCTTAAATGCTCCCCTAAAAGCTAGGATTCTTCAGGGATAGCTTTAATCTTTACTAGGATCTACTCCTAACATTTAGGGGAAATTCTAAGAAATGGTTCTTAGAATTTGGCCTGTAGGAGGCAAGTCTTTGCACTAACAATCTTTAGGAATATGGACCCAGATCATCAGCAAGCTCCGTGGAAGGCTGATAATTATCCTGTTCATTTAATCAGATGTATTGGTGGAGGGACACATGAAAAACGGGCAGGACAGTGACTCTCGAGGACCAAGGTTCCTACCCCTGTGCTAGGGTGAGAGAGCATCAAAGATTATGTACGGTATATAGTCACAACTACAGTAAAGCTGTTTGATGCGTGCCAGTAGTTACCCTTTACCACTTCTTGAGTAAAGTCCATCTGAATGGACAATACTGTATTCTGATGGGCTAAATCAAGGTGAAGTCATAAAGTCTAATTACTTAACAGTTCTCTCTCTCTCTCTCTCTCTCGCTCTCGCTCTCTCATCTGTTTCAGGCAGTAGAAGGTGTTGGTCTTGCTTTCATTTTGTACAGTGAAGCCATTCAAAACATGCCCCTGCCTCAGTTATGGTCAGTGCTATACTTCTTCATGCTTCTGCTTCTGGGATTGGGCAGCATGCTGGGCAGCGCGACTGGCATCACCACACCACTACGAGAATTTAAGATATTCTCCAAAGTTAGCAATGGGGTGTTAAACGGTAAGACTTGAGTAGATACGGTTTGATACCCTTTTTTTCTTTAGTAATTAAAATATTTGTATTTCTTTAGCCAACCCTTTCAAATATGTGTATTTTTTTCTGGTTATGCTGCTGCACAGGCTGCATTTTGTATTTGTGGTGCTCAGAAAGAGAAATATATTTGGATTATCAAGAAAGACTGCATCCAAATGTGTTTTTGTTACATTGATTTGTATTAAAGCAAGTTTATAATAGCTCTCAGAACGTATTTGTCGAGGAGTCATGACACCGATGAGGAGTAAAGCCATGGTGTTACCACGTTTTTAGCCATCTCTACTCAACCGACTCCCCCAATTAAATGCAGCCTTTTTTTCACGGGCATGAGTCATTCTCACAACTCTCCAGAGTCAATACACACAAGGTCCTTTAGTAACACCCATTTGCTTACAAAAAAGATGAGACAGGAGTAGGTAATGTTGCATATGTAAGTATTCTCCCACCATACGAAAGCCGGAAGCCGGGTCAGGTTATATCCTTTCAATTTAAATAAATACTAATACATAAATAGCCAAGTCTAGATGACTGATTTACATCCATAGGGAATTGATCTGGCATACCACTCAATAGTAACTGATGGGTGCAAGTGACCACTAGACTGTACTTTATCTATTCTTTTGCGTCCAATAGCTCACAAAGGACGTTATGAATTCTGCATCTTCATTAGTCCCTTCTTTCTCCCAATACCGTTTGAGCTTTCAGACCAGTTTCTACTACTGTTGTCCTTTTTGTGCATATGGCTTGTAACTGTATCAGTGTTTGTTGTGGTCTGCGCCATGCGTTAGTGATTTAATGTTAATATTAATCACCCAAGATGTCCAAAACTTTACTGGCCGGCCGCACTCTCAAAGTGTTCTTTCACTTCGGCTGTGCATGAATTTTGTGTTCTGTGTTTTCCTTTCAGGGACATTGTGTCTAATTTTGTTGCTTATCGGCCTGGCCTTTACCACCCCATCTGGAAATTACTGGCTTACCATGGTCAATGAATATGGAGCATCTTTCTCCCTGCTCTTTGTCGTCCTCATTGAGGTCCTGGCTGTCAGTTACATTTATGGAATTAAAAGGTGTGTATGTTGCCTTTTAGTAAATACAATGTAACAGTTACAAAGTAACAGTGATCTAATGCTTGATGAGATGATCTTCTGCTTTTGTAGGTTTGAAAAAGACATAGAAGACATGATTGGCCACCGTCCAAACTGGTACCTGAAGATCATGTGGTGGATAATAAGTCCCCTTCTCCTAATATTTCTTTTGATCTTCTATATTGTCAACTATATCAGAGGAGGGATCCCTACCTACCAAGCATGGGACAAGGAGCTGGTAAACTTTTATTGCTTAATTATTACAAACTCTCAAAATGTTTAAATGTGTGCAAAGAACATTTACATTTTTTGCTACAGATTTCAACGTTTTATAGATACAGCACAATATGGAAATTGATGTACCTTAGTTATGTTTAGATTTATGTAAAAGTGTGTTGTATTGCATAAACTGGTACCTGATTTATTTTTTATTTTTTATTATTATTATTTTTTTTTAGTACAGTAGTGTTTCCAACAGCTGCACTCCATAGCGGTCGAAGGGGGGGGCGCTCGATAGGAGGGTGGGGGTGGGTGCTTGTGGGGGCGTTCGACAGCGGTTGACGGGGCTATGGTAAGAGAAGGTAGACGAAATGAACTGTAGGAGACAGGAGATCATACTACAGCCTGGTGTTTTATTTTATCTCTGTTTTTATTCACTCTGTTGTTTAATTTATTGTTTAATCCGCCATTTTGGTCAATTGTTTACTTTCGCCTCAAATGCTTTTAGGTCAGAACTGGGAAAAAACAACTCTGATATATCCGACTTCCGACAATCCTCGAATGCAGAATAAGTACACACTTACTAATTAGACAATGAGACACATCTGGACAGGACACATGGGGCTGAGGGCACTGATTGGCTGACACACGGAGGAGGGAAGACCAACACAAGTGGATGTGATTACACTTTGCGAGACAAAGGAAGACACAAGGGAAACCTAACAAATCAAGACAAAAACAAAAGGAAACAAGAGAACAAAAATCAACCCCAAAATCAAACCCAAAACATGACACTAACAAATTCACAAAAAGACTGTATACTACACCTGCCCCAGCACAAAATTTGAGAAGTGCCGGTCTTAAGCCAGACCGCAGTCTACTTTCTGTTACCAAATTTCCAGATGCGCTGGAGGCGCAAGACGGCCTCTAACAATGCAGAATTGTGTTTCGCCGCACCGAAAATTGAGATACATCTGACAGTTGATGTTTTGAGAGAAGTAAAATAAGAGCCTGAAACATCTGACTTCAGAGGGAAGGACTAAAGGTATCACAATCTACTGTTAGCCAAAGACTTCATGAGCAAAGAAAAAGTACAGGGGCTGCACAGAAAGAGGAAAAGCACTCTTTAGCAAACTGAATAAGAATGCCAGGTTACAATTCGACAAAATATACAAAGATGAGCTTGAAAAAAAAAAAAGCCTCATCATGCCGCTCACGACCCCAAACATACTGGTAAAACAACAAACTAGTTCCTCAACGGAAAGAAGAAGAGGATTTTTGACTAACCAAGTCCATCTCCAGACTTAAACACTATGGAGCATGCATTCTACCTGCTAAATGGGTGAAATGAAGGGAGTTGCGCTAACAGAAACTGAAAAAAAAAAAATCTAGGATTGAAACCGAAAAAATACTTCACAAAGGAAAAATGTAAATGTTTGTCATTCGGTCACAGGCTAGATGCAACTAAATAATAAACCTTATTTGCTATTCTTGGTGTATCTGTTCCAATCATTTTTCTCACAAAAATGCGTTTCTTGTGTGTAAATGCCTGGCATTTGGAAGCCAAACAGTTCTGTCTCATATTTGTCCTTTAATTTGAAAACCAAATTTTGTATTTCTGTCTTTGTTTTTGTTTTTTTAATTACTGCATTCAAATGACAACAAATGGATCAGGTACATGGGAAGTGCAGACTCTGACTGATCGTTGTATGACCATTGCTCACTCAAGTCGGATTACTAATCGTATTGATCTATTGTTTCAGGGCAAGACGGTGGTGACGGACTATCCTGTTTTTGGCCAAGTATTCATTGCCTTACTGTTGGTGTCTGTAGTCTGCTGTGTTCCCCTCAATGCTCTTTATGTATACTGCACAAACAGGAAACGTTCTAGTTCTATTCAGAATTGCCAATCGGACAGCACGGTGTCTTCTTAGTGTGCCTACATTTGGATGTTAAAGTGTACCTGTGGTGGTCAGAACACACTCATCGAGGTCCATGCCCCATCATTTGAGGCAGGGATCTCTAGATAAAATGTTTTTATGTATTTTATCATTGTAGCTAATTTTGGATTTTAAAATACTAATGTTGAGTCATTCATCACTAAGACATTAAAAATATGAAGAAACAGTGTTTTGATTTTGTTTGATTGATGGCCTTATCTTGCAACATCCAATCACGACTTTAATGGTGTAGTTGTTGTTCCTCTGCTTGCAGGAATATGAAATCACCTTTAAGCTTATGTGGATTTCCCTATGTATCATTTAAGTAATTTAATAACAAATATCAACTAGCTCCTCATTGCTTTATTGATTAAAAGTGTCCGGATACTTTTATCTGTATGAAGGGTTTGTGAATTTGACATAAGTTAACATGCCTTCCAGTTAAAAACATGCCCTACAGTAACCATCCTTTTTTTTTATGTTATATTGTATTACTTCAACACTGACCTTTGAATCATGACTAGTTTACTATTTATTGGGGAGGCTATTATGCTGGCTCATGGAAGGTGTATACACTACACAGGATGGTGTATCGATCAGAATACAGGAGAATGCGTTATGGTGGTTTGTTGATTCTTTACTGGTTATTCAGGAGATGAGGGTACAGGTGGAGACAATGAGGTCGAGACAAGCGGGTTGAAGCAACAGGTGAAATGGATGAAACAGATGAAACAGATGAAACAGAGTCTGAAATATCAGAATAACAATAATAAGGGGATGCACAATATTTAGATGTCACACAAATTATACAATGACATGACTAATAAGTATTTATATGCCTTAGAAACTCCATAAAGGACAAACACAAAGAAAACATTGCCCACGCAATAGGTATTATATTTATACTGCTCAAAATGACCTACTACAGTCATTTAGAATTCACTTGAATGCACGTAAATGTTTAACTGGTCTATGGGGACCTCTAGTGGCCACCAAGAACAGTAAAATAGCCAGTTGGTAATGGCGACTGTTACAGAACTGTAGCGTCCCGCGGTTCACTTCTAAACTCCGTATATAGCCATCGAAACTAGCACACAAGTTGGAAATACACATAAACAATGCAACAATAAACATTTCTGACTTACTTTGTGGTCATGAACTCTGTCAAACGAAACTACGTACAACGTGATCAATCCGACTGCTACAGCACCGCTGTAGCCACCTGCTCTCTACTGAACTGAACTGCGCATGCACGCCCGACACATCGTCATACGTAATCGCGTAGTCACGTGCCATGGGGAGGCACAACAATACAAAACGAAGTTCTGATTCATGTAAATAAACACTCTTAACAATAATACACTATTTCTAGGAGCCTTTTGTACAGCCGCCCCCAAATGTGCAGGTGCACATTTGCTCCAAATAAAAGGCTCATCAGGCTCTCTGAGAGTCTTGAGTTGCTCCAGATGGAGCCGCTCCCGATGGGAGGGCTGGTAACATCACCAACCGAGCTACAGGTCGTGTGTATACATGTCCGTTGATGTCCACGTCGGCTGATCTGATGTAACCATCATCACTGCGATGAATCTTAGTCACATGCCCGATGGGCCACATGGCACGAGGTAACTGTGGGTCAACTATCATGACCACTGACTTCTCCAGGATGTCAGGGGAGGAGGTGTGCCATTTCGCCCTAGTTTGCAGCCCAGGGAGGTACTCTCGGATGAATCTCGACCAAAACTGGTCGGCCATGACTTGGGAGTGCCGCCAGCGCCTGCGGCTCAGGCTCTCACTTTTCGGATAAACGATTTGGGGAAGTGATCCGTCAGGCCGCCCCAATAGAAGGCTACTTGGGGTCACCGGGTCAATGTCTGCCACGTCAGCAGACACATAACCCAAAGGTTTTGAATTGAGAATGGCCTCCACCTCCAATAGCACAGTGGTGAGGACATCCTCGTGGATGGGCTCTGTTCCTATACAGGTGCGGAGGGCGTATTTGACTGCCCGTACCTCTCTCTCCCACACTCCACCAAAGTGTGGGGCTGCTGGAGGGTTGTAGTTGAATTGAATTTTCTGCTGCGCAAGCTGACTCGGTAGAGCTGGACCCATACTAGCAAAGGCTTCCTGGAGTTCTCTCTCTCCTCCTTTGAAGTTGGTCCCGTGGTCTGACCACAGTTCAGCAGGTGTTCCTCTCCTGGCGATGAATCGCCTCAAGGCCATCAGGAAAGCGTCACTGTCTATACTTCGGAGGAGGTCCAGATGTACGGCTCTAGTGGTCAAACACTTGAAAATGAGGCCCCAGCGCTTTTCATGGCGTCTGCCGACTTTTACTAGCATGGGCCCGAAACAGTCCATGCCGGTGGAATGGAAAGCAGGTTTGTACAATTGGAGGCGTGCTGTGGGGAGGTCGGCCATCTTGGGTACGGAAGGCCGTGCTCTCCAGCGCTGACAATCTGCACAGGAACGCTGATGCCGGCGAACAGCCTCACGGCCGTGAATGATCCAATATGTCCTGCGCAGCTCCGCAAAGACTCTCTCCGGCCCGGGGTGCTTAAGGTCTTGATCATATTTCTTTATAAGCAGGAGACTCACCGGGTGTGAAGCATCAAGGACGATAGGATGTGGGTTGGACTCATCCTGACCTTCAAGACGGCGCAACCGCCCACCCACTCTGATGAGGTTCGTAGAGGTGTCAATGAGTGGCGCAAGTTTAAGAAGTCGGCTTGAAGCTGAAACGGGCTTACGGGTTGACAGCTGAGCATAATCGTCAGGGAAGGATTGCTTCTGGGCTCGGTGTAGAATGAGCACCTCAGCTTCTCGGTACTCCTCGGCGGTGGGTGAGTAGTTGGATGGGGCTTGGCCATGAAGCTCCCTTGCAGTGGCGTCCATGAGCTCCTGCCAAGTGTTGCATGTCGCAACCTGTAGACTGGGAATTTCTGGTGAGCTGACAGTGGACCCGCAGAAGGTTAGCTTCCTCATTTCAGCTGTGTCCTCAGGTGGGGCTGAGTGTGGCATTTCTGGCCAGGTACTTGGGCACTGTAAGAGGAAGGGGGGCCCTTGTGACCATCGGTTGGGCTCCAAAAGGGATGCTAACGTCTTCCCTCTTGTCAGGTCATCTGCCGGGTTATTGGCTGAGTCCACATAGCACCAGTCACAGCCTTCAGTTAGCTCCTGGATTTCAGCTACTCTTGAGCCTACAAACACCTTATATCGACAGGACTGTGAGTGCAGCCAGGTGAGTACGGTAGTCGAGTCAGACCACAGTACTATGCGATGCACTGTGAGAGTGAGCTCCTTCTTCAGGGTGGAAGCTAACTGAGCTGCCACTAGAGCTGCACAAAGCTCAAGGCGAGGTACAGAATGCAAGCGTTTGGGAGCTATGCGTGAGCGAGCCAGAACAAACGATAGATGTGTCCTACCATGTTTGTCTTCTGTTCTGATGAAGGCTACCGCCCCGTAGGCCTTTTCTGAGGCATCAGCAAAGATGTGTAGTTGGCGGGTGGCACCTTCAAGGGGACTATCTGAGGGCACATATGGACGCGGCATGGTAATAGATGGCAGATGCTGAAGTTCTGACTCCCAGCTGGACCATGCTCTCACCAGGTCAGGGGGGAGGTTGGGATCGTCCCAACCTCGCTGCTTGTCCCACAGCTGTCTCAGGATGAGCTTGGCACGGGTGGAGAATGGCAACAGGTAGCCTAGTGGGTCGTACTGTGAGGCTAAGACCCTATATATATATCTCAGCGTTGGTACTTCATAAGGGACTAACCTCTGTTTGTAGCCTAAGGTGTCTGACTGCCAGTTCCAGCTGAGACCAAGGGTCGACTCAAACGGGTTTGACTTATCCTGGGCTAACCACAGCTCCAAACTTTTGGATCTGAGTTCTGGAGGTAGGTGGATGAGAACACTTGGATCATTGCAAGCCCACTGCCGTAATTCAAAGCCGCCAGATGCAAGTAGATTCCTGAGTTGATCCACCAGATTCTTGGCTTCACTAGGAGTGGCAACACTTTGCAGATAGTTGTCAACGTAGAAGCAATGCTCCACGGAGAATCGGAGGGTATCATTGGACTTTATGGGGTCCTTGACGTGGCTCTGCAGGGCATAAGTAGCACAGCAGGGGCTGCACGTGGTCCCAAAGGGGAGGACTTGCCACTCGAATATCTTGGGGGGTTGGTCTACCTTCAAGTCTCTCCATAAGAACCGCAGCAGAGGACGATCCTCAGGGAGGAGGCGGACCTGGTGGAACATCCCTTTGATGTCGCCACTAACAGCGATGGGACCTTCCCGGAACCTTAACAAGACAGCAAGCAGAGGGGCACCGAGGGTTGGGCCTGGTAAAAGGTACTGATTAAGGGACTGGCCCAAGTACTGATGGGAGCAGTTGAAAACAAGGCGGTTCTTCCCATTATGGGTAACAAGGTGATGGGGTATGAACCAACAGTCCTCAGAAGAGACTGACTCTCTGACTTCCTGCACTGCACCTGACTCAATGAGTTTCAACATCTCTGTTTGGTAGGCTTCTCCCTGCTCCGAGTCCTTATGAAGGCGTCTCTCAGTGCTGCGTAGCAGGGCCATGACTGACTCTTTTGGCGCCTGCAATGGTGGCATGCCTGCATGACGTAGTAAAGGGGTAGCATATCTAAGGATGCCATCCACCTCCATACGTATTGTCTTTGTTTCTAGAAGAGCTATGGCCTGTTGGTCTTGCTTGGAGCGTGTCACCTCCCTCTCGGGCTTGTAGGGGACCGTGTCCACTTGCCAGAGCCTCTCCACGTGTCTGTAGAGCTCATCCATGGGGTGTAAGACTGAGGTAAGCAAGCATTGGGCTGTGTGGGCTGGCCGCCCCATGGGCTGACTAGGGCCCTGCAGGGTCCAGCCCAGCCTGGTGTGAACAGCTGCTGGGCTACCAGGAGGTCCGAGTCTGACAGGCTCGATGGGTGTTAAGAGGTGAGGCTGGTCAGAGCCTATGAGAAGCAAAGGCTGCACTTCTCGCAGGTTAGGGACAGGAATACCCCGGAGGTGCTTGAACTTCTTCTGTAGGTGAGTAACCGGATAGCTATGCTGGGCTAGACTGAGCCTGCTTGCTGTAAATGCATCAGTGATCTTAAACTTGACCTTCGGGTTGTCAGGAGAGGAGACTCGGAATGACACGGTATGGCCATGCAGTACCTGGATATCCTGGCGGACTGTGCGCAAGGTGAGGTCTTCTGGGGTGCCTTTCATGGCTAGGGACTCAGTAGCTCTGGCCAATAGCATAGTTCTCTCGGATCCATCATCCAAGATTGCAAAGGTGTCTAGAGTCTGATTTCCATAGTGCACATGCACACGCACTACCTTCAACATGACCCGGTTCCCGACACTAGGTCGGTCGACGTAGAGTGACTCGGAGGCACAGGTAGTCAAACAACTTTCTGCCTTTGGAGGTAAGTCTACTTTGACTGTGTCGGTTCTTTGGTTAATTTCATGGAGAACAAGGAGGTGCTTCCCCTGACACCGGTTACAGGGTTTCTTGAGGTTACACTGGGCAGCTAAGTGTTGACGAGCACAGCGCCAGCAACGCTTGTTTACCTTTATCCACTCCTTCAACTCGTCTTTGGTTAGCTTGGACACACTACTGCACTGGCTGAGGTAGTGCTCTGTACTTTCACAATAGGGACAGTAAGCTTTAGTCTTCTCCTTCTTGTCAGGGCTCTCTTTACTGCTATTCAGCACTACTGTCTGTCTGGCAGAGAAACGACTGCCCCCCTTTGTGCTCTGCTTCTCCTTGGAGCTCTGGCCACTGACTGGATTATCAAGGCCCTGACACCATGATTCATGGCGAAGCCACTCTGACAGGTCCCACAAGGTGTGTGTAGCTCCAGGTCTAGTGAGCTGATAACGGCGGAAATCAGCCCGCTGTTCGGTAGGTAGCTTCCCCAGTAGTCGAGCTACGTGCGATCCACAACTTAGCTCAACCTCGCCTTCATGGCCCAAGGTTTGTAGGAGACCCACCAGGGACTGGACTTGGAGGGCAAATCTCTGGAATGCTGCTGGATCACCCCGTCTGACCTCCGGGCCATCCAAGACGCTGGCTATCTTCTTTAGGGCAAGCTGATGAGGTTGACCATATTTGTCATTAAGTGCCATCATGGTGTCGGTGTAGGGGGTTGGCGAGTTTAGGTAGGCATCAGCTATTAGTCTAGCCTCCTCTAGTTTAAGATGATCTACGAGTATCTGATATTTGAAAAGTTCTGTAGCATTGGAGGGGAGGAGGTTCTCTAATGCTATACGTAGCCTGGCAAACTCACTTGGATCTGGGAGACTGAACTTGGGAATGGTCGGTTGTGGTCCTCTGTACACCGGCTCCGGAAATGAAGGTTGCATGTGATGCGTGGCTCCGTAGGAACGTGGTACCTCGAAATGTATTGGCCGTGCTGAGGGTCCTGTTGGACGTGAAGGTAACTGAAAAGGCTGAGGAGGACGAACATAGGGTGTCTCATGGCTTGAGACTGCATACTGTGAACGAGGAAGCTGTGATGGCTTGGTCTGGGACTTGTAGAGCTGAGGCTTGATGTTAGGGGGAGCAGGATAATTAGGGAGCTGCTGATCTCTCACATTAAGGGCCCTCAGGCTATTATGTAGGTCTTCCTCAGGTTCAGGCCATGGTGGAGGATCAGGCCAATCATCTTCTTCCTCCACTGCCGTGATGGCAGAACTCCTTGTTGTGTTGGTGGCCCCCATTAGATACGATTTAGGGCTGGAACAGGATGGTAAAGGAGGGGTGGCTTGACTCATACCTGTTCCAAGAGAGTGGGCCACGTCAATTAGCTGCTTGAGGTCACTGCGGGCTTTGTTCAACTCCTTTATGCCAGCCTGTAGGGCCTCATGCGTCTCACGCAGGATAGTGTTCTCCTCTTGAAAGCTTCTGAAGTTTGGATAATACCTCGAGTCTGGAGGGGGAGGCTGTAGGTGTGACTGAACAGGTGCAGATTCATCCTCCACATCTCTCCTCTGGGTGAAGCTTGAGGCTAGCTGAGGGGCTCTAGACTGAGCAGCATCCCCGAAGCTCCCAGAGTGACGCTGAGGTGCAAGGAAGGGAGTCATCTGAACTTGTTCCCTCTGTGGACATGACAGTCCGCTCGTAGGTGTCGGCATAGATGAGTCCCACCGTGACTGGCCGCTGTACTCATGTCTCATGTAGTCGACCTCAAAGTCATGCATCCAAGCCGGAGGTTGTGTCCGGCGTTTTGGCCTCACATCAAGGTGTCTCTTTTCCTCTGGCTCCATCCTGAATAATGTATCCGGCTCGAAGGACCATTTATTGGGGAGGCTATTATGCTGGCTCATGGAAGGTGTATACACTACACAGGATGGTGTATCGATCAGAATACAGGAGAATGCGTTATGGTGGTTTGTTGATTCTTTACTGGTTATTCAGGAGATGAGGGTACAGGTGGAGACAATGAGGTCGAGACAAGCGGGTTGAAGCAACAGGTGAAATGGATGAAACAGATGAAACAGATGAAACAGAGTCTGAAATATCAGAATAACAATAATAAGGGGATGCACAATATTTAGATGTCACACAAATTATACAATGACATGACTAATAAGTATTTATATGCCTTAGAAACTCCATAAAGGACAAACACAAAGAAAACATTGCCCACGCAATAGGTATTATATTTATACTGCTCAAAATGACCTACTACAGTCATTTAGAATTCACTTGAATGCACGTAAATGTTTAACTGGTCTATGGGGACCTCTAGTGGCCACCAAGAACAGTAAAATAGCCAGTTGGTAATGGCGACTGTTACAGAACTGTAGCGTCCCGCGGTTCACTTCTAAACTCCGTATATAGCCATCGAAACTAGCACACAAGTTGGAAATACACATAAACAATGCAACAATAAACATTTCTGACTTACTTTGTGGTCATGAACTCTGTCAAACGAAACTACGTACAACGTGATCAATCCGACTGCTACAGCACCGCTGTAGCCACCTGCTCTCTACTGAACTGAACTGCGCATGCACGCCCGACACATCGTCATACGTAATCGCGTAGTCACGTGCCATGGGGAGGCACAACAATACAAAACGAAGTTCTGATTCATGTAAATAAACACTCTTAACAATAATACACTATTTCTAGGAGCCTTTTGTACACTATTAAAAGGAAGGAAATTCCTTTGTGAGTCAAAGGTTTGGCCTGAGCCCACTTACCCAGCAGCCCTCTCAATCAGATTTTCTGAGGTTAATCTAAAGGGGTATTTTAAATTTGCAGTTTCCTTAAGGTCCATCTTCATCCCCTGTAAACAGACACGGTGCAAAATATATATTTTTGTATTCATTTGCATGAGTATCTGCTTTAAAAACACACACGGACGCACACGCACACCCCCGCACATACATCAAATACTGACATTTCATATCTCGTGATCATATAAAGATATTGTGATACATCAAACATGTACATTGTACAGTAATAAAGTTGACAATGCATTTTAGCCCTTTATATTGTTGCCTTATTTTTTTTTATTGTTCTTGAGAAAAGGATGTGCAATCGAATCTGATTATCGTGATCCCTCCCTCTTCAGATAGATTGGATGGATGGATACTATCTATCTGTCTATCTGTCTGTCTGTCTGTCTGTCTGTCTGTCTGTCTATCTATCTATCTATCTATCTATCTATCTATCTATCTATCTATCTATCTATCTATCTATCTATCTATCTATCTATCTATCTAATCTAATCTAATCTATCCACGCCGACGTCGCCTCTTTAATGTACATGTATTGTAGCGTTGGTGAACTAAATAAGCCAAGCGGACAAACAACAACTCTTTAACTCATTCTATCGGCCGCAGCCACGCCAGAACACAACAGCTCCGAACTCGCTTAGTTTACCAAAACAAATCCTGTGTTGCCTTCATGGACCCCCAGACCATGGGAAACTACCTAACCCGCGACCCAACCACAAGGATTGTTACAGAATGCTAGAGGGTTTTGTTTGTTTGTTTGTTTGTTTGTTTGTTTGTTTGTTTGTTTGTTTGTTTTTGTTTGTTTGTTTGTTTGTTTGTTTGTTTGTTTGTTTGTTTGTTTGTTTGTTTTTTAAATCAAATCGGAGATGTTACGTCATATAAGCAGGCATAATTTTACTTTGCCTACACTTTAGCATCTGTGAGTTTAATGACTGAAGATCGCTAAGTTTTATTTTTTTAATATGTATACTGGATTTATTTATTTATAAATACAGTGTTTACATGTCATGTTTCATGCAACATGAAAATTTGGATATGTTGAGTGGTAAATTGTAGTATAAAAAAAAGACTGATATTAAAAGGCTTCATTTGCTTTTATCTCAAGATCCTGTAATATATAATAACTATTGTTGATATTGTTTATTATAATTAACTTTTTGTTAGGTAAAAAATAATAATAATAATTGAAAAGGACCTTGAAAAAAAAAATCGCACATGAAATCCCAATCGCCATTTTTCGAGAAAAAAAAAAAATCGCAATTACAGTAGATTATTTTCCATAATCG
The DNA here is from genome assembly GCF_051991245.1 of Festucalex cinctus. Classification (NCBI taxonomy): domain Eukaryota; kingdom Metazoa; phylum Chordata; class Actinopteri; order Syngnathiformes; family Syngnathidae; genus Festucalex; species Festucalex cinctus. The sequence continues at coordinate 18,386,093 of NC_135417.1, forward strand.
TTCAGCCCTAGTAGGCTAGTATAATGCACTCCATTCATCCATCCATCCATTTTCTTGACCGCTTATTCCTCACAAGGGTCGCGGGGGGTGCTGGCGCCTATCTCAGCTGGCTCTGGGCAATAGGCGGGGGACACCCTGGACTAGTTGCCAGCCAATCGCAGGGCACACAGAGACGAACAACCATCCACACGCACAACCACACCTAGGAAGCGCCCAATTAACCTGCCACGCATGTCTTTGGGGAGAACATGCAAACTCCACCCAGGAAGGCCGGAGCCTGGACTCAAACCCGAGTCCTCTGTACTGGGAGGCGGACGTGCTAACCAGTCACCCGGTTATGTAAATCATATTGTTAAATGTTATTTTTGAAAGTCAACGCGTCTAACATTGGCAATGAAGCTAAAAACAAAACAAAAAAAATTCAATTAACATGGAAAAGTATGGGGAAGCCAGGTATTGGCATGTGCTTAAGGGAATTGTCTTATTGCTTACCACTGGAGAAAAAATTCTTCCGTTCTGAAAAACGAACAGAAGACATTTCAAGCAGTATGGGGACGGTTTGTACAATTATTTAAAAATAACGATGTATCTCATTTGTTAACTGAAGCTATTGTGGAATAGGGGTTGCTATATCACAACTTATGTATGAATCTGTTTCATTTTTTAAACCACCGGACTTACAGGATGTAAAAGGATTCACGATTATATAGTTTTATGATTGTATTTTCTATAAACCGCCTTATTTATGTTTGCACTGCTGTAGTGACATGTTTGCGTATGTACAAGGTTGATTTGGACATATAAGGTTTTTTTGTTTTGTTGTATTCCTATTTTGAAAAATGAAAGATATTGTTGAAAAAATGGACATAGGGGAACTTTGGGGTTCCAACTTTCCTGTGTAAAGGAGCAAAACACTGCTGACATCTAGCCATGGTACACCATAGCTCATCATTCCGCTCAAGACAACACGAGAACAGAAAGAGGAGTTCAGAACATTCATAGAAATTATCCCATATAAAAAAATGTAAAAAATATTCAGCATAGGTCTATTTTAAATGTTCTAAATAAGTGATTCTCAAAGTGTGACATGGGTGCCACATGTGGTAGAAAGCAGAGCAAAAAAGTACAGTTTAGTTATATTTAACTGAAGTTTGACTTTGCTGGCATCAGGCCTAAACTTTGTACCTCCAAAATCATCACTTTTCAGGAGACCTCAAATGCGGCAGGTTTGTTCAACCATTAAAATTCCATCATCAAAAAGAGCGAGACATTTTCAACACTTCAGATTGGTCAGTAAGTCGTAAAAATGAGACCCACATGTGTGGACTGACCAAAAGCATAGATTTTTTAAAATAAATAAATAAATTTGCCAAATTGTGACTTATGAGGTTTCGGCGCCAGCAACTTGTAATTTAAATGCATTTGCATTTCATTTTTTAATAACCATTTCTAAACATTTATGTACGTACAATTATGTAACTTTTATATGCAACATGTTTTAATTGAATAATTGTTTCAGGTTATTTTCTTTCAATATTTAAAGCGGAAGTCAACCTTCAAATTTTCTCTACAATGTGTTGTATGTGCCACTGCTAGTCTAAACACGGCATTCTGATTAATATGCGTTTGTTATTTGAATTAAAAAGCAAAATCCACCCATTTTATCCATCCCATTGGGCGACCGTTTTGACACTTGCTGTCGACTGAAAATGATATCACAGTTTCTCAGAATATCGCCCCAACAGAACAACAAACATAAAAAAAAAAAACTGCTAAGAGTAATTTTCAAGTTAAACCATTTAATGAACAAATGTACAAAAGTAAGAGATAAAAAATATAAAAAATGTAGTCATAGTAGATGACCACCATGGTCTTAGTCCACTTCCTGCTTCGTCTGAAACAGCAGTGGTAAGAGTTTCAGCCAGTATTTTACTGGTTGGTCATGAAGACCATTTGCACAATAGCGCTCACGACTCTATCACGTGCATTCAGCAAGCTTTCATCCACGTCCATAAGGTTGAAGTTTGAAGAACAACTCATGAACTTCTGGAAAAAGCTTTGAATCATTTTGCGAGCGACGGCGAAGCAGATGCAGACGAGCACGTCTTGCGTGATGTGCTGACGCAGGCAAGGGATTGAAGCCAGCGCGTTCCAGAGCATCCTGCCAATCTGCTTGCTGGCGCTGTCGGATCGCTGTGCCAACGTTGCAGCGATGGACTTCTCATTTGCGGGTGGCTCCAACTCCCCCAGAAGGATGTCGAGAGAAGAGCCGACGATGGTGTCCACAAGGGGCTCGGTAGCACGGTGGTACTGGGGATGAAGCAGCAGCCTTTCTACGACGGTGACTTGAGTCGTGTCCAGTATTGTCTGCACCTCATTGAACAGGTGCCCGAGAAAGGCATCTGTGTCCCGTTGAGCTTTGGGCCACACCAGTGTCACGTATGTGTCGAGGCCTTCAAGTGTGACCTTCGTAAGAGAAAACGAAGATTAGCGACTGAATTGTTGCACATTGGTTCAGTAAGTGTGAGAAATATTTTCCTTACCTTCCTCCCAAGCAAACTTGAAAGGCGATTCTCTTCTTTTAGTTCCTCCTTTACTTCTCTTTGCATCTTGTTCAAATGCAGACATCTTGCCAGTGTCCAGGCCTGAACTCATCATCAAAATCATAAATCAGACGTGGACATCTTCACAACCTGTCAGCTTATATTGACAATTTTGATATGACTGTATTTTAATTGGTTCCAAACAGTACAAACAACTCTTGATTGCTTAAGATGGACTTTTGAATACATTTAAAACAGCAAAGACCATCTCAATAAATTGTAATATTCAAAGTTCATTTCAGCAGATCATTTCAAAAAGTGAGCCTCATATAGGCTGCTTTAGGTTCATTAAACAGATTGAAAAAGGAATTTGCCTTCTGAAAATGATTTTCTTGTTTTTTTTTATTTTGAGCTTTCTAATTTCTTAAAAACATGTATGGAACTCGCGATGGCAACCGATACCATGAGCATCTGCCGCCCTCTTGTGGCCATTTAAACAATCAGGAATTACAAGAATAGAAAATTATCATTAATTTTATGCAATTTTAAATAAAAATGCTAAAGAGGGTTATGCATGAAAAGTGGCCTACTAGTAAACATTCAAAGCAACCGCTTGCCTTTTATCATATTTACATTCTTACTGCAAATATAATTGTACGTATATTCAATATCTGTATTATTTGGTAGGCTACTTACCATAGAAAGAATAGAAAACACCTTGGCATCCACTCTTGTTTGCATGTGCTGGTACCTATCAAATTAACACAAACAATAATTATTTCCACATGCAGCCAATATTTTGGACTTTTAAAATACTCCATGATTCTGTTGTAGGCTGCTACTCACTGTTGCTGGAAGTTACTTCTGTTCAGCAACCACAATTTGATGTCTTTGGGCGAGAGACATGGTGGAACTCGATTTTCCATCCCCAGGAGCACAAATTGCCTCATGAACATCTTCTGTAAGACGCAAACACAAAAACAGGCTATTGATATGCTCCTCAAGACCGAATATTAATATACAATGTTGAATCATTTACCTCTGCATTGCTTTGCTCAATCTCTGAAGAAGTAATCTTGACGAGTTCTTCAAGCAGGTTATAGGCATCAGCACCAAAGTAAGATCTTGGGACATATATACAGTACTGAATATCATGACAATGTAGCCAAGAGGCTAGATAAACATCGTAAATAGCCTGATAGCGAAGCAAACTAACACTATTATGGGGGAACGGTACAATATTGTTTCTAATATTTTTTGCACAAAATCGTTTGCACACAAGTTAAGAGCAGCTGATGTTAAAATTAAATCTTATAAACGTACAAGTCGAATGTCAACGATTTTATTTTACCATTAAATGTTCCGTAAGAGTTTACATACCTGATCGAAGCTAGATTCTCCATTGTCGAAGAACGTAGTTTTCTGCTGGTCTCCCAACTGATCACGTTTGCAAGAAAAGCAGATGAGTGAAGTTCTCTTTCATCCCTTTGATCTTCATTGATGTCTTTCATCGTCACTAAGCACTGCGCGCGTCACGAGACGCAACTTCTCCTTTGGCGCGTAATGCGCCTCTCAAATTAAGATTTTAGAAAAAAACAAGTCAGACGTTCAAACGTTCCAATTTCTCAACGAGGGGTCATTTTCATATCAGCATTTTTCTCTGCAGCTACACCATGGCGAAAGGGTCTGTCTGTTTCGCTGATGTTTTTAAGCACCAGAAAATATGCACTTTTTTTTTTTTTTTTTTAAACTAGGCTAGACTCAAGACCCGCATTTTTAATCATTTAAATAATATTTACTTTTATTTTTTTTAAGCTGTTAAATAATATTAATGGACATTTCCTACATTGTTCTTATAGGAAACGCACTCTATAAATAAAGTTTGATTGAGTGAAGTATTGATTGAGTGAAGTATAGCTAAAATAACACACACGTGGATCTTTTTTTTTTTTTTTTTTTTAATCATGGAAAATATGAATATTGAAATGTATATGAGATTCCGAACATGAATTCATGTCTGAATATAGAATATTAAGAATAGTGTGATGAAAAAAATAATAAAAACTAAAACTAAAATATTGTACAGACAGACTATTCAACAGCTATATACAGTATGTACATATTTTACATGTCATATTTTCAGGGCATATGGGGCAATATTGTCAGTACCTAATCACGCTTTATACAATAGAACTGCTGCATGGTTCATGGAAGGTATTTACTATTATCATAAAACAACACATTTATAAGAAAGATAGGCCGACTACATCCACTAGCAAAAAGTATGGAATCATCAGTCTTGGACGAATGAGCACTCACTCAGACATTTTATTCTGTAGCTCAAACTCAGATAAAAAGCATTAAACAGTCGTAAGGTCATTCCAAAGTGCAACATCTTGGTTTTCAGAAACACTAAAAGAAATGAAGAAAAAACATTGTGCTGGTCAATAAATGTTACTTTTATAGCGCAAGTGCAGGGAAATAAATATAAAATAACTCCATTCTAGGAAAAAAAAAATGGAATCACTCCATTTTAAGCAGAAAATAAGGACACACCCGGTCAATTTCCTTTCCTTAATTGGGCACCTGCCTTAAATGACACCTGCTCGTTAGTCAGCAGTTAAAAACAGTGCCGTTATCACACCTTGGAGGGCTGCTGGAGCAAGTGGATTGGCAAGAATCATGGCTCCAACAAGGGAGATGTCTCATGAGACCAAAGAGAGAATTATCAAATTTCTTGAAGAAGGTAACTCTACACGTATGGTTGCCAAATATGTGGGCTGTTCACAGTCAGCTGTATTGAAGATCTGGACCAAGTACAAACAGCATGGGAAGGTTGTTAAAGTCAAGCGTACTGGTGCAACTAAATACTAGTGATGTGTTTTGATTGTTTTTACTTTGTCTGTTTTTCATGAGCCCATATTTTTTTCCTCCGAATGGGGTGATTCCAGATTTATTTCCCTGCAGTTGCTCTATAAAAGTAACATTTACTAACCAGCACAATGTTTTTTCTTCATTTCTTTTAGTGTTTCTGAAAGCCAAGATGTTGCACTTTGGAATGACCTTATGACTGTTTCATGCTTTTTATTAGTTTGATCTACAGAATAAAATGCCTGAGTGAGTGCTCATCCAAGACTGGTGCGTTTTTGCTAAGGGTTGTTTGTATACAGCAGATGATGGACTTGTTAAAACAGAAAATCAATACAGTAGGCCTGCACTGTTAATAATTAGTTAGGGACAAACAATTTATACAGCAACTTTCCCAAATGATTTAGCTCAGTTTAGTCCAAATTCCACTCAATCAGGAAGAAGGATTGTTCCACAGGCTGCTCCAGCAAGTCAAATGATCCTTCAGCTGCTGCTCGAGTGCTGACTATAACTGGAGATTCTTCCTCTATTCTATGCATCACCTGATCATTACTTGCACATTTCTTCCCTTGCCATTATTCCTGCTTACAAGACTGCAAACAACACTGCAACTACCGTATTATTTCAAGCAGGAACAAAACCAGAAATTTGATTGGATGTTTCTTCTTCAGAATTCTTAATGTCCGCACACTAATTAGATATGGTGCTGACCGATTGGCTATGCTTGAAAGAAGTAGAACGTTTCCTGTTGGTGCAGTACACGTAGAGAGCTGTGATAGGAACACAACTGACTACAGACACCAAAAGTATGGCAATGAAGACTTGAGCAAAAACAGGATAGTCCTTCACCACCGTCTTTCCCTGAAACAGCAGATGCATACAGTTAGTGGTCAGTCTTCAGCAAGCAATTAAAGATGGTCATCAAACCATCAGTGTGCACTTTCCTTGTATGTACAAAAGAAACGAAATACAGGTAGCCACTACTGAAAAATGTGTTTTGACATACAAGGATGAATATAAGACATAAGAACTGTTTAGCTTCCATGTCCATTTATGTATTCATATTACGTAAGTATTCACAGCATTTTTTTTTTCCCACCCGCATTTTATTTTACAGCCTTTTACTAAGGAGTGGCTTCCATTTGGCCAAGACCATACAGGCCTGATCAGTGGAGTGATGGAGTGATTGTTTTCTTCCAGCAGAGGGGGGTAAAGACCACAGAGAAGATACGCTATACCCTGCTGGACATCTACTGTACAGGCTAGCTCCCGCAGCCTCCGTGGAGCCGCCAGAACATTGCTACACATACCACACCCCAGTTGTTGTTTTTTTTTTTTACCCCAGTTATCGCCTCTTCGATCTGTTGCTCTCTGACAGGCGTTACAGGGCATTAAGAGTTGAACAAATAGATTTAGAGACATTCTCTCAAGGGCTGTCTCACCACTAAAACGCATTTTAAGTCTACCTCCAACAAAGAAGAAAAAAAAAAGAGCAGAATTCATTCGAACGTATTTAAGTGGAGCAAATAACATGATCGAGTCTCCTCGGTCAAAAAAGCTTTTGTTAATTTTTAAAGAATTTGGTGTGCAATATAAAAAAAAAAAAAATCTCATTCATTCATTCTAAATGTTCTGTTCACACATTTAAACTATTTGAGAGTTTGTACTAATGGCATAATATAAGTTTACCAGCTCCTTGTCCCATGCTTGGTAGGTGGGTGTTCCTCCTCTGATATAGTTGACAATATAGAAGATTAAGAGGACTATTAGGAGAAGAGGACTGATTATCCCCCACATGATCTTCAAGTACCAGTTTGGACGGTGGCCAATCATGTCTTCTATGGCTTTTTCAAACCTAAAATGAGCAGAGGATCATTTTGGCAAGAATTACATTGTGGCAACTAAAATGCATAATAGCAATGCTAACACACAAACCTTTTAAGTCCATAAACGTAACTGACGGCTACAATCTCAATGAGGACGACAAAGAGCATGGAAAAAGATGCTCCATATTCATTGAAAATGGTAAACCAGTAATTTCCTGACGAGGTGGTCAAGGCCAGACTGAGCAGGAGCAAGATTAGACATACTATTCCTGCAAGGAAAACACAGAACATACAGGTAACGCATAGCTCAATGAAAGAACACTTTGAGTGTGCAGTGGATAAAGTTTGGGCCATCTCGGCTGATTACTATGAAATGTCTGACACATGGCGGCCCACCACCAGGAACACTGTGCACGGGCTATATATACACAAAAAAGACAATATTGGTTAGAAGCTGGTCTGAAAGCTGAAGCGGTATTGTGTGAAAGGGCTCTAATGAAGATGTAGAATCAATATCACTTGTGAGCTGTTGGACTCAAAGGAATAGATGAAGTACAGTGTAGGTATATTGTCGTTCAACACCTGTATGAAAACTTACTCCAAAATAATGTTCATGGGACAAGAGAACCATCAAAAACAAAGAAAACAAGACAAAGTGTTTTAAACTTGACATGCGTTCAACAACTTTGTTTCCCCGTGATCACAAGCCAATTTATTAACAAAAACACAGACATGTGTTAGTTTAAACAGGAATATAAATACTGTAAGTAAATTTCAGAGTACAGTACTACTGAGGAGTAAACAATAACATAATATTGAGGTGTTTTAAGCATTGGCTTACTTTATTTTATGTATTTTCACTCACTCACACCTGCAAATGATCAGCAATCAATTAGGTTTAAGAGCCAGTCTGATCTTCATGCAGGTGCCTGATGATTCTGCTTCCACAAGTGGTACAACAGCCAACACAACTGTGTGTAGCTCCGTGTTTCGAGTGTCATTTAACCTACTGACAGATTCAACTGACACTGATTTAATGAGCTCATACAATATTGTATTTTCTATTGTATTAATTTCTTCATTTAAATTCAAAATGTTTTTGATATTTTTAGATACAGCTAATAAACAATTTAAACATGTCAATGTGAAAATCTGAGTGAAAAACATGACGGATCATAAATTAGAATTGTCTAATCCAATGAATAGAAGTTTGGTTAAAAAAAAAAAAAAAGTTAAATAAACTCCATAAATGAAATGTTTGGCGTAACAATTTAGCATTAATAAAATAAGTGCACAAATTAAATGCATAAGATTAACAATGTAGCAATCAGGGATCGATGTATAAATATATGCGTAATTCTAGATTTGTTGGGGTATTTGGACAAAACCATGCCACAGACATATTAAGACACCCAGGAGCTGTTTTAAATGGTGAGGAAAAAATATAATGTTTTGTTTTTGTTAAAAGGTCTCTGGCATCCTTTGTTAAAATATGTATGAGTGAGCCATCATATGAGACTGTTTGTGGTGTTAACGAATTGTGGAGTATACCATACACAGCTATAGTGTGCAAAGGCAATATTATATTCATATAGCATATTGGGTGAAAACTCAGTTCTTACCATTTAACACCTCATTGCTAACTTTGGATAGTATCTTAAATTCTCGTAGTGGTGTGGTGACACCGGTCACACTGCCCATCATGCTGCCCAATCCCAAAAGCAGAAGCATGGAGAAGTACAGCACTGACCATAACTGAGGCAGGGGCATATTTTGAATGGCTTCACTGTACAAAATGAAAGCAAGACCAACCCCTTCTACTGCCTGAAACAGAAAAGCGAGAGAGAGAGAGAGGCAAAAATTCAGTTATAAGAATTTATGACTGCAATCTGACTTGAGTTGGCCTGTCATGTGTTAAGATGGAATTTACTCAAGAATAAAGTGTGTATACAATTAGTGTAGTGGATGCATGTGATGTGGCACAGGAAGCAGAAACATTGCCAAAATCCAGGGGCCCAGTTATACAGGCTACATTTACAAACAGTTTTTGTTTTTTTGTAGTGTTGTTCCGATACCGTTTTTTTGGCCCCCGATACCGATACCCAGCTTTGCAGTATCGGCTGATACTGCAATAGGATATCTTAGATCGGCATGCAGTGAGCATGTCACATATCAGTGAAAGTCGTGCACGAGCAAGACGCAAGATGCTGCATCCAAAGTCCTACATTAGCGTTGGAATTAATGGTATCGGCATGTTACTTGTGAGTACTCACCGATACCGATACCACTGTTTTAATGCAGTATCGACACCTCTGCCGATACCAGTATTGATATCGGAACAACACTAGTTTTTTGTTTATTTTTTATTTTTATACATTTGTTTTCAGATTATTCACTTTTCAAAAGGATTGTGGCATTCATCAGTATATGTACTTAATTAATTAACTAATTAATAGACTAATATTTTTGTTGGCCATTGTTGGTTGGTTTCTTAACTATGCAAAAATTGCCTTGCAGTAGAGCACAAACCATGCATGAATAACAACAAAGACGCATCGATTGTGTTGTAACAGCAATGCAAGAGGAGTAGAGTGATGAAAAACATACCGTGTCTAGTTCATCATTTAGGTCACAGGTTTCCAGTTTATTGCCAATTTCAGCAAACTGCTCCGGGTATGTTGCATTGAGGGTTTTAATCCAGTCAAACACATTGTTCATGTCGATAGTGTCCTCCGCCAGATTAAAGGTATTTAGCAACAATATACGCGTCCTGGAAGACAAGACAGTAGTACTGTTCACTCTTTAAACACAGACATTGGACAAGTACTAAAACAGTAACACTATCTATTACCTAAGACTAGCACCATAATTCATTTGGTGGTATTAATACCCAAGGTCAAAATTGCTCTGATTTGAATCATCAATCACACACAACAATGAGCAAACCATACTCACCTCTCCAGGCAGTTCTCATAGTTAACTGTAGCTTTAAAGCCATAGATGGAAAAGGTGACGATGGAAGCAAAGATGGAGGTTCCACTGTTGATGAAGGAGACAATGAAGGCCTGACGCTCAAAATTGTTGTTGTACTGATTGTAGCTAGAATACGCTATGAGCCATCCTAATCCCAAACCCAGAGAGAAAAAAATCTGAGTGGCAGCATTTATCCATGCAGTGGGATTGGCCAGTTCTTCCATCTAAAAAAATGCACACATAAAGATCAACATGTAGGTAACACATTCAGGCGCAAGTTGTATATCGCTGCCGTTGGCTGAAACCTCGTAATTTCATGTTTGGTTGTCATTTTTACGAATTATTGACCAAGCTAAACTGTTGACAATGGCTTGCTGTCTTTGATGATGCAATGTTAACAGCTCCTGAAAAGTGATGATTTTGGAGGTACAAGATTTTGACCCAATGCCAGCGATATTCTCCTTAGCCATAGTAACATACTGTATATGCTATCAGTATGTGAGGCAACTTCAACATTGTACTGATGGTTTTTGTTATCATGTAATAATGGCACAATTATTACATTGTTACCTTTGGGGTGAACATGTACGTGATGCCATGGATGGCACCAGGAAGAGTCAAACCCCTAATGAGGTAGATAATGAGGACCACATAGGGAAATGTGGCAGTGAAGTAAACCACCTGCAAACAGAGGCAAACAACAAAATTTGTATTCTGACAATCCTTTGAAGACTTAATTCTGTGCCCATTTGTGTGGTTTTGGGGCTTCTGTGCGACACTCAAAAAGAAGGATCAGCCACAACAAGGTGTATGAAGAGAAGAATGTGAAAAAAGAAGACTATATACCAGAGAAAATTGAAGCAAGCTGGCTCATACTCATTCATATCATTAGTTCTTGTCAAAGGCAGAGCAAGTTTGTTTTACAGTCTTATCTTATTGTTATGCTTGTGGTGTAGTGCCAACTTCTACCTTCCCAGATGACTTTATTCCATTGTTAATGAAGAGGTAGGTAACCATCCAGGCCAGCAGGAGACACAAAGCCTGACTTGTTTGAATGCCTCCATTCTCTTCGATAGAAGAAGAAATGCCAAGTGTTTCTCTATAAAAGAAGTACTGCGTTGAAGAAGCCTTTTGGCACTCTTCTACTGGTCCTGTCAGGTTGGCATTAACAGGGCAATCTGACCAGGGCAGGACAGACTGTGAAGGCAAACCAGTGAAAGGTTATTGTTAAGGCCCCGATGAGCTTAGAATTCCATCCGGAATGTCAAATATATCCGGTAAATTAGCTCACCTGAAATGAATTAAAGAGGTACCAGAAACTCCATGCATTGATGACATTGTAGTAGATGAGAATGTACACGGATGCTACAACAGTGGCAATACCTGCAACGAGAGATTTAAAATGAAGATTATTTCTTTTAAATGTGTGGCTTTTTGCTGTTTGTTTTGTTCACAGGTGTCTGTGTGATAAATATATATATATATATATATATATATATATATATATATATATATATATATATATATATATATATATATATATATATATATATATATATATATATATATATCCTACTGTATAAAAAAAAAGTAGCTACAAACTTCAAACTAATTCAAATTACAAACTGTTCTCTACATCACAGTTAGCTTTCTTGCTAATGTAAGTGGCTGACCCAGGCACATGCCGGTTACGTCCAAATTAAGAGCATACCTTGCTGTGGTTTTACAATACAGCAGTCAAATGGTTACAGTAGTTATTTGGTTCTGTAGCTCTAAACTGTAATGCTATGTTAGTTTCAAGTAACTTACCCACGCCTCCCAAATACGGGCTAATAGCCGACCAAGCACCAATGCATCCCAAGCGCATCATTTGACCAACGGCAATCTCCATATAGAATAAAGGCACACCCACAATGAACAGCATCAGTAGATATGGAATCAAGAAACCCCCTGTTGGAGGAAGGAACAATTAAAAATATGGTCTTTACTTGGTTCTACAGCATGAAGCCATTTTTTGTGTACTAGTCTGTAGCTTCTTCGGGTTCTTCATCATTTTAAAAAATGTAATACTGTAATTTTAAAACTTCATCAGTAGGTGAATTAGTAAATGAAGTGCCATTTGCCATTTCCTGCACAGTGCACACCGCTCTACACTGCCCCCCTGTGGTGCCGGTATACACAGTCTAAATTCAGGAGGCTGCAGGTTGCATACAACGATGCTCTGAGACTCCTGCTGAAGGTCCCTCGGTGGACAAGTGCCAGCCTGTTGTTTGTGCAGAATAATGTCACAACATTGCATGCTGTCATACGGAATTCTGTATTTACATTTTTAATGAGACTTATGGACTCACAAAATAACATTTTACATGCTCTTGTAAGACCTGAACAGAGTTGTGTAAAGTACACTTCTGTGCTCTAGAGGCGCTGGAGAGTGTGTTTGTATGGATTGTAAATGTATTATATATTCTCTGTTTGTTCTCTTTTATGTTATTTTATGAACCTTTTTATGTCTGAAATAAAATGTGATTGATTTATAAATCACAAAGCAATACAAAGTCAAGATAAAACAGATAAGAGCAATGCAATAAGACTTTGACTGTCTACAAACGCGCTATATAGATGCATAATAGTAATAATAATAATAATAATAATAATAGTAATAATAATAATAATAATAATAATCATAATAATAATAATAATTATTATTATTAATTAATTAATTATTATTAATTTTTGTTATTGTTCATTTTTGTTATTATTATTATTATTATTATTATTATTATTATTATTATTATTATTATTATTATTATTACAACGGGATGTAGGACAAAAAAATAAAATTAAAACCAAAACAATATAAAAAGCGTTAATGGTCGCATTGATTGTCCTTCAGCCAACCACGTTGTTTGTTGGTTGTAGCTCAAATACTAAATATAAATGGCTCCATCAAGTCTCTTAATGTATTTGGGACATTTACTGTGTGACGTACTTACAGTAGTTTTACATACACATTCAAACACATAACGAAATAGCATAATTAAAATAAATAAATAATATTAATAGCATTAATGTAGCATTGGTTGTATGACTGAGGTGAAATTAAATTTCGGATTTTCACAGGCAGTGTCCTTTTTTTCCAGTTTCATGCTGCTCTTGTTTTATTTTATATTTGTGTGTCGCTTAAATAATTATGTCATTAAGCCTTATCGCCATTGCCATACCTCTAACTAGAGATATAGCGATAACGGCAATATCGTGATATTGTGATATTAAAACTGCCACAATATATCGTCGTCATGTCACGATATTAAAAGCAGCACATCTGTTAACACATTCACTGCCAGCCCAGCAAAAATGCATTATTTGACGTCTTTTTCCGTCAATGGCAGTCAATGAGTTTAAAAAAAAAAGAAAAGTCAGGTTGATTTCCATTTGTGCAGTTCTGGTGGCTAGTTTTCTATCCAACCATCTATTTTCTTGACCGCTTATTCCTCACAAGGGTCGCGGGGGGTGCTGGCGCCCATCTCAGCTGGCTCTGGGCAGTAGGCGGGGGTCTCCCTGGACTGGTTGCCAGCCAATCGCAGGGCACACAGAGACAAACAACCATCCATACGCACAAGCACACCTAGGGACAATTCGGAGCGCTCAATTAACCTGCCGGAGTAGCTAGTTTTCTAGTGCAGTTTAATTTTCACAAGGCATGTTTTGGCCCTTCTATGTCTAAAATCCACATTAATGGTCAGATGAAGGCGCACGTAATACGCTTGTGAATTGAGTCAATATGTGGAGAAACTCTTATTAGGGATTGTAGGTTGTTTATATGCATTGCTGTTATGTACAACAGTACAATATTGTGTGTTTGTTTTAGTACGAGCTTTTTTTTCTTTTTTTTTTTTTTACCATATTGAGACTTCTTTATATCGCCAACCTCCCTACAATATTATGATTATCGTATCGTGACCTTCATATCGTGATATCATATCGTGATGTTTTGCATATCGTTACATCCCTACCTTTAATAGGTGGCTAGGCTGCACGCTGTAAACATAGAGCCTTTTGTAGTTATGAGAAGGACATTCAAGATGGATGACTTTAGGGATTAGAAAACGTGCCGCTATTTCCTCAACATACAACAAGCTGCCATGACAAAAATGATGTCGTCATGTCTCACCTCCACCGTGCATTTGGCACAGGTATGGGAATCTCCAAACGTTCCCCAGTCCAATCGCATAAGAAATACAGGCCAACAGGAACTGCAGGGAATTGTCCCAGTTGGGTCGAGCATCCTTCTCCATGTCCGTGCCTCAAGTGAACGTCTTCTCTTATGGCTTATCAACAGGTTGGTGAGGCGATTGACCGCCATCAGCCTTTTAACAGCGCTGTGACTGGAACTTGAACGGTGGCAGGGTGTGGGCCTGAAACTTGACACTTTATTATCCCAATAATTATTTTATTTTGTTCATGTATAGGCCACATAGAACAGGTCACAAACATTTGGAGATTGTGACGGTTGATTTCTCTATTTGTGGATCCAACAGCGAAGAGGAGACAGATGGTAGCCTAAGACTTGAGGTAGTGTGGAAAGACAAAAGCGGCTGATTGTAACGCTTTGTAAAGAGCTGTCTGCATCCTGGGACCAACAGAAAGGGACTAAATGGAGGCAAGTTGAGTGAATGGGGACCTCTACCTGGACAAAGCGATCAAAATTTGCAAAACCCAGGAAATGTTAGAGCTCCTTGCGACCGGCTCAATCTTCACTGGGTCAGGCTCGAACTGCCGGATGCCAAAATGTCACAAATGTATTTTTCCATAGCCTCGCTCAGGCCAAAACAGGGTATACAATTTCCTAGAAGGAAGGGCAGCTCCCGCGGGGAGATCAGTGGCACAGTCGTAAGGGCGCTGGAGGGGCAGGGTGCAAGCTGGCTCTTAACTCAAGATGGTAGATAAATGGTACTCTGAAGAAGTCAGAGGATTTGGGGGAGAACAGCAAGTTCTTGATTGAGCTTTTTTCATTGCTTTCCGCCATTTTTTTGTTTGGTAGCCAAAAACATTAGCTTAGCCATAATGCACCATTCAGCCCAACCCAGACTCCCTTGGCGGCAGAGGGAAAGAGGAACATTGCCATGCTTTGCTCTTCTGAGTTTTATCGTGCTGTGCTTGTCGTGCTGGGGTGCTGTCGCCGTACGGCCTCGTGTATCACCTCCCAATTTCCCCTCAGTGTCTGACCCGTATTACGGACCCTTCAATTTGAAAATTGTTACCCTCTTAAAATAATTGCCAGTCATTGTTTGTTTTTTTGCTGCAATAATTATTAGATTTTTTGCCTAAATCATCTTCTCGTGATGCAAATCCATCCATCCATTTTCTTGACCGCTTATTCCTCACAAGGGTCGCGGGGGCTGCTGGCGCCTATCTCAGCTGGCTCTGGGCAGTAGGCGGGGGACACCCTGGACTGGTTGCCAACCAATCGCAGGGCACACAGAGACGAACAACCATCCACACTCACGCACACCTAGGGACAATTCGGAGCGCCCAATTAACCTGCCATGCATGTCTTTGAAATGTGGGAGGAGGTGATGCAAATGGTTCAGATTTTTTTTTGTGTTGCCGGAGAAATTAAAAAAAAAAAAAAAATGACGTAAGAGATTATTTTAAGAAGGTATCGAAATACTACTTCCTCAGGCCCTGACAATCGTCATCACTTTGCATTCTGTATATGGGGGAATTGTGATTCAAAATAGAAATGGAGAATGGAAGAAATGAATGCAACTGGTATAGTTTTTATAATCAGCAATCAGATTGATTTCTGTTCATCCTTTTGGGCCAAACCTTCCAAATTTAAAATTATTTTTTCAAAATTCTATACTATTGGTAAGTCCACAACTGTGGGTGACATTTTTACAAATTATTGGCCAATCTAAAATGTTGAAAATGGCTCATTCTCTTTGGAGATGCAATGTTAAAGCTGCTCAATGTAGAAATTTGTCAAAAGATCTTTACAATAGCCTTTTTGTTAGACCATTAATGACTCAAACATCTTCTAGATTAACACTTTAGTTGTTCACAGTGGGTACTCTTGCAAGCCTCTCTGGCCAATAGTTTTCAGACTGGATTCGGGTTTGAATTTCCCGCCGTCTGCGTGATGTCACACATGCATTGTGTATGTTAAGAAGGGAGTGTGCAGGGGCTCCAAGTGGAGGAGTGGAACCGACACTTGCCTTTGGTGCCGGTTGGCGTGGGTTCGATCCTAGGCCCATGGATGTGGCCTACATGAAGTAGGCCACGCGTGTGAGTGTGAGTGTGTGTGTGTGTGTGTGTGTGTATATATATATATATATAAAAGGGAGTGTGCATTTAATTTTTTGGTTTAGCAATTCTAAATTCAATTTCCTGCATTGAGCAGCTTTAATTGTTGAACAAGCACAACGTTTTGGGGCTCTTCTGTGTGGAGGTACAATGTTTCGGCCTGGCACTAGCTATATGTGACATGTTTAATACTGATATTGACTGATTAGGTTGTTATATTGTTTATTTCTTTATTGAGAAAAAGGGATGGGCGGTTTCCACAATCAGAACTGATTAACGTGATCCTTCCTCCCAAGATAGCAGGGACGTCTCAAGGATTTTTTTTCCCTCTCCTGGGGCTAAAGAGGGGCTTGACCAATACATGCAGCTGATAAAACAACGTATAAATATATTTTAGAATACTGTATAAAATAAAATGCTGGCAGGGCTAACTGGGCCAACACAGATTTCTATAGCTCCCCTAGCCCCGGTGCCATTCCTGCAAGACAGATAAAATAGATCTATCTATATACAGTATCTCACAAAGTTGAGTATACCCCTAACATTTCTGCATGTTTAATTTAATATTTTTTTTATGGGACAACACTAAAGAAATGATAGACAGTAAATTCTTAAGAGTAAATTTGACTCTAGTTAGAGTGGGACCAAATAGACTGTTTTAGAGTAATACTTACACTTGGAAGAGAGTAAAATAAAGAATTTGGGGAAAAAATAAATAAAAGTGACTCAAGGGTGGTGGAAGGAACTCACGACTTTGGGAGCTTGGGAGATAGCTGATCTAATCCCTGAGCCACACAACTCTTGCTTTCTGTTAGTGTATTGCTTGGGTCAGCTGCAGCTGATTCCATGATTTCATTGAACCTTCTCCAAGAGACCAACAACAGTAAGAAGGCCATAGCTCAGGTGGTAGTGTGGCAGTCTCCTAAGCTGAAGGTCGTGAGTTCGTTCCTAAACTCTTGATTGACCCCCCCTTTTTTTAACTCTGTTTCTAGCGTAAATTTTAGGCTACTCTAAAACTGAGTCTATTTGGTCCCACTCTAAATAGAGTCAAATTTACACAACACAATTTACTGTGTACTTTGACATAATGAAATGTAGTCAGTGTACAGCTTATATAAGTGTATTTTTCCCCTTAAAATACAACCATTCATCGCTAAACCCCTGGCAACAAAAGTGAGCACAACCCAAAGTGAAAATTATTTTGTGTGGCCACCATTATATCCCAGCACTGCCTTAACTCTCTTGGATATGGACTTCACAGGTTGCCACTGCCATCCTCTTCCACTCTCTGCCTCTTTAGCAAGGCAGTGGTGATCTTGGAGGTGTGTTTACGGTCATTATTATGTTGGAAATGAATACTGTCCAGTGGCCTAGTTTCTAGAGGTAAGAGATCATGCTGTGCTTTCAGTACAAGTTGACATTCATGGTTCCTTCAATGAATTGTAGCTCCCCAATGTTGGCAGCACTCATTCAGCCCCACACCATGACACTCCCACTAGAATTTGTAGGCAAGACTCACTTGTCTTTGATTCCTCACCTGGTTGCCACACATACACTTTACAGGCATCTGACGTTTATCTTGGTCTCGTCATACCACAGGAAATTTTTCCAGTAATCCATGTCTTCAGCAAGGTCTTTGTTGGCTTTCTTGTACATAATCAATAGGTGACACCTCCCCTTCAGGGTTCAACTATTAATGGTTGTATTTTGAGTTATTTGTAGGGAACAATTTACACTCATGTATTGCATCAAAGTGTCACTTCTTCAGTGTTATCCAGACATCCATTATCTATCTCGTAAAAATACATCTTAAATATCAGCAAAAACGCGAGGGGTGTACTCACTTTTGTGAGATACTCAAGTGTGTATGTCCCAATTAGTGGGACGAAATGAAATCTTAAGTAGGTCCCACAGTTGTCCTCTAAGAAAAGGTAGTGTGACATTGGATAAGCGCTAACTCCAGAAGTTCAGTGTACATGTCAGCCTGTTCCAGACTGTCCTGTCTCTGTGTTGCAGCTGTGTGGATAGCAGCAGGTCCATGCACGCACAGTCTTGCGTGCCTTATCATACGGGTGGCGGCCCTGCTGACACCCCACCATCCTCGATTCTCCCCTCTGTACTAGTAAAGGCTCCAGGCCTGATGATGATGTTGGGGGTAAAGCGATGAATAGGCAGAGGATGAGGTGGTGAGCTCGCTAGGGCGGAGCTGCTTTCCACACGCACACATTCAGTCCTGCTTTTCTTTCTGGACCAGCTTCGGCGCATCAACAAAGTCCCGTCCGTTGAAGAGGATGAGGCCGCCTGTAACTACGCTGGCCATTCCCCAGAACAGGACGTAAGCAAGAGTCTCCGTCCATGTGTCGCCTACAGAGGAACATCAGAATTAAGTAACATATTTTTCTACATGTACTCAATCGTGTTTTTCACTTTAATAATAGTCGTACCTGCCATTAGCAAGCAGATGATACACATGGAGAACGCTACCACCATGATGATAGGCAACTGAGAAAAAAAAATACAAGTTGCATTAAAATAAAAAAAGGAAGTTAAGTTGTCTAAGTCTCACCGTCAGAAATTTCCAATCTTTGGGGTCACGCAGTGGTGTATCCAAATCAGCTTCATCCACAGCAAAGTTACCAAGGAACAGGTCTATAGAGTCCTGTGTTATAAATAAAAAAAATACATAAATGACTGAATAAATCCAAATGCTTGCATTATTCAGACAGACCTACGGGCCAATAAAATAAATAAAACACATTGGTTCTGATCAAATTCACTCCATTTAAGAATGGGGACTTGCGTTTGAGTGAGTTTGCTTCAGAAACAGAGCATTTTTATGACCTCTATGTAAAGATTAAATTATACAAGAGAACCTATTTAAAATTTTAGACTGTTGTGCATATTAATTTGGAGCCGTGTATTTTGAATAATTTAGCACAAAACTAATAATTGTCATCATGCAAAAATCCCCACTGTTATAGAAGTTAATGTTAATCAAATATTGTTATTTCATGTGAATTGTATTGTCTATATAATTTGTAACATAGCATAAACAGAAATATTGGCATTAAATTAGAATTGGGAACTTGGACCAGTCGTCTAAATAGCGATAAATACAATAAATAAATTAAGTGAACAGGTATGATTTCGTATAGGTTTTCGTAGTGGTGACATCATCCTGCCTGAGAAAAGCTAAGCTACTTCAGTATCGCAGACAACATGAATAAAGTATTTTGTACTTCAGTGCTGAGCTGAAACTTCAGGTTTTCAAGTTGAATCGAATAGCTATAAAATTTCACTCATCAGACAGCATTTCAAGTTGTCAATATTATTAAATCACGGTATGTACAAACCATGTACAGTATACTTTCATGTGAACTCTCACGGCTTAGATCGGTGATGCATTCCGTCATAAACGATTAAAGTGATATCGTGGAGCTGCACGTGTTCACGTGCATGTTGTTCAGAGTGTAACCTGGAATAAAATCTGAAATGATAACAATAGCAATGGATAAATCTAATGGATTCAAAGTGCGGCTTTTGTTTTAGAAGGTTATGAAGCCTCTAAATTACAGAGCGTGATGATTCCTGTACTTTGGACACGTTGACACTTGAGTTGGGAATTTCTGGCACGAGGCCAATTTGATATAGCTTGATCAGGAGTGGGCAATTAATTTTGCAATGAGGCCAGATGAGAAACTGGAATGTTTGCCAAACCAACATGCTATCCTCAAATTTGTCTATGATTTTTAATTAATTTAGAAAAATCATATTGTCTTTGTTTAAATAAAATACTACATGCGTAGAAATGAGACCAACATAAATGATTAAAACGATTTTTCCCATCCTAGCTATATAACTCAATTTAAACAAAATGAGAGGGGAAGTTAAAACAAATAACTGAGATAACATTTGCACAAGTGCACACGCCCTCTTCTAAATGGGGAAATGGTTGTGTTCAGAAGTGTGAAGCAATCACATTCAAACTTATGTTAAATGGGGGTCAGTACACACCTGCCACCATTAAAATTGTCTATGATTGAGGCTAAATAAATGGTCACTCACTGTCGACTGAAAATGACAACACAGTTGCTGAGGAGTCAGGCATTGAACAATCACGGCTCACGTTCAGAAAACAGGTGCGTCCTGATTTTGTTACCTGAGCTACTGTGATGTCATTTTAAGTCGAAAGAAAGTGGAAAAATGGCTGCCCCCTGGTGGATTTTGCTGCTTAAACAAGAGAAAATAATCTACACAAACAATATTTTTTAGCCAAAAGGGGTCAAGTCAAGTCATCTTTATTTATCTTGCACACAGGGTGCCAATTCAACCTAGTAGCTAAACAACTGAAAAGCTATTTTGATGTTGCAAATAATAATACGAAGATCATTCCTGCCCAAAACTACTGTTTTAAGGTTGCAAGCATAACATTACGTACGGAGATCTTGCTCTTGTTAAGGAATGAACAATTAAAGGAGTAGAACCTGATAAATTTATACTTCTTCCTACTCCTTTTCAAAGACGTATGCGTAAAGGTGTTAGTTAGTTCATGACTGGGTTGATTACTGTGAAACTTCATCTTGTGTTGCTTTTGTTGATGCTTTACTACTGTGTATGTTTGTTTGGTATATAGTTTGTCTTTACAAGTGTACTTTTATTATTAGTTTGTTTGTTTTTTTCCTCTCTTTTTTAATGTACATGTTTCAAAGAATAATAAAAAAGGTTACATCTCATGCAATCAATTGCTAGTCTCGTGTAAGCTGGTACACAAATTAAGAATCGATGTATCAAAGGATTGCTGGCTGATTTTTGTATCAATTGACAAGTTTGAATGTCTCTCCTTTATGAACGTATAACAGATAGAAGTGGTTTATTGTTCCCAACCCTATTTTGGCACAGAAGCTGCCTAATTCAGAATGTTTGTTGCTGATATTGCAGTTATGAATTTGTTCTGGCTGAGCTGGTCCTTCACACACCACTGTGATACTTTCTACATTAATGTAGAAGAAATATTAATTTAAAAAAAAGGTTGTGCTTGTCTGAATAATGTGGACATATTGTACCTGTCTAAATCCATCAGAAAAGTTGTTTTTGTAATATCGGATCATGGAGTTACAGCCGTCCATCAGCAGCCCCCACTGAGTTCTCTTGCCTGTCCTAAAAAATAAAAACTTATAAATGTCTTAAATTTCTCCAGGGGAGTTGTAAGAAGTAATTGATGATGATATAATACATTTAATTCACACTTCAACTGAAAATAAAAACACACGTGATTGTGTTCAACAGGAAAGAACAAAGTAGATAACTTTGTATTTGCATAACTTCATTTAACAATGTTGGCAATTGTTCAGTAGGTGAACGACTGCTGCAGTCAAGTTGACCAATAGGATGACTGTATAAATACTGTATATAGATGACAGCTGCTAATAACTAACCTGGTGAAGTCGGTCTTCAATGCTCCAGTGCCTGCATATTGTTTAGCACATGCATCTGCATTGTCAGCCCAAGCTGTGGGTAAACAAGTCGGGAACGGAGGTCAAAAGCAAGACCACACTATTATTATTAGGACTTGAAGAGAGTGAATGCCTGTATAATAGTACACAAAGTGAACAAAAACTAGAAGCTCACCATTTTTGTACATCTTTTCAAAGTCTGCTTGATCCTCAATGTGCTGGTTCATGTGGAGGACCCCCATTTTCTGTCGTGAAATAGCACAGATTTAAGTACTCAAGAAATCATTGGACTTGTTTGTTCACCGTTCATCTTAGAACAAATCACTGGCAATTTTCCCCCAGTTTTTCTGACATGGTTGTGCTGCCAACTATTGGAGAATAACAGTTCCGTTCCTAGTTCATCTGTTTTTAGAACTGTATCCACTGTTTGAAGCATGACCGTCCTACCTGCAGCTGTGCTTGCAGTGAGCGTCTGGCCAGCAGGCTCTGGATGACATTGGTACGATCCAAACAGTCCATGCAGTTGCTCCGAAACGTACCCTCTTGGTTTAACAGTATGTCCCCATCTGAATCCACCAGGAAGTACCTGTGCCCCGAAAAACACAATGTTACAAAGCGTTCCTCCCAAATAAATGCAGAAGCAAACTGACCCAAATTCCTCCTGGATTTCAGCAACCATGTCCAACAAGATGTGCAAACGATGCCACCTCATCCGACTGCACTCTTTGTGGAAGTCAAATGCTATGTACCTTAAAAAAAACAAAAAAAAACAAGCATTGTTGAGCGAAAAGATTAATCGAGACATAAGTGAAGAGGAATGTGCAAAATAGTTGACTCTTACTTAATGGTGCCGTTTCCTAAGCCGACCACCATCTTTTCAAAAGTCTTCTCCAGTGGATTTTCTGAACCTTTCTGGTTGATCTGAGGGAGAAAAAAAACAACAAGAAGTAGCCTTATTGAAAGCGTATCCATCGGTCTTTCCTTTGATCCTTCCTCTGGTTTCCTGACAACTTCACGACTGGTGGAACTCTGAAGTATCCGGTTAAGGTGAAGGGTTTGGGATTTTTAACAGGTTTCAGGTGAATTAAAGAGCACAAACTCACACAAACTCACACAAACATGCAAAAGCAAAAAACAAAAATAGTAATGATGATGACATTGTTGACTCAGGAAGGCTACCGAATGAATAATACTGAGCTCTCAAGAAAAAAAAAAAGCGTAAACCCCGCCACCCCCGCAAATAAATTACATTTTTTTTCTTTTTTTTAACGATGAGTTTGTATCATAATTTAGGTGATTTTAAATATGTTTTGAATGAGTGAGCACTGACTATAAAAAAAAAAATTAAGTAAGACTAATACTGTCAACACTAATTATTACATCTTACCAGATTCAATATAACTTGTTTCCCATACAGAATGATCTGTGAGTCGAAGTGTCTCTGGAATCCATCCAACTGAAGCAATAAAGAGCAAGAATAGGCGAACCACATGAGTAAATTACCAGAATCAAAAGTCTTTAATGAGTACAGTAATGAAAAAGTGTAGTTTACGTGGTTGACTGTTTTGCTGATCTGTGGTCTTGGCTTATACTTGAGGTTGGGTCTTTGGGACCAGTAGAAAGGTATTGAGCCTCTTGTCTGAAAAAGAGATAAAAGAAACAATAAATACATATTGAGGAAATGTAATCATTATTTTAAGGTGGCTTCGGCTACAAGAGACATTTAGCAAAGCAGCTGAGCCAAGCGGGAATGATCGCTGCCTCCAGACACACAGCAGTGGTGTCCTTGAGTCAGACATGGACACTCCAAACTGCTGCCTGGGTGTTTAATAGTCCCCTGCTCTATCGTGTGCCACTAACTGTGTTTACTGTGTCCACTAGTTTGATGGGCCAAATGCATAGGTCATAATATGACTGGTCTTCAAAATACAGTCCTTTTCTTCAAAAAATAAAAATAAAATACAGCCCTTCACGGCCCATCTGAAAATCTCTCTAATGGGATTCAATAGCTCACCTGAACAAAGGAAGCCTTAGCACTGTTGTACTGCACTATCTGCTCGGTTTCCACATAATTAGCAGCATGCCCCTCGGAATCAATGCCTGGCAACGAAAAAAGAAGTTACAAACATGGTGGCCTATTGCCTGATGAAGCAATACTTTAAGTGGACCTCATGTCCACTGGATGTGGCTGCATTTTAACACAGATGGTTGGTTGG
The DNA here is from genome assembly GCF_051991245.1 of Festucalex cinctus. Lineage (NCBI taxonomy): Eukaryota > Metazoa > Chordata > Actinopteri > Syngnathiformes > Syngnathidae > Festucalex > Festucalex cinctus. The sequence continues at coordinate 18,410,278 of NC_135417.1, forward strand.
GAAAAGAACAAGAGTTAACATGTTTGGACATCTTAAAGTACAGTAAAGAAAGGACGAGTTGTGGTTATTGTACGAATAAGTCGCCAACTTCACTCTTAATAACACACTGCTATGGCAGTGTGGATTAGAGGGTGACACGGGAGTCCCATCACACTCGCACAGCAAATAACCTGTCCCGTCCCAGTCCTGGACAATAACAAAAAACAAAACAAACAATCCTGTCCCGTCCCACTCCCGGTGAAAACAACTCCTGTCCCATTCAGCTCCCATCACAGAATTACTCTCACTTCTGTACTGCTCCCATTATGCAGGTTAATTCCATCATTGAATAAATAAAAATAAAAAAAAAAACAATTTAAGTTGCCTTTTACTCATTTATTGAGAAGTTTGTTGCCCCTTTTCTCCTCATGGTCTGTTTTTTTTTCCCGAACGGATATTGAATTAATCCCGCTACCATCTGTTCCTGTGAAGTTTTTATACTGTCCCATCCCAATTTCATGATTAAAGTTAAGGTTCACTCCTATCCCGCGGGAATCCCGTGACCCGCGGGATTCTTGGGGAAAAAATAAATAAATTCTAGTGTGGATATTGGATAACATAGTTAGTTACCTCGGACATAGTAGCGAACGCCAGCTCTGAAACAGCTCCTTCTGGAGATGATACTCCAATCAAATAATTTCCCATTGATGCAGCTTGATTTCATGATGATGACTGGTAAAAATATATGTTAAGAAAGCAGACGTGTAAAGCTCCTCCTACCTACCATCTAAGTGACTTAGGGTGAGAGGTGGGTACACCTTGGACAGATCATGCGAAATCTCACAATCATATATGACAGTGTACCAATAAATGAAAGAAACTAGTCATTGGTACATAAGGGGGCATGCTGTCAAGCACTCAACAAAAAGTGGCTGAGGGGAGGAATAAATAGCAACTATAGAAGGATACATCCATGGATAACAGGGTACACAAACTTGTGTAACTGTTAAAAAAAACAAACAGGAAAAACGGTCACACAGGCTTTCAGGACTGGGTGCCTCAATTCTTTCAAGTTAAAATGTATCTATGCAATATTAGTGACATGAGAAGACTCACATTTATATCCTATAAAATGAAATCAAAATAAGTTTACCTCAGGCTGTGCAATGAATTCCCTCAACAGGTGGCCATTCCAGACAAAACGCTGATCTGCCTGTAAGTAAAAGTAAAAAAAGCGGTTCTAAACACTTTTTTCCCCATTTCTCCTGTTATATAGTTATTCCTTCTTGGCATGAGGCTATTAATGACAAGTTTTGTTTGAAACCATCTGTATTTTGTGTTCTTCCCATTCCTGCTGTCAAATGGAGGTCTGTCCACCAATCAATACAAAAAAGTGTGTTTAATCGTTGTGGTTGGAAAAACAATTATTGAATAGCGCAGAACAGATTGAAACACACAACACGTGGAAACAAACTGTACCCTTTGGTGGAAACATAGTTTTAGATTTGTGATGTGGGCAGAAGCAAAACTCCAAGCTCAATAAGATGACCCAACGGATGTGAATATAAGTTAAAATGTAAACTTGGCTGCAGATAACTCATTTAAATAGGTCAGTGGAAACTCAGCAACCCATAAAATGACCATACCACATGCAGGAAATTAATTGCCCCACGCACCCTCTCAAGAAGGCTCATCTCCTGAAATTCAGGACTGGTGTTGGCCAGGCGTTGCAGAGTGTGGGTAAGGTCGTAGTCGGTTGCAAAGTAGAAGCTGTCTGTATGTAGTACATTGTTGATCATGGACAAGAAGGTCTTGTTGTCTAGCATCTGTAAAATAATTTAAACTAAGTACTGCAGGACTCAACAGAGGCTTTCTGTAGTTTGTTATACTTGCTGCCAAAACTTGAATAACCATGTTAAAAGCGACGTCTGCATTATATTTCTGTTTCATTGTATGTTTAGGATTGAAACAAACCTTTACAGAAATCGTCAAAAGCTACAAGTTAGGAAAGAAGTGACATGACAAAAACTAGGGTCAGGAGTGCAATCATTGCAGTCAAAGAGGGAAATTCCACCTGGTTGTCAGTTAAGTGTAGTATTGTCTTCTTATAGGAGATGACGTCAAAGTCCAGAGCCTTCCATACAGCATGGCCCAATAGGTCCCCCACCTTCTTCTTCTTAGTGATGATGACCAGGTACATACCTAAACAACCAAGACGCTTGATGAGAATATCAGGACTGTGTAAGTGTCTAAGACATTTCACAGTTTACAACTTAACATACTACCTGCCACCAAACGTATTGTCCCCATGAGTCCACATATTGGCCTGGTCTCAGCAGATGCAGGAATGTCCTTCTTAACTGTGGACCATAGCGGGGACATACAAGGGCAATAGTTAGTGTGCACAAAATCCAAACCTTAATATGTGAATATCATTCAAGTCGTGAACATACTCATTCATGAATAGTGACGTCACAAATTCGTAGTTTTACATGTTTACAGAGAACGGATGCCTACCTGTGAGCGTCATCTCTGTTGACACCCTATCGATGGCCAAGACGTCCACAGAGCCATCGTCGCAAGCCTCGATGTAAAATTTATCCGCTGTAGTGCGCCTGTAATGGGCAGAAGAAGAGCTGCTAACACCTCTCGTTTCATCCTCGCAAAAGAAAGCAATTCCACAGTAACGAACTAGAACAGAAAAGAAAAGAAGGGCAGTGTCTAAGGCGTACAATTGGTTATTTAAAAAAAAAACTGATGGTTATTGTTGAGCGCTCTAGTAACACATACATGGACTAAGTACAAACTAGGAAACAGATGGTGCCATATTCATCAAAACATTGAAATTTGTCTTAAATCAGCAAAGCCAACAAAACCTAACACTGATCAATGAAACTTTGTCGAGTGTCAAACGTGTTCTCGTCACAGCAACACCGTAACGTACGAGTTAAAACAGTAGCGGCTGGACGCGGTTAGATTCAACCCGCCACATTTCACTTATAACGCCTACACTTACTTGTACTACAAAACAAAGCAACATGATATTGGCAGAATAGCTGCCAGCACTTACAAGTTAAAACTCTCATAGGTGCTCGCCATCTTTCATTCAGTAACCTCGTCCGTGACGTGTCAGCCCACACCGACTACTTCCGTCATCAACAATGTGAACTCATTGTTACTGCGCATGCGCCAAACAGATCTCGTAAACAGTTGAGATGGCTCATGCTCATGAAATACCTGCATTTTCTTGTCGATTTTTTTTATTTTTATCCCGAATTGCATTTTTGTCATTAATATGGCTTGGATTTACGGTGAAAAACATTTACACTTTAACAATCAATTCGTAAAAATTGTTAGTTAGGCCAACATCTTATTTTGTTATCTATTTTTTTGCAAATTGCCCTCCTGTCAAATGTTTCATTTTTTGCACATTCCCTCACTTGAACTTGTTTTGAGGTCATCAAATGTAAATATTAGACAACGCCACAACGGTTACCCTCTCCCCATGTTGCTCAACAGTTAAAGATGAGATGGGGCAAAAAAAAAAAAATGCTGCAGGACCTGGACGACTTCCTTCGATTGATGGAATCACAAATGATGCTCTTTGCCATAAATTCCCGAGGATTGGTGTTCGGACAGCAGTTCATGACCTCACCTGAAGCACACTTGGCGCTTGTGTTCTGCAGCAGGTTAATCATCCAAAACTAGCAAGTCAACTACTGAATGACTTTAACAGAGCTACAAAATGAGGCCTAGCTAGAGTGGCCTATACTTGAATCCAATTCATACTGAAAACTCTCCAGTCTGGCTGAATTAAATCAATTTTGCAAGGAAGAGTGGGCCAAAATATATCCACAGAGATGTAAAAAAAAAAAAAAAAAACTCATTGTAAAATGACAAGAAAAACATAAAAATAGAAATCGCTCGGTTTTCATTGCCGCTTAGCCATATCATATGTTTTTTTTTTTTTTACTTTTCTTTCTTTCTTTCTTTTTTAAATTTTAATTCAATTTAAGTTTAATCTTACTTGACTTATCTGTCTGATATCTACATTTGTCTGATTATCTTAAACATGTAAGTGGGAGAAACCATGCAAAAAAGGGAAAAAAAGAAAAAATATTTAAGAAAAGAGGGCATTGCTTTGCAGCCAAGGCTACGGTCAATAGGGGGCGATAACGACTTGAAAATCCAGTCGAACATCCCTGGGCATAAACAGAAGAAGAATTTGAGCGACGGAAGAAGTCGTGCAGTTCATCCGGTGCGTGCACATGTGGCTGGTGATCGCGCGTACTCATTAAAGTACTGGAGAAGAAGATAGAACATTTCTTCATCGACTCAGCTTTGTCAGAACATAGCGTATCATGAGGCCTGGTAAGGAAAACAACATTCAGTTTTGTATCAAATGTGTTGTTTAACGTATGCGTAATTGCTATCCGAATGCGCAGTCGCACGTGGGCCTGCATTCTCCTCAAGCTTACGGGATAATACCTTTACACTGAAAGTTTTAAACTTCTCAATAAATGTTTTTCTTTGTTAGCTATAACGCATCGTGGTTTAGAAATCGTGTATGAATTGTTGCTAGATGAACAAGTGCTGATCCGCCATGATGCCTCCACTCACATGTTGCACTCAGGAGTAAGGCTGAATTACCAATGTAAATTGGAATTTCGAATTTTCTGTGTGTGTGTATTTGTTTTGTTTTACGAATATACATGTTAATCTGCTAAAGGTGAATAGTATGATAGTGATGCATGTATTTTTCTTTGTTATCATCTAGGATCAATACAAATGCTTAGTGTCATTCTATAAACTCATTTTTTTTTTATACAACACACTCCTGGTTTTTGTTTTCAAATATTTCTTTTGTTATGAATGGTTCGAGATATTAAAATTAGTATTTTATATGTTCATGTAGGACTCACTCAATTATAATCTGTTGGTATTTTGCCGTGACTGGCAGCTCTCCTGCAAAAAAAAAGTTTGATTGTTGCCAAATTTGTATGTCTTACAGCAAATAAAAACAAAAAAAAGTGTAATTTTGCCGTGGGCGTCTCTGATTGGTCAATCGGCGGACAGTCATTCATTTCTGTATTTTAACAAAGTTTTTATGTTTTGTTTTGCCACCGAAAAAAGGTTATCAGCATTCCCAGCCTAACCATAACCCACAGAGCAGAGTTGTCAGGCAAGTAGGAGACTTGTCTTGACCCTACACTTTTGAGGCGAGCATCTACGACAGGAGCTGGTATACGTTCACGGCAAAATAATAATTATTTTTTAATTATTAGATCTGAAAGGAGCTGGTACACGTTCACGGCAAAATAATTACTTTTTAAATTATTAGATCTAAAAGTAAGTCCTCAGAATCATGTAGTTAAGGCGTTGCCTTAATTCTTTCTAACAAAGATCGTCTTCAGTTGTACACGTCTGTGTTAAGTTACATTTTTGCCTAATTTTTGACCCCTTCTTCTATAATGAGGAGCATCAGTGAAGTGAACCATCTCCAATGCAACTCCACATTTCCACACTGTATTGAGTCAGTCAATTTTGTGCAGTTTAGTCACCAACAAAGCCGTGGTTTACTTTTTAAATGGCAATTTCTGTTCTACCCATCATATTTTGATTGCTACTTAAGTTGTTACCCTATGTAGTTTGTTACATAACCGTAGACCTTTTCATAACCCAAAATGAGAACTGAGCCTAAAAAAGTTTGAATGAGATCCATCATTAGGTTGTCACATAAGTTATTTTTTCTTTCTCAAAAATGTAATAGAATCAATGGTAACCATTATGAAAAACACATTTCTGGTACAACACATTTCCAAAAAAGTGGTACATGTCTACTCATTCATTTGCAACCGTTTATTTTAGCAGATGCAATATTTTTGGGTAGTCACAATCCAAATGCGATTTCTGAATTCCACTGTTCTTTGTACAGGTTTCAGTCCCCGAGGAGGTCGAGGCGGTGGTGGCAGAGGAGGATTTGGTGACCGCGGAGGACGAGGAGGATTTGGTGACCGCGGAGGACGAGGAGGATTTGGTGACCGCGGAGGACGAGGAGGATTTGGTGACCGCGGAGGCCGTGGAGGATTCAGAGGAAGAGGTAAGACTTGAGGCATTTGACATTACAGTATGGAAAATAGCGAGTTACATGTTTTATCTGTTCTCTCAAATTACTTAAAATAAATGGTGAATCCAGACATTGAAGAGCATCTAAACGTTGTGATTGTTCAGAATCAGAATAGCTTTATTGTGCCACAGTGTGCAAACGTTCTGATCGTTCCATTATATGTGGAGATAAAACCTTTTCTTAGGCCTTTTTGGAGCATGCAATGGAAAATTGAAGTTCAACTGCAATTGTTTCTCTGAAAACACGTTTGTGTATGTTTTAGTACAATAGGTGATGACAGCTAAAACTTGACATAAGATGTCACTTTGTTTGCCCAAGGCGGATTCAGGTCTCCAGAGGGTGGAGGATTCAGAGGCCGGGGAGGAGGCAGAGGTGCCCCGCGAGGAAGGGGTGGACGCGGAGGCTTTGGAGCAGGAAGGAAAGTCTTGGTGGAGCCACATAGACATGAAGGTTATTCCCCTTATTTTTGTTTTTTACTCTTGTTGGCTTTCTATGTTAATTTGCCCAATGAGCATATAAACTTAGTAACTACAGTCAGCAACATGACTATGGATGGTGAGTTTTTCTTTTTTGTCTATTAAAAAGATAATACATCTGTTTATCCCAGTATACTAAAACAAATGTCCAGTAATCCTCACTATTTGAAGAGGGAAAGGACAGATTAGTTCTGGGTATAAAGAGAGTAATTGAGTATGTTTACATGCAGGCAATAATGTTTTTTTAAATCAGAGATTTGCCAATAATCGGGTTTTGTAAGGCTATGTAAACAATCCGAATATGCTCTTATTTGTTTGCCTTCTGCGCATGCTCTTCTTCACTTATCTGTTTGCAAGGAATCTCGGTCTTTATAGTACAGGAATGAGTCGTGTGCACAGCACTAGTGCTAATTCATCCGGCATTTTTAGATTTAATCTCAGTTTTAGTCCAATTTCAATCATGCTTGTTAGTTTTTAATTATAGTTAGTCAACCATTTTTATTTAGTCCTATTTTTACTCAACCATAAATCTAGAAATTTAGTCTTTATTTCAGTCCAAGAAAACAATTTTGTCTAATTTTAGTCAACAAAAACTGTCAACGTCTTAGTCTTGTTTTAGTCAGGAAAGTCATTTTACCCCTGTTGTTTTTTTTTGGTCAGCAGATTATGTTGAACATTTCAGATCTGAAACTATTTCACATAAAATTTTCTCATCTTTTTGATGAAAAACAACTTCACACACACAATTACGGTATATCAGCAAGTGGCTACTATAGCTCCATGCTATTAGCTAGTAAATTAGCCAAGCATTAGTTAGCGGTAGGATTAACATTATTGTTGGAACATTATAGCCGTTGGATTACTTTTAATCATTTATTTTATTTATTTATTTACCTTTCACCGTGAATCCAACTCCTGTCTGTCGAATGTTTGTGCATGTTGTGCTCGCTAGCTGCTGATTTAAAAGTTAGTTTATCAATGAGGGTTTTAGTTCGGTGAAAATGTGCGTTGACGAAAATATTTTTGAGTTTTCGTTGATGAAATTAACAATACACAGCACCATCCCATGATTTGCTAAACGAGTCTCACTTGAACACATTGATTTCTCTGCTGCGTTTTCGTGTTGTATTCTTTCGCAATGGCGCAAATGCCAGTGTGCATCTATACAAACATACTTGTAAATACGTGACTATAGGTCTGTGCTTTTGACGCGCAAGCCACTGGAAATACGTTATCTGTGCGTCATAATTTCGATGAGGATATTCCAATTCATCACAATGACTATGTATACGGGATTAACTTTGTCCGATGTGTAAACGGGCTATCCCGAATGTTTCAAAAACCGGAATTTTGACCTTAACCCGAATATCGACTGCTTGTAATCGTCAGTGATTTTCCCCCTTAAAAAGGTAATGTTATTGATAGAACAGTTAAATATCATTCAAACTTCTCACATTAATCTAAATGCTTTTCAGATTAGATTTTGCATGTACGTGCAATGACTCCTGCACCTCATTACGTCAGTATACTTCCTTGCATCGTAGGGTGTTTCTGAAAGAAAAAACTGCAAATAAGCAAGTTTTCCTCAAATACTGGAGGTTTAAAAAAAAAAATCACGAATGGAAATTTCATATATGCATATTAGCAGTTTATCATTCACAAATTTACTATTCATGTGTAAGCAGTAATTTGTTCCATGGGTAGCCCAGCTCTAGAAGATGCTTTTTAGCACATTGACGACGTAAACTATTGTTTGTCTCCTTAGGCGTGTTCATCTGCCGGGGGAAGGAGGATGCTCTGGTGACCAAAAACATGGTGGTGGGAGAATCTGTGTATGGAGAGAAGAGGATGAGTGTGGAGGTGAGTCTGAAGTGCATTTCCCACAGCTGTTGCAGCATCCTAACCTGTGTTACTACTTGCTACTGAATTATTTGTTTTCACTTGTCATTATTAGGAGGGAGAGACTAAGATTGAATACAGAGCATGGAATCCATTCCGTTCCAAACTGGCAGCAGCCATCTTGGGAGGAGTTGACCAGATCCATATAAAACCTGGAGCGAAAGTTATGTACCTGGGGGCTGCCTCTGGAACAACAGTGTCTCATGTATCTGATATTGTTGGGCCGGTGAGTGCTCTCTCTCTCTTTCACAACACACACTTTGAAGTTTAGTTTCTGCGACATATACGTGTGAATAATGTGAAATAATGAGTTAATGTTTAACCTAGGGCAAGGGCCGTCGACCACAAACATTTTTAACAACAAAAAATATCTGCCATGAAACTATATTTAATCATTTTTAATAGGGCCCGACCGATATGCATTTTTTTTATGCCGATTATTTAAAAATATATGTAAAGCATTAAATCACCCAACTCCCCAATTCCTTTTCAATGGGTGTCACTTACGCACCAACTTTCACGAAATAAAGATTCTCTGCTTTGAATGACAAGTCCATAATATGACCTTATCAAAAATGTCATGAAGTATACAAGGTTATTGTGTGGATTTATGTGTCAGTAATAAAACCATTCTCACTTGTTTACAACTGTTTTAAAGCATTACCTTTTCGTGCCATGTCATGTGGAAATGTGTTCAGACAAAAAAAAAAATCATTGGATGTTTGCACCCTTGAATTTTGAGAAAAGAAAGTCTTTGAATCCTTGAAATATCAACTTTAAATATAACTTGAAAGTACACTGACAAATTAAAATAAAGTGAAATAATCGAGTAAACTAAAATAATAGCAACTGAACAAACAGTGAGAACAAATAGCGTCCATGTGCGTTTTGGCCTTTGGGGGCAGAGTGGTGCCATGAATCAATGGCGTACACACTTGAAGTGAGACATAAGAAAGTTGCGATTAAATTCTATTAAAATAACTATTTTTTCACACATTCGGAAAACTTTGTGCCTTTGTGTAGTGTTATCTCACCTGTAGGTATGTGTTCTCAAATTTTTGGGTGTGCATATTCCTTATTTGAAGGAAAAAGACTCCTGACGTTGATACTAACTTCGTGTTAGCATTAGCGCTAGGCTACCGATGTTTTACAAACAAAGCATGTTTTGTATTTAAATATGCAGTGGATGTAATTATTAACGTTGTGTGTTTAATTTTACACTTACGTCGAGCTGCAGAGTCGTTAAACAGCTTAACGCTTAGGGACAACAGAAGAACAATACACTACACCCTTGCTAGGTTTTAATGCTATGCAAGCAAAATAGTGCCTTCACGGTACTTTCATAGTGTCAAACTTTGGTTTTCTTCGAATAAGTTTTAAGGGAAAAAATAATCAGCCATTTGGCTCAATTGGCCGATGTTGGAAGGCCAATATAATCGGCGCAATTAAGTGGTCTGGCCTGAATTTTTAAACCACCTTAAATTAATTAAATCATCTTAAATGGTTTGTTCCTGAATAACTGTGGCCCACAATTCCAAGTTTTGTCTTATTAATAATGGGTGAAAAAGTGCCACAAACTAAAATCTTCACCCAGAAGAATCGTCTTCCATATCACTTCTTGCATACTGTATGTAATTACCATGTTCGAAAACAAAGTATTACACCATCTACGCATCCATCATATTGTGTTGCAGGAGGGTCTGGTGTATGCTGTAGAGTTTTCTCACAGATCAGGTCGTGATCTTCTTAATGTGGCAAAGAAACGCACCAACATCATTCCCATCATTGAAGATGCTCGTCATCCACACAAATACAGAATGCTGGTTGGTAAGTGGCAACTGCTATAGAGAGGCTCAAATCCATTGGAATGGGATAAAGATTTTTGAATGTATTAATGATTTTGTCAAATTTAGAATGTTTTCCGTTTTAAGCTATTTTTTCATTGGGTGTTTTTTTTTTTCCCTACAATATTTTGATATTTAAATTGAGTATTTGGACATTTGCTTAATTGCATCCCTCTTGAGTTTGACAACTGTATTCAGTTGCCTCCATACTGCTTCCCTGTTGGCAACAGGTAATTTTGAAAAACCCTTTATCACTAAGGGAAAAAAAAGTATAATGCCATTGTGTGTGAATATTCTAACATGTACAGTGTGTAAAATAGCCTCTATTCCTATTTAGGTATGGTGGATGTAATTTTCGCTGATGTTGCCCAGCCAGACCAGACTAGGATTGTTGCTTTGAATGCTCACAACTTCCTGAAGAATGGCGGACACTTTGTCATCTCCATTAAGGTGCACTGATAACCTCCTACAGTACAGTTATTCTTCTCAACATCGAAGAGATGATGTTGTTTGTAATGAGATAAAAGATGATTAGCGGCAGATGATGGATGGATGAAAAACTGCATGAACTGATACTCCTATTTAACAATTCAAAATGTATATTCAATGGCATCTGATGCTTCTTGCTAACGATTACTGAGTAAATGTGGGTGACACTGAACACGCTTACAGAAGAGTTTTGCCATAGATGCTAAGGAAATTTCCAAATATGAAAGTTGAAATGTCAAAGTCAGGGGGTGAGTTAAAAATTGCAATATGACAAAACCAGCCTAATACGTGGACATCTTTCAACGTTTTGTAAACAGGCTAACTGTATAGACTCGACAGCTGCACCTGAGGCCGTGTTTGCGTCCGAAGTCAAGAAGATGACGTCAGAAAATATGAAGCCACAGGAACAGCTCACACTGGAGCCTTATGAAAGAGACCATGCTGTGGTGGTAGGCATCTACAGGTATGTGATTATCTTTGTACTTTGTATATGGAGAGGCAATCAACATTACTGCAGACATGTTTAACAGCTCCATCTGGTGGACCAATCTTAAAACTAAATGGTCTCATCAAATATATAGGTAACTATACTGTATTTGCAAGTCAACAAATCATGCTCTTAGTACTCTTACCACCTGGTTTATTGTTACTCATCTCTCCAAAGTAGCTTTTCGCTCAGTTTGAGATAATTATCGTAATCTAATATGAAATGCAGAGTCGCAAAAGACCAGGATAAGTTGTACAGTTTTGTTACACATTTCAAAGAAGTCTGGCTGGAACCGCTTTAAAACTTAGGTTGGAGAACAAACAGCTATGAACAGCAAATCAGCATTACTATTTATTGGTATCGAAAGCTAAGATGAGACAACAGCTACACCTTAAGCAGACACTTGAAAACCAGAAACGAATCGGTTACGGCTGATATCAGCGATGACAAATATTTAATATATTATATTTAATATTTATCAGCAATATTATTTGTACTATTTTGCACCACACAATGGTGAATTTTCAGATCTACACAATTAGAGGTCTTCAGAATTACGTATTTTTAAAAACCAGTTTTAGTTTGCTAAGGGACTTTTTTTTTTCTTTTTTCTTTTTTTTTTTAAATTTGTCAAATTGATTTAGTTACATTAATGAAAAAGCAGACATGTTTACATCGAAATATTAATTTTGAATGAAAAAGTAGAAGAATAACTGATGCTTTCTGGCACTTAACAGGAAATGTTTCCTTTTTACATTTAAAGAACCCATTCCAAAATCATTCATCTTAGTTTATATTACTGTGAGAGATTAAATTTATACTGTGATATGAATTACAGGCTGTATCGCTCAGCCCTCATTCTCTATTTGAAGCAGTTAAGTCTCTGGCAAAAATGATATATTTTTTTCCTCCATATAATCTTACATTTACACAATCTTTTTAGTGTCTGGGATTAGAGTAATAGTTTTTAATGTTTGGATGGTATGATGTAATATTCTAACATGTTTGTAAATGTTACTGTACATACAGTACATAGTGAATATTGCACTGAATCTTGATTAGAAGAAAATCGTGAATTGAATTGAAATCACTTTCATGACTATTTACATAACGCTATCAAAACGCAGCAGCAGGTATTTGGAGGCGGCTCTCAAAATGATCTCTAATCTGTCAAGTTTTTTAATGTTGCATTTTTCTGTCCTTCAGACCTCCACCAAAACAGAAGAAATAAGATGTTGACAGAATCTGGGGCAGCTGTACCATGTTCAACCGCCATCTGTTTATTTACACTTTTCTGTCAATTTTGACTGTTTGCTTGTCATTTTGCAACTGCACAACCACTTGACTTTCTATCAAGTCAAGTCAATACACACATTACAAAACATTTGGGGGTCCGCTGATGTAAAATGTGTTTAATTCAATTGACCTATATTTCACACTTGATATACTGTATGTATTTGAGTGGTTGAGCGATTTGTGCTCTACTCAGTGTAGAGCTTTGGGTTGACAGTTAGGTTTCTAAGTTGGTTTTTCATGTGTTAACAGTACTGTTTTTTTCTTGTACTCTTTCTGAATATACTTTTTATGCTAAATCATTTGGTTTCTTTTGGCCCATTGCTTCTGATCCCACAAAACATACAGCACAGTACAGTTTAATATACAAAGATTATAATACCAAGTTTTTAATGACTACGGACTTATAAATATGTAGATGTCAGCTTGTAACCTTAGCAAGTTGCATCAGTTGGCAAGTATTAAGTAATTTAAAGAGAAAAGGATTAAAGCAAGTTGCATAACCATGTTTTAATTTGTTAGTCTCTGACGAAAGACTGTAAAACTGTCGTAAGGACGTATGCCTTTTACACTGTAAATAAAACGTGTTTTAAGTAGTGGAATGTTGTTGAAGTGGAGTTTGCCAATACAAGTTGATTTGGTAGCTACAGAAGATGTCCATGAAAATGATGCCCGAATGTCCCATGTCATCTCCGCAGACCCGCTACACTAAAATCGAAGACCACAACGTCACTGTTTTGGGACGACATGAGTCATGACCTCCGACACCGAGGACGTGTTGATTGGTCTTAAATTGCTATTTGCAACATGAACCCAGCAGGCTTCTAATCTCTTTCAAACTTTTCCAAACATTAGGTTTAACCATGACACCTTCTCGAATGGTTTTGTGAATTGATGAAATATGCTTAGCAGCCGTTATTATAGAATTTCTTTGAATCCTGCAACTATCGGCCGTGGATTTGTTTTGGCAGCCATTTTGTGGGAAATTTCTCTGGAACGCGCGGGACCGTGCTTGCCTGGCATCGGGAGTGCGCCCCCAATGCAGCCCCTCTCCTTCGACCGATATTAACATCACGGAGGGGCTGTCCAGCCCACAGCTAGCGTTAGCAGTGCCTACCAAAATTAAGGGAAGTTTTTCCTCAATCTTTGCTTTTATGGTTAACCAGTCATTGGCTACCCCCCAAAGGCTAAGCAGCCCGGAGTGTGCAGGCTGTCTTCCACTTTAATTCCAATGTCAGTGTTTTATTAGCTAGCGTGTCAGCTAATAGCTATCCAATGTTAGCCTTTCACTTAACTAAAATAAGCTAACGGAGTTGATGAACCAAGTGTTTATTGCTATGCTCTAGAATGATTTCATCGTATGTGTTCGCTGTGAAACCGGCCAAGAAGATTACATGGACAAACTGACAGGATAAGGGTTCGAGCCGAGGTGTCCGCGGTTGAGGCGGTGGGCTGCCCACCTCCCCTAAGGCACGGCTAAATGAGTTGCGCCGGTTAACAGCCCCCTTCCGACAACGCTCCCTTCGATCTCTGAAGAATAAGAATTAGCCTGAAATCAATATCTTCGGGATTTATCGTGAGTGTATTCTATCGTGTATTGGGATTTCTCTGGCTGAAGACGGACGACTGGGGAGGGGGACTCTGCTCTTGTGGACGGAGGGAGAGTGGGGTTCCGAACATGGCTGCTACGCGGAACTTGGTTCGACACACCGCCTGAGGTAAGCAATAGCCGGTCTTCTTTTTCTTCTGATCATACACCTGCATGAAATCGCGTTTGAATTTGTGCACGAGGCTTGACGATTGCTTATCAGCAATCCGGTAGCATCACGTTTGTGGTCCCTGTCAACCGGCCTCTTGTCATCTCTGCCACCGCTCAGCAGAAGGGTCATGTTCAGGGGGGAATGGGCTGGCTGTGATACAACAGATTGCTTCGGACAATATAACTCGTTAACTACCCCGACTTGACAGTCTCGCCTACCCACGGAACCAGAGACGCGTAATATGATGAATGACTGTCACCCAGATTTCACGTCATGCGGTGTCCTCTAAGATTAGCTTTATTAACGCCGCCTCCATGTCGTTAATTGTCAGACTTTCTAATGGCTAACCTACTGTTGAGTGGACTGAGCGAGTGGTTATAGTCGTAAATGGTCTGATTGAACCGCCCGTGTGTGTGTGTGTGTGTGTGTGTGTATATGTGCGTGTGTCCAGGCAAGTTTCAGTAATAGTGATACTGCGACCTGCCTCAAGTTGTAATGCACGACACCAGGCGTGGAAGAAGAGGTTGCCGGTAGAACAAATCGGAGGATGGGATGTGGAATTGTTCATTTTACCGGCATATGATTGATGGATGGTCGGTCATGTGCTTAAGATGACATAGATGATCGATCAGGTGCTTCTTGATGTGTCACGTATGAGCCACACGGCTCTCCGGCTGTCCTCTGTAGATCCGCAGCATTTCATCTGCTATGACAGCTAATGCTACTTGCTAGCTTAGCAACCGCATCAGCTCCAGCCCCTACCCTGCCCTGGAGAAGAGCCGGGAGATGCTACTCCATGTACTTGTTGGAAGACTGCTTGAATTGGCCATTCTTGATGGTTCACTGAGATTTCTTAACACAGTTTCTTGCTCAGCGCAAGATGCTGCAATTACATATTCATTTGGGTATTGTCAGTTAACCCAATTTCTACTTTTACCAGCTTTGCCTTGCTGTTGGCCTCTTAGCTTATCCTGTTTTATTATATTGCACTTCTGTTTATCAAGGGGAGCGCTGGATTCAGTTTTTACTTTGATCTCTATATACCGGTACTTACAAGTTGTGTGCATTACAGTACACAAAGAATTGGGCTACTTTACATAGAGGAGAGATGTCAAGAGTGACTGAGCTGAGGGATGGTTTGCTGCCTTGCTCACCGACACATTGACACTGACTACTGACTAGCATCATGTTTTTGTAGTTTTCCATATTTCTTTGTATTGTGATTAGAGAGAGACGTTTTTTTTTTTTTTTTTTTTTTCAGGGACGATACTAATATACAGTACATTATTAGTAGTCAAGGAGGTAGATAAAAGACATTGGGAGCCGATATTCACATTCACTAAAGGGGAAAATTGGCATAAAAAACACAAACATGTTTGCTTTAAAATTCTAACAAAAAGTTCGGGGACCCCTCACCCTTTCCCCCAGGTTCATCAGCATGTCTTCAGAAGTTAAATGAAAACTTAAAACAAATAAATAGCCCTCTGTTGTTTTCTACAGTAAAAAAAAAGTTTGATGACATTTCAAAATATCTGAAATGTTAAATTTCACTTACCATAGTTTTAATTTCCAACAAAAGCAGGAGGTGCAGTGAGTGAAGTAAAGTAAAGGTCAGCAGTATCTCTTTATAAATAACTGAGATTTTAAGTCATTAGTTCCCTGAAGTTAATACCATTTGAAATTGATGTATTATTGACCTATAATGTGTTTTCTCAAAGTAATCGAGCGTCGAGTGCAATTGGACCACTAGTCCAAGTTGACGTAGTAGTTGTTAGCCACTAAGTAAGGTAATCTTTATATTGTACTCAATAGAGCTGCACAGTGTATATAGAAAAAATATCAGTATCACAATATTGGCCCATTCAATATGTGTATCGCAAAGACATGCAATAAGTTTTCATATAGAATTTTATTCTTTAATCTGAATTTGACCAGTCAGACGCTAACTTAAAATGTGCTACGACATCCAATAGTTGAACATTGTCGAGAGGTGGTTGCAATTAATTAACCAAGAATACAGTGAATTTCCTCATTTTGACGCATGAAAAAATGTAATTCTTTCATGAGATAATAATGTCATTTCTGTAGGTACGTTAAATATCACAATAATATCGATATCGCCATATTCAGCAACTATATTGCATATCGCATGTTTTTCCAATATCGTGCACGTGCAGCCTTAGTACTTAAACACAAACCGTGTTCAGTGAAAAATATATTTTGAGCAGAAAATGGTCAAACACGATCAACATTCAAATCAACCTGATTTGTTCCAGGGTCAAACTGTTGACATCACACATTTTCGTAATATAATTTTCCTTCTTTTTTTTTCTTTTTTTTTTTCTGTATGATATGAATGCCATAGTTTAAAAATAATTTAATAATTGCCAGTTTTTGAAAAATAACCACTGTTAATATAAGGTCTAAGAATAAAAAAACAAAAAAACAAATTTAACTTTAATAATGAGAACAATAATGTAAACATGGTATTGCTCACACGTGTGTCTCATACAGGTTTTTCATCTTCTGTGTCAAATAAGTGAAAAAATAAATTAACCACAGTTAAAAAACACACAAAAAAACAGTTAACATTGTTAAAAAGCAGTAACCCCATAGGTAATTTTGAACACAAATATCGGAGCACTGAATGCAAGTACACTATTTTCATCTAGCTACCTGTGTGTGTGTTTTACTTTTTTATGTATGTCTTTTGGGGCAGCACGATGTTTGAGTGATTAGCACATCCGCCTCCCAGTACTGAGGACACAAGATCGAGTCCAGGCTCCGGCCTACCTGGGTGGAGTTTGCATGTTCTCCCCGTGCCTGCGGGGGTCTTCTCCGGGTGCCATCTCTGCTCGGCAAGGCTGTACTTATGATTGATGCGTTTCTATTGGCAAAAGCAGGCACAACAAGTAAAACACATACTACAGTCAGTATTTCTAGTACCTGGTCTGCCAGGGTTCCAGGTGGTGCTTGGCTGATACTGTTACTGATACTGACTTTTGAACAGATTTAGGGACAGGAGGGACACACACAAACTTCATGTCCTGGACAAGTCACCAGCCAATCGCAGGACATTTGTGAACTGTGAAGTCAGTGGGAATTGTGCCAGCTGCACGAGTCAGCTTTGTGAACCCCTACTACCCTATCACTGGATGCCCCATTATGTAATGTTTGTTTTGCTAAGTGACCCACTAAATCGCCATCTAATATTGGCCAGGACTACTTCTCAGACTTGACCCGACAAATATGACTCTCTTCCATCACAGAAGAAAACTCTTCATGAAAATGTGCCAAACATGTCATCCCTTGACTTACAATAGCCCCAGTTTGCGTGTTTTTCTCAGCACGAGACACTTTGTTTTGTTTGGGTAGATAAAAAAAAAACAAAACAAAAAAAACGATTGCGTTGGTTACATTTTTTATTTAATAGCAATACACACTGACAGCATCTTGAGTGAAATGGAGAAAAAAAAAGAAGAGATCCACACTTACAATAGAATTTCAGCTGTTTATTGAACAGACAAGCAGCCAAATGCATGAATACAAAATGAAAGCATTCACAAGGAGCATGGAGCAGATGTTATCAATGAACTAACATTATGCGGCATTCATATTTATTATGATGCAAAGAAATCCCATTTGTTGAAAGTTGAAACAAATATTACATGAGAAATGAGGGTTATGTTGTCCTAAACTGAGGACCAAATTATATTTTTAGAAGGTTATTTGAAAATTTGTCATTGGAATAATTCTCTTTTTAAGATGTATATTTTTATATCATTTCTCTTTTGAGTAATCCATCCGTCCATTCTGTACACCACTTACCATGTTCATGGTCATGGGGAGATGGGAGTTTTCCCAGCAGACCGGGCAAAAGGCAGATTAAACCTTGGACTGGCCAGTCACAGGGAACATGTAGACTGACAACCGTTCACAATCACAGGGATAAGAATGATAGATTAATTGCGAATTATACGGTCCTGTGGAATTGATGTTGCGCAATTGTGTCTTGAAGTTATTTAGGCAAAATGAAGTGCATTACTTGGCAGCAACTAATAGAGGCCCCGTTTATTCTGACTCAGCTAGTTCCACTATTAACTATAGAGAGACCGATAATCAGCCTATCGGCGCCGATATTGGGCATTTTGATGAATATAGGTATCGTCCTTTTTAAAATCTGACGGCCGGTATAAGGTAAATATAAAAACAATTTTAATCTCAGGGTTTATTTACATTTTCAGTTAACTTTATAAGAGATGGTACTGACCCTGGGAACATTCAGAATTTTTTATTTGTTTTTGTTCGACATTAAAACAAAGAAATGTGAAAGTCTGAGATTTCAGGTATTTTTAATTTTAGGGAAAAATATTTACTGTAGGGAGAGCTATGGTATGACTATGTACTTGGTTAAGTTTCCATTTAACTTTTTAAGACGTAGTGATAACCTTGGGAGCTCCCTGAACATTTTTTAGAAATTTAAAAGGATGTCAATCGTCTAAGATAAAAAAATAAAATAACTTTTACATTTTGAATAATTTTTTTTTTTTTAAAGTTAAATGACCAGGCTGTAAGTCAAGATTGACATTTGTAATTAATTTTTTTTTTATGCCAATGTTTTTTCCCCCCTTTTTACTGAAAATGAATATTGGCTTCAAATATTAGTTATTGCCCTCCTTGACTACCAATAAATGATCGGCCCTGGGAAAACAAAAAACAAAAAACAACAACATATCGTTCTAGGGCTGCACAGTATATTGAAAAAATATCGATATCGCGATATTGGCCTATGCAATATGCATATCACAAAGACATGCAATAAGTTTGATATGGAATTTTATGCTTTTATCTGAATTTGACCAGTCAGACTCTCAGGTTTATATATTTTACATTTATTAAACATGACAAAAAAGGAGGGAAGACAGACAAAAAAAAAAGAGAGAGAAGACACTCAGTTCAAAGTTCACGAGGAGAGAGGAGAGGAACTGACTGATACAATTCACTATTGCACTCTCTGAAAAATCCCCTCCTCACCCTCTCTTTTTATTTGGTTTCCATGCCCTAAGTTACATGGGTGTTCCAACCCTAATAATGCAAATGCAAAACATAGTTGGAACACAGTGTACTAAACGAAAATGTGCACTGCCACCCAATAGTTCAACATTATCGAGAGGTAATTACAATTAATAAAGAATACATTGAGTTTGATTATTTTGCCGCATAAAAAAATTGTAATTCTTCCATTAGATAATAAAAATGTCATTTCTTTAGGTACATGTTAAATATCGCAATAATATCGATATCGCTATATTCAGCAACTATATCGCATGTTTTTCCAGTATCGTGCAGCCCTATATCGTTCTATCTCTACTATTAACGCCACCATGTTAGTTAAGGCCTACATACTATGACAACATTATCTGACTCAGTGTAACACAGGCATCAAAACATCATTTCAAAAGTCAAATTTTGCTAGTCCGAACCCATAGGCAATAAAGTTGTCAGATAACAAGATAAAAAAAAAAAAGTTATCCTAAAGGACTGGTGTGGGATGTGCATTCTTCCCAGTTACGGATGCTGTTTAGTGTTTACAATACTGCTAACTGAACAGGCACGAAGAATGTTGGCAATATTTATTTAGCCCGGTGTTTTGATACACATACAGTATATGTATGCACTGTCTGGGAGGTTTGAGATAAAGTTATCCTAAAGGGCCGGTGTGTAATGTGCATTCTTCCCAGTTACGGATGCTGTTTACAGTACTGCTTACTTGACAGGCACAAAGACTGTTGGCAGTATTTATTTAGCCCGGTGGGTTCTGTTTTAGTACACAAGTATGGGTTGTTTGGGAGGCTTGAGAAACTTTTCTCAACCCATCATAATCATGTGATGAAGGCTTATTGAATCTACAAATGTATGCTTTGGAGCTACCTGCCACATTTATTTTGATAGGTGACTAATCACCGATTATTTTTGCGATTAGTCGACTAATCATATGTAAATCACATCACAGCTTTTCGTAATTGATTGAAAAATGTCTTAAAGTTTTTCATATTCGCCGATATTAATAAATATTGATTTTTTTTAAAATAAAAAATCAATTAATGATACAATAGAATAAAATACAACCACCACGAGAAAATTTGTATTACAAAGTATAAGTACAAGTACAAAAGCAGGCAACAGGTGAGTTTGTATGCACTTTATATTATACACATGAGTAAATAAAGTGCTATGTTGCCTGTACTGCATTCAACGGTGGAAGCATGACTGGTTTGATGGTTTGCTGTGTCATTTTGTTTTTGTTTTTGTGAAAGCCTTGTGTGTATTTTACTCGAGGTAAACAATAATATTCTGTTGCATATGGTGAACTGCATTTCCAGATTCATTGTGATTCAGTGCTTATTTTATAGCCATACTGATACAGGCAAGACTCACTGGTTATAGATCAGAAAAAAAATAAAGTAATAGGTTTTATTTACGAAGTTCAAAAATACCTAGTACAATGTGATACATACAAGATGAAGTAAACCATATATAACAATGTCAGCTACTTTGTCACGTGATTCTTTTTCAAGTCTGGTCAGCGTCTCATCTTGCATGACTTCACTTCATTTGTCTCACTGCAAATCTGTCAATCTGTCTTCCCGCGGTGGTAATTTGGGCAAGTGAGATGTTTCATGGAGCCCCTCCACCTGTCCTTATTCCGACTCTATTTGTGGGTCTCCCGCTGAACAAGTCACTCGCCTGGCAACAGGCATCGCTCTCTCTCTCTCTCTCTCTCTCTCTCTCGCTCTCTCTCTCGCTCTCTCTCTCTCGCTCTCTCTCTCTCTCTCTCTCTCTCTCTCTCTCTCTCTCTCTCTCTCTCTCTCTCTCTCTCTCTCTCTCTCTCATATATACATAATTTGTCTTATAACTTTATTCCTACTAAGCTTGTCTGTGCACATCAATCCACACCCATGAACCTATTCTATTAGCATGATACAATGCTAGCTTTACAAGTGAAGTTGTACAAAGGCTGTAAAAAGACCCTTTTTTAAATTTAAAGTTCTGTTTTTGATAGAAAAACTTCAAACTTTAAGTTCAAATTGGATGTTCATGATAAAGCAAAATATATTATTAAGAGAGCTCTCCAGTAACTTTGGACTGGTAGCACTGATGCCCGTCGCACCAGCATAAGTTTTGGCCGCACTCTTTATTTTTTATTTTTTATTTTTTATTTTTGGGCGAGGTACAGCATGACCATATTTGCTGATGTCTAGTTGTCTTATTATTGTACCGTTGTTTTGTATGAGCTAAAGATTGACAGTGACTCGAGATATATTTGCAAAATATTTCACTGTAACAAGACGTTTCACTGCAACAAGCAGTGATTGATAAAACAGGTCGATTGTTTATATAATAATTTGAAAAGCAGACAAAAAATAAAGGCTTTGCTTTTATATAAACATTTTGTTCAACTTATAGCTCTTCTGTTATGGAGAGAGTTTTTGTCTCAAAATTATTCACACAAATACTTGGTTTTACTTGATTTTCACATTTTTCAGATACACAAATATATCCGCATTAAAATACGCACGGGCGGCACGGTGATGAGTGGTTAGCACGTCCGCCTCCCAGTACTGAGGACTCGGGTTCGAGTCCAGGCTCCGGCCTTCCTGGGTGGAGTTTGCATTTTTTCCCTGTGCCTGCATGGGTCTTCTCCAGGTATTCTGTTCTCCTCCCACATTCCAAAGACATGCATGGCAGGTTAACTGGGTGCCCCGAATTGTCCCTAGGTGTGTTTGTGAGTGTGGATGGTTGTTCGTCTCTGTGTGCCCTGCGATTGGCTGACAACCAGTTCAGGGTGTACCTTGCCTACTTACTGCCCAAAGCCAGCTGAAATAGGCTCCAGCACCCCCCGTGACCCTTGTGAGGAATAAGTGGTCAAGAAGATGGATGGATGGATGGATGGATGGATGGATAAAATAGGCAATCGTGCTAAGCGACTGGGTGAAATTTTTACCAGCACACACTGAAAAGTTGGCCGCATTTGCGAGTATATTGGTTGAATTCTAGAGCCCTGATTCAATAACAATATATTTTATCCGAAAATATGATTATTCTATCGAATTTTCCTCTGGACTAAAATAGTATACTCGCCTATACTATACTAAAATATTAGATATCTGCAGCCCTACATTAAATCAACATCCCTGTATATTAAACACTTGCTTCAAGTTACACAGTGCTCTTCCAAATTAGTAAATCGCTCCTTAAATCAAGTCATTGATTAGCAAAAGCCGTTTCATTCAGTCAAAATTATTCAACCCCCTGAGCCCCCTAACTGCAAATTATATTAGCAAAAGTTGAGCAAACAATTGTGAAAAGTGGTCATCTATTAGATGTTTCTATTGTTTTACCACTGACAAAATGGTGGCAGTCCTTTGTGCTGTTTTAACTTTTATGGTCACAAGGAGAATGTGCTTCTTGTGTGGGGTTGGTCAATGGTCACCCACTGGTCCTAAAATCAGAGGTAGGTAAGTGAAGCCTTTTCCACTGCGCTGTATCTGCTCGGTTTGTCACAGCTGTCCTTGGCCCTACCTGCTTGAGTTTGAATGAGTTGATTTACCACAACGAGAGAGGACTTCCTCAGTCTGTGTGAAACTGCTTTGACATCACTCGGTCAAATATGCATTAAGCACATCACTAAGATACCAACAAACGACAACAAAGGAGGAGGGAGTGTGATCCCCCCCCCCCCCCCCCCTTACTTTATGTTCAAAACCTTGACTTATAATTTAAAAGTTGAACTCAAACACTATCGCTTCTAAATTCTAATAAATGAAACGCAACCTTGCTTGACTACTTATACTTTATAAGTCAAACCAGAAAATTTCTTTACAATAATGTTGTATGTGTCCCTACTAATCTTAATAGCAGACAATCACCACTAGTGTGCAGAATGAGCAATTAATTAATGTAATTAATTATTTCATGGTCACTGTGTTGCTGTGTTCGTGAATTTATTTTATCTGTCAAACTTGCCCATAAAAGTTTGGTGGGCAGGTCCTAACACCTGATTGGTCACCCTGCTCACCAAGTCAAAGCAAATCCATTTCAGAATAATCAATTGATGCAAAGTGAGTAGCTAGTAAACACAACTGATAAGCTGAGTGGCGCTGTTCACCCAATAGGTGTGTTTCCATTAGACTCAAATTTACGTTCTCATGATGTGCTTTTTGAGACATGTTGAAATGGAACTATTTCGCAAAAGTGTAATGGAAACGCTTTTTTCACATTTCTTGTAGTCATGTGAACCTGCCCGGTCACGGAGAAAAGTAGGACGTACAGGACCACTCACTTTTGTGTCGGAATTGCTTCCCAAGGAGGACAACAAGTCTTATTTTAAGCACAAAGCGGTTTAGCTATAGAGCCAAGGCTGCGGTGGCTCCATACACGCAAACAATTTATTCTTGTGACGTTGCATGAGGAGCCGTCAGCGTGACGTGACTGCCTACATGAACTGCGAGATCTCGAGGCGGGACATTACGAGAACTACGCCTCAGAAGCAAGTCACTCTTCAATGGAAACACCTACAAGTCAAAATTGTATTTTATCGAAATAATGCTTTTATTTTGATGTTGGTTTTGCATAACAAGCCTCAATCACTCCATATCAGCAAACAATCTATCACCATAGCCGCCATGTTTCTAACCACTTCAGGCCGAAGCAGTAGATTAGACAAGATTCGAGTGAATCAGAATTTAGCCACGCCCACTAACTTTGACGGGTGAGTTTGACAGATAAAATAAATTCATGAAACCCTGCAACACAGGACCATGAAATAAATAAATACAGAAATAATTATATATAGGTAATTTAATGAATGAATGACACATTTAATTATTTTATGACACATTTATTTAACTATTTAATGGTGTATTCATTTATTTAATTTTGGCACTTTTGGTCCTCTACAGGTCACTAAATAAGACACAGTATTCATTCACGGAATTAATAGTCAACGAATAATAAAATAAAGGCTGTGGATGAAACACAATTAAAGGCACACAATGAGCAACTTTACATTAACTGTAATACAACACATAATAAAGGGGAACTATTTACAACCTGAGCCATGAGGCATGCACGGATGCTATCAACTTCGCCTCCCCATCTTGGGGAGTGACAAGTATGTGCTAAGTCACGTTTTCAGCCCGTTGACAACTCGTGTATATAGCACCAAGCAGCCAGCAACATAAACATAAATGGATGGCTTTGTTTTTATAAAACAAGTAGCACTTTTGAAAGTGAACTACAGAAAGTCATGATTTTTTTTTTTCAAATAAAAAGTGTGAAGTTTAAAAAAAGGCTGCCTCTTGGCCTGAGGTGCTGCCGCCGGGAACCAAGCAGCACACCTCGCAGCGGCGCCGTTCCGTTACAACCGACCGACCGCTGGACGCCTCCCCGACCCTGGGACTCCGGGCCGTGGCCGGGCAGGGAGCTCCTGCGAGCCACCCCATGCACAGCCACTGGATAGGCCGAGACTTTTTAAGCCACGGGGCCGCC
Organism: Festucalex cinctus; assembly: GCF_051991245.1. NCBI lineage: Eukaryota > Metazoa > Chordata > Actinopteri > Syngnathiformes > Syngnathidae > Festucalex > Festucalex cinctus. The sequence goes on from NC_135417.1 coordinate 18,435,183, forward strand.
ATTTTGGTACTCCCAAGAAACTTATCTCGGTATTTACCTGCAAAATGCCTACATGTGTATCGCGTGTCTGTTCGTACACAAATCGCCATTTTAAAGGCTGTGGACAAATATTTTATCTGGACGTATGATTGAAATAGAAAAAAGAAATTGAAAGATGAAAGAAAAAGATGATTTTTTTTTTTTAAGATAAAAGAAAAAGAGGGTACATACTTGATATACGTAGTAACTCTGGGATTACACCGGATGCGTGTGCATTGCGTCTGCATTGCTTTCCGGCGACACAGCCGATACGTTTCCATTCATTCAAATTGTTCAAATTACACCAGCTGCGTGTGCGTTGCGTGTCGACTGCGTCTCAGCTAGGTCGTGCGGCAGCCCTCCGCACGGATAGACCTATTTTCTATTTTTGACGGACGTCGCATCCGTCGGCCTCCGTCAAATGGCAAGCTAGCACAGACCACATCGAGCGGGACAGGAAGACCGACGCAGTTTCAAAATAAATGTCCGGTTACTTTCCACAATCATGTCAGCAAAACGTCATAACATAATGCTTAACGCTTAATTCACTGTTTAAACACAGGCGAACATGGACAAGGAGAGATTTATAACCGAGGTGGAAAGCAACAAAATTAGATATGACACGGCACATCCTTTTTATAAAGATAACTTAAAAAGGAATGCTGCATGGAACGTCATAGCAGGAGTGGACGGTGAGTTCAAAGAAAGTCCACCTCTCTTTCTGCTCCTTTGTTGAGCACAGACTTTCTGTGTCTTTGTCGTTGTTTTTAATGCCACATTATCGTGCGCGATCACGCGAGACACGGCGGGAAGTTGTCGGCGACGGAGCTGCCGGACCGCAGTTGTGCGCAGCCGGTGTGAGTTGGACAAAAAAATGACGCGTCCGGAACACGCGGTCAAGACGCAGCGGAGCGGAGACGCAACGCACACGCATCCGGTGTAATCCCGGATTAAGGCGGCTCGGCGGCTGACAGGTTAGCATGTCCGCCTCCCAGTGCTGAGGACACAAGATCGAGTCCAGGCTTCGGCCTTCCTGGGTGGTGTTTGCATGTTCTCCCCGTGCCTGTGTGGGTCTTCTCCGGGTACTCCGATCTCCTCCCACATTCCAAAGACATGCATGGCAGGTTAACTGGGTGCCCCGAATTGTCCCTAGGTGTGTTTGTGTGTGTGGATGGCTGTTCGTTTCTGTGTGCCCTGCAATTGGCTGGCAACCAGTCCAGGGTGTACCCCGCCTACTGCCAGAAGCCAGCTGGGATAGGCTCCAGCACCCCTGCGACCCTTGTGAAGGAATAAGCGGTTAAGAACATGGATGGATGGATAGATGGCTGGATGGATGGATTTATTGTCAATTTTGTCAAACTTGAACTGGAACTAGGGAAGATATCAAGTTTTCATTTTGTAGCGTTTTCAAGTCCCAATCACCATTCTACATTCCTTTTCAAGACAGATTTTGTGAAAAATAGACAGACTTCTTAAATTCGTAAATTCGACTTTTTTTTTTTTATTCAAACTGCCATTACTGAGTGCCAGTTGCACTTACACATACTGACTGTTGTGGAGAAAAATTCTAAGTGTTATCTTTAAAAAAAAAGAGACCAAAATTATGCTGATGGCCCAACTGGTTCAAGAACAGCTTCAAGCTTTGTGGTGCAGTTTGATTTCTCAAACGCTACGTATGCTGGATGTTGGGTGACATTACTGTTTGTTTTGCTCCAGACTTGCTCAGATGTCGCAAGCATGCGGACGCTAAATAAAATATTATATTGACACATGACAGTAAGGAATAGGGGTGTTAAAAAAAATCGATTCGGCGATATATCGCGATACTACATCGCGCGATTCTCGAATCGATTCAATAAAAAAAATCTTTTATTTTTTTTTTTTTATTTTTTTTTTATTTTTTTATTTTTTTTAAGAGCTCAGAATTGTTCATTCGGTAGTCTTACCGATTCAACGTCTTATCATCATTGCCTTTTTTTGTGTGTGTGTGAATCGATTTTTAAACTTACATTTTTAATGGAAAAATATTCAACAAAACGTCTGACTTCGGGTTAGGATTCACACCTTGAGCATGGAAGAATGTTATATGAACGGAACATTAAGCCTTAATATTTTATTTTAATGCTGTTCAAACATGAAACAGATTACAACCTCTATAAGACTGAAATTTCAGATAAATAAATAATACATTTTCATATAAATCTTACACTCTACAAGCTTACTGATTAGTATTTTCTAAATTTGAATGAAAAAAAATCGCAACAATCGACTTATAAATTCGTATCGGGATTAATCGGTATCGAATCGAATCGTGACCTGTGAATCGTGATACGAATCGAATCGTCAGGTACTAGGCAATTCACACCCCTAGTAAGGAATATATAAATTAGCAAGAAAAATAGTCAAGCATCTATGGTACAAGCATCTTTGCGATGGAGCTTGATATAATTGTACGCGTTTGTCCTGCAAATAAATTAATAAAAGCAAGAAACGCGTGCGTCAATAAAGTCAGTAAACGTTCACAATGCAATCCACACAGCCGTGATGCTGGATGAAGATCCATAAGCAACACATTGGGAATAATAATAGATACTAATATTAACTACAATAATAGGGCAGCCTATTGATCGCCTAATTTTTGTCTCTGACCGAATTGTGTGGCATTTCTAAAAGGAAATTGCGTGCAGGTATGCGTATGTGGGTCTACGCATGGTTTTCTAAATCTCAATTTTTTTCTGCATATTTGAGGTTTGGGTTTCGTTCGAAAGTACTTTTGTACACAGGTTCTCACACACCGTTTTATAAATGAGACTCCAGGTCCAGAAAGTAAAATCCTGCCACAGTTTGGCTTTAGCCGCAGGTGCAGGTAAACGAGCTTGTTACCTGATGGAAGTACCTGTGTCTCAAGCCAATCTGTGGCAGGGTTTTACTATCTGGACCTGAATTCTGCACCTCTGCAATTTATTCACTTTTTATACCCAATTTTGAGCCGGCTCATTGGGCTCCTCTGAGAACTATAACATTCAACCACAAAAAATTTTTTTGCCTTTGGGAATGGTAAAAGTAACTGTAGAGCATCTAACCTGACATCTTCATTAAGAAATTTTATGAGTTTTACATTTTTTTCAATGCATTTTTTTTTTATTAGGGGGACTACAACATTTTTAAATACATGGGAAGCAGTAATAGTTATCTTATACCTCATCGAAGAGCTTCTACATTATACATTATATACGATCACAGAAACAAAGTTTTGCTCAGAAAGTGGAATGGAATAAAACGTTGCTGAGAAATAGATAGACCATGGGTGGTTATGTAATAAAGATTAATGTCTGTATTATGTACTGGTGTATATACTGTATGTATTTATTCTAAAATTATCATTCTAATAAATTATTATTTTGTTGTACATTGAACTCATTACTGACTGTCTGATTGCTGTTCATGCATAGGCACAGAGCAGCTCAAACAATGTTGCTAATGCATCCGAAGCAGAAACCCCTCAGGCCTTTAACTCGTCCTATATTTGATTCCTCAATGCCTGTGTCATACCTCCTTGGTTTTGTTTTTGTCTCTCTGGCACCGCCAAGTGCTGAGAAAGAGGATGATATATCCGCGTGTAAAGTGCTCCTCCGCTCCGAAAGCACCCTGCAGTAGCAGCATGGTAATTCCGCTCCTCTATCTTTCCTCTGCATCGTGTTTACCTAGCAACAAGCATCACCCGCTGCTGGCCATCCCATTGGTCATTTGAAAACGCACCGGGGACCAATGGCAGAGCTGTTGCCATGGTACAGCGTATAGTTGCCGGGTGGAAATTTGCTGCAAGGCACGTGAGTGTTAGAGTCTGCTTGCCTCCTCACAGTACTGTTGTAATCTCTGCTGTCTGACCGTTAATACAGCTGAATGTGATTTAGTGGAAAACAATCAGTATTTCAGGGAAGGAAAATATACATTCTTCATACATATATACATATTTAGTATCATAATAGACCCCCTGCCCCCCAAAAAATAAATAAAAAATCACTGCAGCTACAGTACACTGAAACTCTTTATATCCAACCATTAAGACTGCATTGTTCCTGTTTTTATTATTATTTTATTATTTTTTTCTCAAGCCATTCACTATTTTTCATATGCAGTTAAAATAATAAATTAGATGAATTTGCTCAAATAAACTACAATACAAGAAAATAAGCAAAATTTTTATTCAACTATAAATTGTTGAAAAATAAAATTGTAACATTATTATACATATGATTAAATTATTGATGTCTAACTAAAGAATTATTAATATTTGTTACTGCCTATGTGATATTTTATCCTAAGTCTACTGTAACTATCTGTATCCAAAATGTACAGGTGTATCTGAGTGTAATGCGAAAATAAATATCTAGAATGAATCATTGATAAGGTTTTGATTTTTTTTTTTTTATTTAACTTCTTTGAAATATTAACTCTACTGATTTAAATACTTGGAGTCAACATGTTTATTATTTTAACTTAGTTTAAGTTTTGTCTTTTTATCATTTAGGTATGAAAGAGTCTTCCTACTTCAACCTAATGTGGCAGTTGTCTTGTGGAAAATACAAGAACTATGAAACAAATAATTTCATAATTATGCATCCTTATTAATGTAGTGATGATGAATAGTAGTTTATTATTATTATGATTATTATTATGATTATTATTATTATTATTATTATTATTATTATTTGTCTGCCCTACAATGGATTGGTGACCAGTTGAGGGTCTATCCCATCATTTGCCCCAATTCATCTGGCATAGGTTCCAGCTCCATTAGTTTGTACCATGGCATGACCAAGAACACTCACACATTTGGCCACCTGTTGCTCATCTGCTTGTAGTTTTGGAACGGCAAACGTACCCACCCATGTGAAACAAATACTTGGCTGAGAATATATGGTATGTACACTATGTACAAACAAAATTTGGTGTGATTCAATGTTGTTGTTTTTTTCATAAATGCAAAAATACATTTTCTGTTTATCAAGGTGATAGATTATCAAATGACAGCAACAGATGACAATTTATGTGTCAAGAAACTAGCTGAGACAAAGCCATCAACAATCTACCTCTATACCATTTAGCCACAAAGTCATTTTATGTGAAGAAATTAGGAAGTGAAATAGATTTTTCATGAAAGGAACACAGTTATGACTTGGCAAACTGTTGCGGAACTATGGAAGTCTGTCTGGGTCTTTGCTCCCATACAGTCAGATCAGACAGTCAATCTCTCTGTCTGGGCTTTGGGTATTTCATAAGCAGACCACCCTTGTAGTGATACATCTGTGTGTGATTACCACCTTATCTTAAATAGGCTTTGAATGTTGCTTCCTGTTTGTTTATGTCTTTTTATGTGAATGAGCAATCTCTATAATTATAGCAAGTTATTAGGTCATGCTGTCTTTATTTAGCCATGACTTGTCAGCTGTTTGTCAGCATTTGGGAGTGCTATGATTCGGACTGTAGGTGTTGAGACGATTGCAAAAGAAAGTTACAGAAATTGAAGCTAAAATGGTGTAGAAGTATGTGCTGAACTTTGACACTTTAGTCTGGATCTTTGTAAACTCAAGGACATTTCAAACTAAAATACTATCTATTTACACAAGGACAGTATTATGATAGGAGGCTCTATTTTTGTAAACCATTTTATTTTAAGATACTATATAAGCTGAATGATATCAAAAGATTAGTGTCACTAAATAGCAACTGAATCAACAAGAATTTGACACACATTTATCCATGCAGCGTGAACTGTATTTGAGGGTGAATTTCCCTTTAAGCCAGGGAACTGTCAGCTGGTTTATGACACTGTTTGTGTGCCGAGCTGTTCCCAGGCAGCATTGTGCCTGATTTAGCCGGAATGCTCGGATAGCAACAGGAACAACTTTTAGCTCTGGCTGGTTAGTGAGGGGAAGTCACATATCAGCTCAGTGAGCATGTGCGCATGGAAGCCCTTTGCTCTTCTCCATGCTCCCCGACAGATTCCCCCCAACCTCCCTCTTTCCAATTCTACCTGACATCCTCAAACTATTTCCGCGTCATTCCTGCAACGCGCCGTTTGAAGAGACACTGGGAAACCGAGCCAAGTGCTCCTCCCCCAGATCGACTCTGTGTCCAATCACAACCGGGGACTACACTGTACGTAGCCAATGGCGTTGCAGCTGCCATGGCGTCGGGTAGCAACAGAGCCTGTGGGAGGGTGCGTGCTGAGTGAGGGAGAGGCTGCCCTCACCCCAGCACAGAAAAGTAGAAACAGTTTAGAAGACTGAATAAAAAAGAGGCTTTGTGTATTATTTGTTGCCCCATTTATCATTAATTACTTTTGGTTATACTTTAACATAGATGTATTTTGACTTAAAAATGTTTTTTTTTCATTCAGCACAGCAAGTTTTATTTTTGTGTACCAGTACATTATATATATTATGGAAACCAAATGGATTAAAAGTTGTTAAACCGACAGGTTAATTTCTTAACATTTCTATACCTCACGTGATCATTTTTGGATCGCATAAATAGCTTTTGCAAATTTACTTCATTGAAAATATAACAACTTCCCCCTCAATGTAATGGCTTTAATACAGATTATTTCTTTAAACGGTCGTTAGATTTACGGAAAGTGGTTGTAATATAGCAAGAGTTTTATTCTTGAAATTGTGGCACGGGTCTAAGTTAATGTTGTCTATATAAGTGAATATAAAGTTCCAGTAAATATACTCCGTTGTTACTATAAATGGACAGGACGAGAGAGAGGTCTATTTGGAAGAACCTACTTCGAACACACAGAGAGGGTTGTTGCCCCGCTTGCCCGAATGCATTTGTAATGTTAAAATTCACTTCAAAAACAGACAGTAGTTTTAGTTTTATTCTTTCTGAAGTAAGAATACTCATCGCCAACGTCAGCTTTATTGAGTTGCGTCACTGTTGCTGATAAAAGCAGTGGTACGTGGGGCTAAGAGAGCGCCTTCTGCAACCTTCGCGCTGTGCAATATGGTACAGTCCTAATCGCAGGGTGGGGAGCTGTGTGAAGGAGAGCACAGATTCCCTGCAACGGAGAAACACTGGGTGAAGGAAAGGGAAACGGGCGAGAAACATGACTCGAGTTTGCCCATGTGAAGGTTTCCACCTCGAAGGATTACAAAAACTCATGATTTAAACTTATTTAATACCCAGAAGGGCACAACGACAAAGGAGGCGAGGACACGAAAGTGAACGGAAGGGGAGCGGAAGCGGTGGAAGAGTCGCGCCTTGAAGGCACCCAGGGTATCTGACAGCAAACTCAGGAACTAAAACTGCATTTGGTGGACTTGAATACGAGTCTGGAATTTTGGATTGTGTCGTTCAGGACGCCGTGTTTGATTGTGATTAATTACCTCTTCCTGGAGCGACTTGTGTTTTGTTTAACATCGGATTGTGTCACAGCTTGGAAACAACAGGCGGGCAGGTCGCTAGCGTCCTGTGTGATTCACACGGGGAACGTTCGGCGTTTAACTCCCAAGTACTGGACTTAAAACTGTCAATTTTTCTTCTTTGTTTCACCCCCACCTGACACGTTGCCGTGCGAGCGTGGATATTCTGTCTGAGGAACTTTTCGGGGAAATATACAAGTTTAAGTGGACTGTTTGTTTGTTTGTTTGTTTGTTTGTTTCCTCGAGTTTGTACAACTGCTAGTTGACAGCAAGCTTTCTGGATAGTTTGTGGGCTTGTCTTTATTTTCTGGTGGTATTAAGGGTCTTATTGTACTGGTTGAGCCTGCACCCTCCTCTGTAGCCAGGTGATGGGCTGCTGAGTGACCACAACCCTGAAGAGTCCTTGGAGCTTTGTCTGCACTGTCTTTGTGACATTGCCAGTAGATGACAGTGAGTGTCCGGATTTTAAGCAGAGAGATAACCTCTCTCTACACTGTCCTACACCAACCAGGGCCCAGTCCCTCAGAAAGCGTCTGTAATTGGACCTATTTTTAGAGGGAGGGATGGGGTAAAAGCAGAAAGCTAGAAATTCAACTCCCCTCCTTCTCTTCTACCCCTTCCATCAGCCCATTTAGCAGAAAGCTGGGGAGCCTGGTTCCAGAGGAATTGCAAGTAATTGTTTGACAAGAGGCTAGACTGAAATTCACAAGTCAGACAAACCAATTCTAATGAATAATTTGAGTGAGATCAGTCAGAACAGTTTTGACAGATGTCTTTCAAGCCTGGGAATACCTGCTGCACTGGATTTTATTGCTAACGGCTGCACTGGACAGAAAAATCCCGTTTTGGATTACAAATTAAACATGTCTAATGAACTGCTTCTTTCCTACTTTGGGTTAATCCTACCCAGGACAACGTTCATACCATTATGCCATTAGGATCCACGACAGAGTAGAAATCTTTTAATATTCGAGAATAGTAGGACCTACTTTCGACTACCTAAAATAAGTTACCAGCAATCTGGAGCAGTGCAAACTTCCATCTCAAAGAAACAAGTAAATGTTACCCTGACTAACCAAATATTACCCACATCCCCCAACCACAGAGAAGAGAATATATATGTAGAATGAGATCTCTATATCTATAGTGTAACTCGTTACATCCTTTATATTTTTACTTAAGATAGACAAGCTGCCTGTACACCAATTGGTTGCCTTAGAAACCACAGTAACAAAGAAACAAGCTAGAGAAGACGGTGCCTTTTAATTTGATTGGTTGGTTTCCCACCATTTCAAGATTGACTGAGTCAGTTGAATAAACTGATAGAGCAAACTCTGGGATTGAAAACACCTCATGAAGGTTACTGAAGACCCCCACAAAGGCTGCCCACCTGTGAAATCATTTGATTGATTGGGTTTCCCTTCTGGATTGACCTTTTACCAAGTGTTTCCATGGTGATCACATCATCATCTGTGGAGGACAAGACTGTGCCCCCTTGCAGAATGGTCCAATCACAACCCTGGATCCCCTCTTCCCTACACCGTGACAATAAAAGTCAGTTCCCACACACACACATGCACACGTACACGAACATGCACTTTTGAACACTTTTTATAAACAAAGCAATGCATGTGTATGACTCTCAATGCAATTATGCGATAACGATTAGTGTTAGAGATGGACAATTTACAAATGTTCCTTGATGAGCTGTGAGAAAATAATGTATTTTAAAATTCTAAAGTGGGTTGGAGATTCTTTTTTTCTTTGAATCTTCCTGTCAGCATCATATTGAGCAGAATAATGTGGCCTAGAGCAGTTGCCAAAACAGATGTCTACATGGATATAGCTCAGCTTCCTTTAGCTGATGTTCATGTTCTTTAAACCACAAACAGTTGAAACAATTGATAGAATTCATCACAGTTGTATATGCTTACTTAGTTGATGTAATCCTAATTTTTTTTTGGATTGGAGTAATGTTAATGTAGCTGTTTCTTAGTGTAATATATATATATATATATATATTATTTTTTGCTAATTTTCAGTTTCTTGAATGTATCATCACACAGGCAGCGTGTTTATATTAGTGTGATAAAGCAGCTCTGCAACAGGTTACACCGCCGTTGTGTGTGAGTGTGTGTGTGTGTGTGGGTGAATATCACCACTGTGGTATTGTTTGTTTATTAATGCATTCCATAAGGTATTTTGTAGTCAAATCCAAAAGCCTTGGCTACGTCAAATTGCAATACGTTGTACACAGACAGTACTTAACACATGGTTTTGCATTTGCTTTACCAATTGTGCAAATATGAAACTGTTTCTAACTGGTGTCCTTTCTTGAAAGGTCTATTAATTGTCTGCAGGTTTGTTTTGATAGGGTTGTTAGTATGTGAATGCTATTTACATTGTCTTGTACAGTTCCATCATTTTCATCGCTCTATGAAGTGTAACGCGCACTTAGGCTTGAGTGTCCTTTAGTGTTTATTGGTTTTCTGAAGTTCACACTGTTTTATTTTTATACTTTTTTCAACTTTTAATTATTTTTTGTCGCCCAAAATTAACAGAATTGGTGTTGCAATGCTTTTATTATTGTTAGGATGGTAATTTGAATCTGTAGTGTATAGGGGCCACCAACGTGGTGCGTGTGGGCACCAGGTAGCTCCCAACGACCAAATGAATAGCCTGCAGGCTTGTTCTAAAAATAGCTCACCAGTGATAGTACAATGTGATTTCCCACGAATGTTTTAGAAGTGATTATTTGAACATTGGTAGTTTTAATAGAAAAAGTGTTGCTTATTGATATTTAAAGACCAACTTTGAAGTAATTTCATAAAATTCCAAAAAGGGTACCAAGTGACGTAATTAAACATTGTCCAAAAAATAGTCCATGAAAAACTTATTGTTTCATCTTAATGTAACCTCAGCCTCTACTGTAGCACTTTATACAATGGTACATCAACTTCCGAACGTCCCTTCATATGAAATTTTCAAGTTACGAAACTCCTCAAAAGGAAAATATTGCCTCTTGTTACGAAAGAAGTTGCGGGGTACGAAAGGTAAAACTACAGTATGGGCTGCTACCCGCAGCTCCCAGAGTTTCCTGAAAGCAACATGCTTACAGCTGCTCTGCCATTGGCTATTACTGGCATCTTCCTGGCATCCCATTGGCTAAGAGTGTTTGACCAGAGATATAAAATAGATTGTGTCTACCTGGCATCCCATTGGCTAACAGTATTTGACCATCGATATAAAATAGATTGTGTCTACCTGGCATCCCATTGGCTAAGAGTATTTGACCGTAGATATATAAAATAGATGTCTATGTAGCGTCCTCGTCATTCACTCCTCCGGCCATGAGGTGTTTAGACAGTTTTACATAAATATTAACTAACGGCCAATGAATTTGTGCAAAAATTCAAACAATTGGTGATTTGTGAAGGCTATGTTGCACAGTAAGTTTTTAATTGCGACGAGACGGGCCTTTTTTGGAAGAAGATGCCTCGCCATTGTACCTGAAGTTTCCATCAAGTTTTGGAATTTATTGAAAGAATTGCCCAGAAAAAGTGTTCACCATTCGGGCGATCGCTCACTATGATGATGTTTGCCTTGGACATTTTCGAAGGATTGTTAAAAAAAAAAAAACAAGGACTCCAGGTGGAGGAGTGGAACCGTCACTTGCCTTCGGGAGATGATGTGCGGCTTACATGATGTAAGCGTGAGTGAGCGAGCGATAAATAAAAACAAAAAACGAACATCATTGGATCAGCTCTTTACAAAACACCAGGCAAAAACACAGAGAGAACATGAACCAAAGAGGGCAAAAAACGAAGAGGACAGCAGTTAAAAAGGTAAATAACCATCATTTTTATTACCGGTATTTATTCTTTTTTTTTTTTTTTTTTTTATGTTATGCACAACTCTCATTAATTGTGCAATTGTAGTGATGGGAACATAATTCACCCAGGGAACGTTGGGACGAGGGGAGAGTTCCGGGGGGGAAGGTTTTGTTATGATGAAAGGATGAAAGAGGAGTTAGCCTGCTAGCTTCCAGCTGAGTGAGAAGTTGCTGTTAAAACCTCAGAAGCTGATGTCAATAAAACGGCAGCCTTTGGCTCCGTGCTTCAACACTCCGCCTCCGACTCCCGTCACTGCTCACTACACAATAATCTTATTGTAACATGTACGTATATGGAAAAAGTTTTAAAATACCGTATGTCATTCATTGAAGGTGCGCCTTATAATGCGGTGCGCCTTATCGTACGGAAAATACGGTATATATGTGAGGGGAGTACTCATATTTGTGAACGTCTGCATATGTATACCAACTATAATCTTACATGCTCGATTACTGAGGACATAGAGGATTTCGCTCGAAGTAGCATAATTCAAGCAACTTCATTCAAGTCACTTGAGTTAAATATGTACCATTATAGTTTCATAACTTAACTGTGTCATTCTCATACCTTGATCAAAACTAGAAGACGACATAATTGTTGACATCTTACGAACAACCACATGCAAAGCAAACTACATCAGTACAACATTTTCTTGTTTTGTTTTTTCGCCCTTCTTTCGTTGTGACTTCAAGTAGAAAGTTGGGTTGCCCACTTCATAAGGGACAGTGAGGAGGTGCTGGATGATTGTGACAACAATGTTATTTTCCGTGTTTAAAAGAGGGTTTTCGGACTTTGTTAGTGGAAGAGGCAAACAAACATTGATGGGTCTTTGGAAGGTGTATTTGTCTGCCATGGTCAGTATTGGTCATTGTTCCAGTTGTATAAATTCTGTAAGCATAACTATGGAAAAATTGGCTTCACTTGCTGTTTGTTGTAAGCAAGTGTGGGCGATGAAACTTACTTGTAGTCGGTTCTTCTTGATCAAGCTGTGGATATGAGTGGCAACATCATACGGGGACACATTGGTGAAAGAAGCAACAGATTGGGAGAATGTAACGTGGCTCCAGATGTGCCATTAACTTGCGAAAACCCGGGTGCGGCTACAGAAAAAGGCTGGTTGTCGAGCGCTATGAATGCCATAACTTGGGCATTAATGGCTTTTTAGCCTTTTCACTTTCTTTGGAATTGTTTTAATAGTTGTCAAACGCACGCTGCAAGGGGACATTTAGCTTTAGTGCCATTAGCTGCTGCAGCTGCTGCTTCATGTTCTTTCAAAACAGCTTTGCCACGATGACAAATTTTCGGGTGAACAGAAGTCTTCTTTCCCCTGCTCGGAATCTTTGCTGAACAGATTTTGATGTTCTGCCATGGAGATAAACGACCACACTGGTGAGGACATGTTGATCGCTACTTGCTAGTTTTCTACTAGTGTGGGCTAGCCTTGGGTTATGCCAAGTGAGACCGGCCGGTCTGCAAGACCGAAATGCGCAATAGATGACATAAGCAGGGGACGTGGTCTATTGTGGACTGCTCGCGTTGCAAACAGTTTACAGACTTTAATAAATCTATTGAACCTTTTTATTGGATAAAATGTACTAATCGGCCCGATCAAAAATGACATCTTTTCCTAAATCGGCAGATGTTTTATCGCTTCGATAAATATCGTGCATCCCTACTTGTGACCACATCCTGGGTTGGTATTGCTGTCCAGCTGTATTAGAATTTTGTCACACCCCCATTCTTTTTATTTGTATCAGTCAGTTTTACATTTTAATATGCTACATCATCTTAACTGGTACTGTATGTTTATTGACATATACAATTGAAGGCAGGTTGTCTATGATCTTTTCTGCTGAGATAGCATGTAAAGTTTTCCTTATGCACCTTCCCAATGATTCAACATTGCCCCATACATGATTGCTGATCATGTGAAAGGGAGCAACCAGAGTATTCCCAAATGTTCTTCATTCATACAGTAACTTCGGTGTCCTTGTTTACAATACATGTTATTTCTCCTTTATGAATAATGAATGAATGAGTCATCATCTAAACATTGTTGGAAGTTGGAGCCAGTTGAATTATTATTATTATTATTATTAATTATTAATATTTATTATTTCAGTGAGTAAACACTTAGGGCTCTATTTTCATAGACAGGTGCCTGTGCGCTTGGCGTAAAAACAAGCATATCATCATTTTCGTGCCTGGGCAAGTCTCGTCTACGTCTCCTGTTCAGGACTGCAATGCATCTTACTGGGCATTTCAGCGGACGGGGCTGCTGCTGCTGCGCCCTCGGTGCATCTGGCAATTTGCTAACAAAAAGTAGACTAGATGTTAGATGTGGTAAAACCAGGACAAACTTGTAGTGTAATGTGATTTTGTTGGATTTGATCAAGGCACAGGCAGTCAGTTTCAGCTCTCTGCGGATGTGTGGTGGATATCATTGACTCATCATATTTCATTCATAAGCATGACAACAGTGGGAGGAATTGTCCCACGATCATTGTTTAAATCAACTAATTGAAGGAATCATTATCTTAAAAAGATGTAATTTCACCCCCTGACCGCGTGGCACAAGTATTGGGGGCAGGTGTCCACATCACATGCACAGCCAACTATATCATCCTCAAGGGGAGATCTTTCAGTTTACCGGTACTTGTGTAAATGCTCTTTGCGTATGCCAGCCTTTCACGTGGACCCTCACGAGTCAATTTCTGCTTTCACAATGTCAAAGACTGTGCGCTTGATCCTAATTTTAATGTGAATGAGAGCCGCTTTGAATGCATGCATGAAACAAGGTTGTTGCTAACATGAGGACAGCAATTGGCATTGGAGCTATTCATTTGTTTAAATAGCTGCTCGTGGTTGGAGACTTTATCACTTAATATGGTTAGAATATCTTTAAAGGTATTATATCTTGTTTTTTGAAGCCCTTACAAAGTTAACTATAGGCGTATAATGATTAAACCTTACCTTTGACACCATGGCGATGTACTTTTTAAAATGAAATATTAGGCATATTGCTGGATATTTTTTCTAATGTGAAAGTAAAATACCCGGTTCCGCAAAACCCGGCCTCTCCCCGTGTGGTTGCCGCACCCGTCTCGTTCAAGCCGACTGCTGCGTGCACCACCCACAAAATTCTGGAGCGCTGCGTTTGAGCACTGAGTGGCAATGGAAGACCGGCTAGCCCTTGTATTACAACCGTGTAAAAATTGGATGGATGTTCAATTCTTCAATAAACATTTGGAAAAAAAAAAGGCTCCTTGCTGCAAGAAATCGTAGTGAAGGAGGAGGGGAGAAGAGGGAAAGAAAAAAACCCCCAAAATAAAACCCTGAGCAGGGCGCGAACCGGGGACCTGCTGCTTACAGGGAGAGTGCGCTAACCATTACAAAAATAAAAGCAATGCATACTTGACTTTTTTTTTTTTTTTTTTTTTTTTTTACTTAATAAAGGCTGCGGACAAGCTGGATGTGCACCTCACGCTCTACTTTTACCAGATGTGTTGTTTTAAGTTCATCCGTCATGTGGGTTGGGAAAAAATGAGCACCAAACAACAACCTCTGAAAATCATTTGAGAACCACACCAAAATTATGTTCACCCTATATCTATAGAGCGTTCATGTAAGCATTGTAACAGGTTGCAAGTCTCACATGATCATCAAAGCTGTATTGATTGTCTCATTTATTCATATTAATTCAATGAGCATAAGCGGTTCATAGGATGGATGGATGGATAGATGGATATTTGAGTGAAAGCCAAGGTTGACCATGTTTGTTGTCACTGCTCTTTCACTTTGTCTGATCAACTTCAAGTTTTTCGGAATTATTTTTTGTTAGGGCAGACCTATGGAGTATTGTATGGCCCATCGCCCACACACAGTTTCTGACCGGCTCTTGCAAAGTCTTTAAAAGTCCTTAGATTCATTAGTGGGGTCAAAAACGTCCCCAAGTACTGTACTTTGTATAGAATCTCAAAGGTTAACTCTGTGACTATAGCTGTTAGGTATCCCCAGCAGTCTCACCACCGTAAAGGTCATCTTTATAGTAACACAACAACAAAACATTTGTGTTTACGTGTCCTACAAAACTGAGTATTGATAATCTTTCAATTTTGAAAGAGTTATTGACAGAATGTTAAATGTAGTCAGTGTCTCATTGGAAACTTTTCCTTTAGTTGGCAACCCCAGTAGTTAAAAGAGAATTATGCTTATGTTGAATACAAATTGAGATAGCTGGGGTCAAAGGTCAAAGATTGCCTTTTGAGGAACACACATTGTCAAACTAAATTGACAAATTATTCAATAGTTTTAATAACAGCAATAACCGCTGCATTGATTGATGCAGTATTCTGTATTTATTTGAAGTTGAACTATGTTTCTGACCGTGTGATAATGTTTAATCAGAGTGAATGTTTCGTGAGATAACCAAAATATTAAAATACAACTCATTATTATGATGGAATACAGTTCTTTACCTTTTGCAAACAAAAGTATATTAAAAACAAGGCGTTAAATTCAAGCACATCTGACAGTTTCATCAAAACTGAGCCTCGTTACTCTTGTAAAGGCAGAATGTTTGATACAGCGCTGTACTAAAAGTCATTACATTGTACTAGGGGTGTTAAAAAAAAATCGATTCGACGATATATCGCGATACTACATCGCGCGATTCTCGAATCGATTCAATAATCGGCAGAATCGTTTTTTTTTTTTTTTTTTTTTTTTTTAGGATTCACACCTTGAGCATGGAAGAATGTTATATGAACGGAACATTAAGCCTTAATATTTTATTTTAATGCTGTTCAAACATGAAACAGATTACAACCTCTATAAGACTGAAATTTCAGATAAATAAATACATTTTCATATAAATCTTACACTCTACAAGCTTACTGATTAGTATTTTCTAAATGTGAATGAAAAAAAATCGCAACAATCGACTTATAAATTCGTATCGGGATTAATCGGTATCGAATCGAATCGTGACCTGTGAATCGTGATACGAATCGAATCGTCAGGTACTAGGCAATTCACACCCCTACATTGTACAATTGGTACTAATCTGACCTGCGCTTCGTGAATATTGCCACTGTTTGTGAGAGTAGAGTCATGTCAAAAACACATGACTAGGGAGTGACGATATCTCGATACGGCGATACATCGCAATATTTTCTCTCACGATGGGTTATCGATATGCCTATGCCAAGTATCGATACAGCCGCTGTAACGGCTCCATTGTTCCTTATTGCGCAATTACTTGGCGGGCCACAAGAGGCTCATAAGAGTGGCGGGGAAATGTGCGGCAGTCTTCAGCCGAAGAAGACCCAAGTAAACAAAACGCCGGCTGCATACAAGTCAGATGTGGATATATTGATAGTGTGGAATGGATACATTTCGGATTTTATCAAATGGAATAGAGAAGAGACGGACTTGGGTGTATACAAGAACTGTCTCACAATAGTTACACTGGAAACATGACGAATATGACAGCCACTTAGAGCGGCATCATCCAGGACTAGACTTGCTAAAGGTAAGAGCTAATTCTCTCTCTTTCTCTGCTAATTTAATTCTCCAAGGGCAAAGTTGATCACGCACAGCATCTCCACCCGTAAAGCGTAGTTGTGAATGATGGTTTTCGCTACGTGATTTCGTTAGGCGTCAGGGGCACGAGGGAGATGTTTTGCTCGGTGAGTTTAAGCGGGAGCAATACGACACGAAAAACACAACGCTGTGATAGTTACAAAATGAAATGGAGCTCAGCTCAAGCTCCCGAATGTCGGGCCACTTTCCTGAACTTCCAAACTACACGAGTGCAACAAGAAATGAGAAATGGCAAACTAACACACGAGAGCGGAGGCTCGCTAACAAAACGAAGGGAGAAAGGAACACATACAAATAGCCAGACCACGACTAAAGACAACCAGGTAAAATAACTGGTCATTCCACTGAGAAAAAGAATTCCAACTTTGTAAGAAGAGATAAGGGCTAAACTAATGCACTTGAGTCGTCACAACGAGTAGGTCTTACCAGCGAGTCAACAACGGATGGACATCTATCTTTTTTTTTTTTACCATTTCCACGTATTCCATCAGTGATTGGGACCTCAAATCATACGTGCTGCTCTTCTTTTCTTTTTCTTTTTTAAAGAAAAGCACGAGCTTTTATTTGTGTAAGACATTTATCTGTCCAGTGAGTGACCCAGTTTTGCATAAGTTTCTATGAAAAATGTGTATTATATCGTCAATGTTGGTTTTAAAACATATCTTTCTACTTTTTGAAGCACACAATTTCTGAGCAATGTTAATATAGATTTAATTGGATTTAATATCTAAAATTTCATTTAAATTTAATTCAAAATTTATAAAATGAAACAATTGACTATGTAACTGACTGGCATGTTGTATGCCAGTAGTATTTGAGACACAAATTTGTTCACAAAAGTTCTCTGTTGAGAAGACATTTGTATTTGTTTAAAAAAAATGCACAAAATTACTCACTCTGAAGAAGACACCAGTTTTAATATGTTTTTTCAGTGATGGTATAAAAATAAGCTATTTTGTCATTGAAAAAAAATCAATTTATGTCTTGAGTAGATTTATCGTGATTATCGTGGACTTATTTCCTGACCAATATATCGATAATCGCAGTATCGTCATTTCGCGAGATAATCGTTATCGTGAGCCTCGTATCGCGTATCGTATCGTGAGGTACCCAGAGGTTCCCACCCCTACTTAACATACAATAACCATTTATGCTCTTAGTTGCTTTCAAATTCTGCACAACAGACGTGTGTATATGAAGTGTTATCGATTCAACTTGAGTTTGCATGTTCTCCCCGTGCCTGCATGGGTCTTCTCAGAGTACTCCGGTCACCTCCCACATTCCAAAGACATGCATGGCAGATTAATTGGGCGCTCTGAATTGTTCCTAGGTGTGCTTGTGAGTGTGAGTGGTTGTTCGTCTCTGTGTGCCCTGCTGCCAACAATTCAGGGTGTACCCCGCCTACTGCCCGAAGCCAGCTGGGATAGGCTCCAGCACCCCGCAACCCTTGTGAGGAATAAGCGGTTAAGAGAATGGATGGATGGATACTAGATTCAACTCCTTACAGTATTATATATTTTTTATTCTACGAATGGAAGTACAGTACTACCTTTGTCAACCCAAAGATGTCTGAGGTTTTACTAGATCAGACCACCATCCCACTCGAGAATACAGTGGTACCTCTACTTACGAAATTAATTGGTTCTGGAAGAAAGTTCTTAAGTAGAAAATTTTGTAAGTAGAGACGCATTTTCCATGTAAATGCCCTAATCCGTTCTAAGCCTCCCAAAATTCAGACATAAATGTTTTATAAAGCATAAAAATGCATCAAAACATGTAACAAATGCATGTTACAATTAGATTATTGCACAATAAATGAGAGTTGTGCATAATGTAAAAACAAAGAATAGAGTGAAGAATAAAAATGATGGTCATTTACCTTTTTAACTGCTGCCCTCATCGTTTTTTGCCCTCTTTGGTTCATGTTCTCCTCTCTCAGAAGTGTTTTTTTGTTTTTGTTTTTTTGCCTGGTGTTTTGAAAAGAACTGATCCATGGATGTTTGCTTTTTATTTTTTTATTTTTTATTTTTTCTTTTTTTCTTTTTTTAAACAATCCTTCGGAAATGTCCAAGGCAAACATTATCTTAGTGAGTAAACGCCCGACTGGTGAACACTTTTTCTGGGCGATTCTTTTAAACAAATTCTGAAACTTCATGGAACCTTCCGGTATGACGAGGCATCTTTTTCAAAAAAAAAAAAGGCCCGTCTCGTCGCAATTAAAAACTTACTGTGCCTTCATCAATCACCAATTGTTTGAATTTTTGCATAAATTCGTTGGCCGTTAGTTCATACATTTACGAAAAACTATCGGAACACCTCATGGGCCGCGGGATGAATGATGAGGACGCTGTACAGACGCCGATCTAGTATCGAGGCTCATAGATACCTATGGTAAAGGTTCCTCTTAGCCAATGGGATGCCAGAAACATGCACAAACACCGATCTAGTATACGCTCATACCTATGGTAGGTTCCTCTTAGTCAATGGGATGCCAGAACGATGCCAAACACCGATCAAGTATTTACGCTCATAGGTACCTATTAGGGGTGTTAAAAAAAATCGATTCGGCGATATATCGCGATACTACATGGCGCGATTCTCGAATCGATTCAATAAAAAAAACAAACATTTTTTTTATTATTATTTATTTATTTTATTTTTTTTAAGAGCTCAGAATTGTTCATTCGGTAGTCTTACCGATTCAACGTCTTATCATCATTGCCTTTTTTGTGTGTGTGTGTGTGTGTGAATCGATTTTTAAACTTCCATTTTTAATGGAAAAATATTCAACAAAACGTCTGACTTCGGGTTAGGATTCACACCTTGAGCATGGAAGAATGTTATATGAACGGAACATTAAGCCTTAATATTTTTAATTTAATGCTGTTCAAACATGAAACAGATTACAACCTCTATAAGACTGAAATTTCAGATAAATAAATAATACATTTTCATATAAATCTTACACTCTACAAGCTTACTGATTAGTATTTTCTAAATTTGAATGAAAAAAAATCGCAACAATCGACTTATAAATTCGTATCGGGATTAATCGGTATCGAATCGAATTGTGACCTGTGAATCTTGATACGAATTGAATCGTCAGGTACTAGGCAATTCACACCCCTAGTACCTATGGTAGGAACTAGCCATAGCCGAAAGTATGCTCCGTTCGGTAATGTATTTTTACCTTTCGTATCTACAAATTTCTTTCATAACAAGAGGCAATATTTTCCCGTTGAGGTGTTTCTTAACTCGAAAATTTCGTATGAAGAGACGTTCGTAAGTAGAGGTTCCACTGTATACTCAAAAAATAATGTGCATTGTCCAGTACAAGGAAATTGCATAATGCTGAATTTGAGTTTTAGAGAACAGCAAAACGGGAACAGCCCAGCAACAGTCAGGTTGTTATTTAAAAAAATAAAAATAAAAATAAAAAAAAAGTCACTTTTAAATTCATACATGATTTATCATTTAATGTGCTGTAGCTGAATCATTGTATCCATACTTCCTTAATTGCATCACAACAGAAAATAAATAAGTATTGGATGAAAAAAAACAATAATAATATCATCAATGTGTTAATGGGTGAGAGTGTGGAAGTTTAGAGTCAGAATGCATTTCTGTATGACTACTTAATGGTTTCACAGCAAAGCTCTTGTTATCACCCTTTACAGTTTGATGGAGTTTGGCAGTTGGTCATTGGTCAGTGTTAGGGGTGTTAAAAAAAATCGATTCGGCGATATATCGCGATACTACATCGCGCGATTCTCGAATCGATTCAATAATCGGCAGAATCGATTTTTTTTTTTTTTTTTTTTTTTTTTTTTTTTTTTTTTTTTTTTTTTAGGATTCACACCTTGAGCATGGAAGAATGTTATATGAACGGCACATTAAGCCTTAATATTTTTATTTTAATGCTGTTCAAATGTGAAACAGATTGCAAACTGTTTGTGTACAGTGGCTCACGGTTATAAGCCTCAAGTTTTAGATAAATATATTCATACAAATCTTACAGTGTACATGTACAAATTTACTGATAGTATTTTCTAAATTTGAATGGAAAAAAATCGCAACAATCGACTTATAAATTCGTATCGGGATTAATCGGTATCGAATCGTGACCATTCGTATCGGGATTAATCGGTATCGAATCGAATCGTGACCTGTGAATCGTGATACGAATCGAATCGTCAGGTACTAGGCAATTCACACCCCTAGTCAGTGGTCATCCTTATATATGCTGGAAGAAATGTTTATTCATTCAATACTTTTAATGGAGCAGCACAGTACATTTCATCTTAAATGTTTACAACATGAGTCTGTTTGGTCTTGGCACATCTTTTTTTATTCTACTAATGTAGACTATTTGCATTTGCTTACAAAATAATTATTTTTGTAACATTTAAAATGGGAATGCAATATAATTGGAAAACCACGAAACATGCAGTGTTTATGGGCTGAAAACGTTTTTTATGAAATTTCAATCAAACATGGCACAATACGTAAGGATATTTGTGCTCAAGATTATTTGTTGTAATATGCTTCTTGGCAATAAATCTCATACCAATGAAAGGCCTTATACATTATTATTATTTTTTAAATATTGCTACATTTGTAATGGACGTGATGGGATAAGCAGTAGAGCTGAGTATGTGAGTAACTTGCATCCATGAAACCAAATCTTCTGTGCCAGTGCCAAAACAGCGTACTTTGCTGTTACCATTCACTCTCATTTGGTGTTTGGGGGAGATTGGTTGATGGTTGAAGTTTGAAGAAAACAGACATATTGGCAATTAAAAAATATATTTATCGGTACTTAGCATGGTAGGTCTCTTTGCTAGCCTGGCACTCCACCACATTCTGGTCATACACCTCTGTGTGTGGGATAGCTTTCCCATTCCTCAACTAGCATTTTGTTGCAAGTTATCACGGTCGCGTGTATATTCAGCTTACAACTTATGTATAACAATATAACAGCAGAACCCTTGTCCTATCAAAATGTTTCAGCTCCCATAAATATCAAGAAAAGTCTATCTTCAAGGATGTCTCTGTTATTGTTCAACATGGCAGTTGTGCCCTTTGAAATAACTATCCAGTCAAATGGACAATTTTAAGTTAACTGAAAGTGCGACTTAAAGTATTGCAGAATCACATTTTATGCAGTCATTGCTGGCCAACTTGTCAGAGTCAATTCCTGCCTTAGTAAGGGTAGTTCATCCATAAAACCTTCTGTAAAAGTTCTGATTTTAGTTAGTGGCTCTGATTTTAGTTAGGGGGTGAATCTTCCACATTTTTACTTAATCAAGGTGAAATCAAAACCCTGTACAAATAAACTCATTTACTACAATGAGTTGACTCATCACTGAAGGTAACTTCATCCAGTCATCCACAGTTCCACATGAGTTGACTCATCACTGTCAGTCATCCACAGTCCATAATTGTCTCTCCTGAGCCCATTGCAGTAGGGGTATGCCAAAAAAAAAAATCGATTAATAAAAGAATCGAGAGTCTCATTTATTAATCGAATCGATATTAATATCCAAAAATCGATTTTATTTAAATTAGAAATGAAGAAGGGGAAAAGGCAGTTGTAGCCCACATGCTGTTTTTGTGGAAAAAGGCACTTAAAATACAAAATTAATAAATGTTGAAAAAAAAAAAAAAAAGACACTTTAATGTCTCTATTTGTCATTTTGTCTTGCAAAGCAGACTGGAGTAGATCATGACAATGTTATGAATATCTGTAAATTGAAGCAGAAATCATTTGTCAATCAAATAATTTTGAATCAAAAATCGTTTGAATCGAGAATCGAAAATCGATTCTGAATCGAATCGTACACCCAAAAATTGTAATCGAATCAAATCGTGAGACAGTCAAAGATTCCCAGCCCTACATTGCAGTCTTGTTCTTTTTTGTTTAAGCGTCAATGATGGTTTCCTTTTAGCTTTCCTGTATGTAAATCCCATTTCCTTGAAGCGATTTTGCACAGTTTTGTCATATACATTGACTCCAGCTTCTTCCCATTTCTTCTTCATTTGTCTTGTTGTGCATTTTCTGTTTTCAAGACATATGGCCTTTAGTTTGTCTTGATGCTTAGATGTCTTCTTGGTCTACCAGTACGCTTGACTTTAACAACCTTCCCATGCTGTTTGTACTTGGTCCAGATCTTCAATACAGCTGACTGTGAACAGCCCACATATTTGGCAACCATACGTGTAGAGTTACCTTCTTCAAGAAATTTGATAATTCTCTCTTTGGTCTCATGAGACATCTCCCTTGTTGGAGCCATGATTCTTGCCAATCCACTTGCTCCAGCAGCCCTCCAAGGTGTGATAACTGCACTGTTTTTAACTGCTGACTAACGAGCAGATGTAATTTGAGGCAGGTGCCCAATTAAGGAAAGGAAATTGACTGGGTGTGTCCTTATTTTCTGCTCAAAATTGAGTTATTCCATATTTTTTTCCTCAGAATGGAGTTATTCCATATTTATTTCCCTGCACTTGCTCTATAAAAGTAACATTTACTGACCAGCACAATGTTTTTTCTTCATTTCTTTTAGTGTTTCTGAAAGCCAAGATGTTGCACTTCGGAATGACTTTACGGCTGTTTCATGCTTTTTATCTGAGTTTGAGCTCCAGAATAAAACACCTGAGTGAGTGCTCGTCCAACACTGGTGATTCCATACTTGGGGTTGTATTAGTTTAGTCTTGAGCATGAGTCAACAGGATTTGACGAGTAAGCTGCAGCAGTTCAGTTGCAGGAATTTCGTATAGGGTTCTACACTAACTTTTGCGCTGGTAGCACTGGTGCTACCAACTTTTTCAGTTGGTCGCACCACCCAGGTTTTGGACACACCGTTTTTGGGGGCGATATAGCATGACCGTATTTGCTGATGTAAAGTTGTCTCAATAGGGCTGTTCACAATCACCCCAAACTACTATATTTCGAACTGCGCACTGCGTGTGGGCGTGGCCAGTTGAGTTTCGAACAAGAGATGGAGCAATGCACAGGCAGGCGACTGAGGCTAGTGCATTTGTACGAGTCAAAACCTGCACACAAAGCACATCTAGTGACATGCATACGTATACAAAACATGTCATGTGGCACAATGTTTATGTAAGTCAGTGCTTCTCAATTATTTTCTGTCAAACGCAATGAAACTCAATACAGTCATTGATAGCTAAACCCCTAGCAACAAAAATGAGTGCACCCCTAAGTGGAAATGTCAACTTGTCAGGTGTGAATAGGGAGCAGGTGTCTTACATGTGGTATTACAGCTCTCACACACTCAAACTGGTCACTGAAAGTTCAACATGGTGAGACAAAAGTGAGTACACCTCCAAGTAAAAATTCCTGAAGTGTCAATATTTTGTGTGGCCAGTGGCCACCATTACTTTCCAGCACTGCCTTAACTCTCTTGGGCATGGAGTTCACCAGAGCTTCACATGTTGCGATGAAGATGTGATTTACTTTGAGGAATGCAAATAACAGTTGTTTACATTAGAATAACTAATTAATCCAACTCTCTAAGATGGTGTGTACAAGATGAGCTCTTACCTTTATCTTCAGTTGAGTTGTAGCTTGTGCTATATGAACATTAGGGCTGGGAATCTTTGACTGTCTCACAATTTGATTCGATTACGATTTTTGGGTCTACGATTCGATTCAGAATCAATTTTCGATTCAAAAGATTTTCGATTCAAAATTATTTCATTGACAAATTGTTTCTGCTTCAATTTACAGCTATGCACAACATTGTCATGATCTACTCCAGTCTGCTTTGCAAGACAAAATGACAAATAGTCTTTTTTTTTTTTTTTTTTTTTTTTTTTTTTTTTATTGAAAGTGCCTTCTCCACAAATACAGCATGTGGGCTACAACTGCCTTTTCCCCTTTTTCTTAATTTCTAATTTAAATAAAATCGATTTTTGGATATTAATATAGATTCGATTAATAAATGAGAATCTCCATTCTTTTATGATTCGATTTTTTTGGCACACCCCTAATGAACATGTTTAAAATATACAATCAAAGGCATGTGCTTATTCAGAAAATGTTTGATTTACTTTTTAAATTTTCAGTAGTCTACCTGTGTGAGTCTCAACCAACATGGTGTGAGAGATCATCAGGTGTGCCTCAGGAAATTATCCAATTTCTTAAAATTGATATTGAGATTCTGATTTACTATGCCACAAACACATATTGTGACAGGCAGAGCAATGAAGGGTTCTTCCATTTGATGTCCGAAGGAAACGTTGGCCTGTGTATCCATCATCATTATTTGTTGATACACTTTTTGTGTCATTTATTTGGTAGTGTGCTATAAGATTTTTATAATGCACCTTGTCTCAGTCCAGTTTGGGAAACACTGGTCTGTCTGTTAATTTAGTTTAATTATTACCACTTGTTTCTTAAACATCGTATTCTTATTTTTTTTGTCATGACTCATATTGTAAAATGACCTTTGTAATATGGTGAAGCTGTTTGGATGTGATTTGAGTTGTAGAATGACTGAGAATGAGATGTGAGTCTGCAGAAGGTCCTGACACACTGAGTGCTTTTTTTTAAACACAATTTTTGTGATGTTGAGTAATGTTTGTGTGTGGATTGTGTTTTTGTACACCCTGACAAATTGTTTTAACTTAACTTAAATTGGTTTAACTTTCTAGTACAGTGTTTCTCAAAGTGTGACATGCAGGGCGCTCTAGTGGTACACAAAATAATCATCAAATATTGTTGAATGCCTATTTGTGTTGAGCACATGAGTACTGTCATTTCCGATGACCTGCGTGGTCATGGAAGCTGAGAAAGAAAACATAGGCAGAGAGAAGTAGAGTGTAGTTTGGAGACATGTGGGCTGATGGTTGCAGGGAATACAGTAGGGGTGTGAATTGCCTAGTACCTGACGATTCGATTCATATCACGATTCACAGGTGACGATTCGATTCGATACCGATTAATCCCGATACGAATTTATAAGTCGATTGTTGCGATTTTTTTTTCATTCAAATTTAGAAAATACTAATCAGTAAGCTTGTAGAGTGTAAGATTTGTATGAAAATGTATTTATTTATCTGAAATTTCAGTCTTATAGAGGTTGTAATCTGTTTCATGTTTGAACAGCATTAAAATAAAATATTAAGGCTTAATGTTCCGTTCATATAACATTCTCCATGCTTAAGGTGTGAATCCTAACCCGAAGTAAGACATTTTGTTGAATATTTTCCATTAAAAATAGAAGTTTAAAAATCGATTCAGCCGCCTATTAAATCGATTCGAGAATTGCGCGATGTAGTATCGCGATATATTGCCGAATCGATTTTTTTTAACACCCCTAGAATACAGTACTAGTGAGGGTGGGTGAGATTGGGGGAGGGAAGTTGAGAGCGAGAGAGAACATTGTTTTTTTTAAATACATAAAAACATCAGTTTTTTTTTTATTTATTAACTTCATTGTGTAAAGCAGCAAACTATTTTCCTGTCTAGTATCAAGACTAAATGGGCTTAAAAAAAAATAAAAATCAGCTCTACTATCAGTGTAATTTTGGAAACATTTTATTGTGCAGACTTATTGGGAAAACAAACACTGTCACTAATTATTAGTAATTATTTTTAGATTAATATACAGTACTATAGCGAATTGGTTGTGTATATTGTTTGATACACACACGTTATGTTCTGTTTTGCTAAGCGTGATATTTCCGAGCGTCTTTGAATGCAACTCAATGAGGGGAGGCAGGGGTTGAAAGTGCGAAGGTGAGGGGGCATTCGGCCGTGTGTACTCTTCGTCTTAGGCTGCTATTGTCCGATTTGGTGCCAGGTACTGTGTTTGTGATTCATAATAAGAGGTGACATAATCAACTGTCTGGTCATATCTGGCTGATGAATAGCAGAGCGTACAGTTACCGGTTCAGTTTAACGAGTAGTTTTTCTCTCATTCTCTCACGGTACAGACATTTATTAATTTGCCAACCATTTTGCTGTGCAGTCCACTATAACGTGATTCCAGCCAGACATGTATCAAAGTGTACACAGTCAGGTTAGGTTAGGTTAGGTTAGCTTAGTGGTTTGGCATGTAGCTTAATTGCTGCAACGGACGCAGAAGAGGAGGCAACTTCCTCACCATTCTCCACGCTTGGTGGCCCATTTTTGGCTGGGTGCTCCCAGACCGTACTAATGATATTGTCCGACATTGTTTTTACTTCCCCACGCTGTGTGTCATACCAAGGGAAGCAACTCCACAACATGTTTCGCCGCGTGAGTAGCCAGCCAAAGTTCGTTGCGAGCCCTGACCTCCGACTGATGTGTTGCTGCACTTGAACTTACGCCTATAATGACTCAAGCCTATGGAACATCCATCCATCCATCCATCCATCCATCCATCCATCTTCTATCGCTTATCCGAGGTCGGGTCACGGGGGGAACAGCTTTAGCAGGGAAACCCAGACTTGCCTCTCCCCAGCTACTTCAACCAGCTCCACCGGCGGGATCCCAAGGCGTTCCCAGGCCAGCCGAGAGACAGCGTGTCCTGGGTCGTCCCTGGGGCCTCCCGCGGGTGGGACATGCCCGGAACACCTCTCCAGGGAGGCGTCCAGGAGGCATCCGAAGTAGATGCCCGAGCCACCTCAGCTGGCTACTCTCAATGCGGAGGAGCAGCGGCTCGACTGAGTCCCTCCCGGATGACCGAGCTTCTCACCTTATCTCTAAGGGAGAGCCCGGACACCCTGCGCACCCTTTCGGCCGCTTGTATCCGGGATCTTGTTCTTTCGGTCACGACCCACAGCTCGTGACCATAGGTGAGGGTTGGAACGTAAATTGACCGGTAAATAGATTGCTTCGTCTTTTGGCTTAGCTCTTTCTTCACCACAATGGACCGATACAGGGTCCGCATCACTGCAGACGCTGCACCGATCCGCCTGTCGATCTCCCGCTCCATTCTGCCCTCACTCGTGAACAAAACCCCAAGATATTTGAACTCCTCCACTTGGGGCAGGATCTCATCCCCGACCCGGAGAGGGCACTCCACCCTTTTCCGACTGAGGACCATGGTCTCGGACTTGCAGGTGCTGATCTTCATCCCAACCGCTTCACACTCGGCTGCGAACTGCTCCAGTGAGAATTGGAGATCCCGGCTAGATGAAGCCAACAACACCACATCATCTGCAAAAAGCAGAGATGCAATGCTGTATGGAACATCTCAGCATTTAATTGTCACTTTTGCTATTCAATGTGTTTTAAAGATATTACATCTTGGTATTTTAAAAGAAACACAAGAATTATGGAAAAACTAACCAGCTATTCTGTGAAATGTATAATTTCAACTCTTCCCTGAAAAACTTGCCAATTTATGTTGAGCAATTTTATAGCACGTTTTATGAATGCTTTTACATTAAGTACTGCATTGGCATTTTGGACAGTCATGTGATCATCGTGACGTATCGCGTGCGTAAAATGCACATTGAATGACATGGTAGCATTGAACTCATGAGGATTTATAGCGTCCCATGGCAGACATCAAAGTTGGAATTTCGCCTTACAACAAAGAAGCACTTCTTCAAAAGCAGTACAGCCACGGAGGACATCGAAAGCCAGATAAAACTGGCATATTCGGCCGCCGGCGAGTAGAGTGGACGTTAAACATCCATTAAACATTTTTACTCTGCTACATGTTGTGTGCTAAGCCTGCTTTAGTCCAAATTAGGAGCGGCCACTCCCCCCACCCACCCCCACATGGAATGATATGAAACCGGACGTGTTGAGGACTTCACTCTGAACAGAATTGGCGCAGTATTTGGAATTGAAGACGTTTTAATTCTCATTGAAATGAGCGAAGACAGCTTCCGGTTACGCACGGGATACGTCATCACGATCACGTGACCAGGTACATGGCGTCCCACATCGTAGGATCGAATTCTCAACTCAAGTTTATTTATATAGCGCTTTCAAGCAGCCTGAGCTGTCACAAAGCGCTTTACAGAAATACAAAAAACAAACTTAACATAAAACATTAACACCAATACAATACAATCACAACAACAAATCATCATTTTTCCATTTCTACATACGCTTTGATGTTTGAAGCAGTTTTAGATGAAAGAGGACAGAATCAGTCTCCTTTCAACAGTTGATCCAGAGATGTGATCTCAAAATGCATGACGTCACACACGTTTGCTACTAGCTAAGTTTGCTTATAAGCTAGCTCATAAACAAGCAGCTGCTGCGTTCGTGATGAATTGAAATGAAATGGGGGGGAAAAAAATGAATTCGGACACTTAATCGGTAAAAACTAAAATTCAGGGAATCAGATGCCAAAGATGTGTACTTTTATTCTTTCTACACAATGAAAATGATTAATAAGGCTTGTGTTGCTTTCAGCCTTTCCATAGTTAACTATAGGCGTATAATGATTAAATCTTACCTTTGACACCATAGCAATTTAATATTTTATGAAATGTTTGGTATTTTGCTGGGTATTTTTCTAGGAGGAGGGGAGAAGAGGGAAGGGGGGGGATAGTCCACTAAGGTTGAACCTGAGTTGAATTTAGTGGATATGAATACTCATTGTCCCGGATACAAGCGGCCGAAATGAGTTTCCTCCGCAGGGTGTCCGGGCTCTCCCTTAGAGATAGGGTGAGAAGCTCGGCCATCCGGGAGGGACTCAGAGTAGAGCCGCTGCTCCTCCGCGTTGAGAGGAGCCAGCTGAGGTGGCTCGGGCATCTGGTTCGGATGCCTCCTGGACGCCTCCCTGGGGAGGTGTTCCGGGCATGTCCCACCGGCGGGAGGCCCCGGGGACGACCCAGGACACGCTGGAGAGACTATGTCTCTCGGCTGGCCTGGGAACGCCTTGGGATCCCGCCGGAGGAGCTGGTTGAAGTGGCTGGGGAGAGGGAAGTCTGGGTTTCCCTCCTGAAGCTGCTGCCCCCGCGACCCGACCCCAGATAAGCGGAAGAAGATGGATGGATGGATGGATGGATACTCATTGTTCCTTATCTTCTCTGCACCCATGCACATATTAAACAAACACCAACAAAATTAACCTATGCTAAACGATTAACAATCGCAATTAGCATTAGCCCTGAATAAACTCGAATCACTTACTTTGTGTACTTTTCCTGAAATCCACTTCATAGTCCAACATAATGCAAAATCCAATTTGATCACAATATTAATGCACTTAAATAGCGCTTCATCTTCATCATGTTTACTAATACTAAGCTTGACGTATTCGCTTGTATCGTTCAAACATATTGAGTTGTCGAAGCCTAAAATAGCCATTGATGCAGCATACTAACGATACCGCACACGCACAGAAATATTTTCCAAATAGCTCACGTTATGCTCCAAGTTCCCGCACCGTCACCCTAGTTCCTTTCCATCTCATTCAAATCCATAAACGTCCAAATTGAGTTCGTTTCTACCTCCAGCGGCCGTGCAAACTCCCTTACGATCCCTAAGTTCCGTCTGTTGTGAAGTGCATTGTGTCAATTTGACTTGTTTTTTGCACATTTGATGGTGTAAAACTGGAGTATAATAGCCCTTACCTGTGGCAAATGCTGAATTTATCATGCCTGCACGCTACTTGGAGGAGTGAGGGGGGGAGGGGGGGGGGGGGGGTGCTTATGGCCATAGCGCTGTTTAACATTAAGTAGATATGTCTTCCTGTTACTGATGCGTCGGGACACCCGCCATCTTATGTGTATCTGGCCGGCAGCAATAAATTAATTAAAGCTCTTATTTAGAGATTTTTGACGCAGATTGTTTTGTTACAAACATAGTACATGTAACAATGTTAATTTTCTCCCTTTTCATTCTAAAGAGACCACAAACAAACCCTAAGAAGCATCTTAGTTAGTAGTGGTGTATCGGAGTCAGCAGTGTCCGTGCGGAACCGAAATATTCGTTCCGGGCGTCCCGGTGCTGCAAATATGTTTTTGGTTTTTTTTGGTTTTTAATTAAAATATAGCTTCGGCGCATTCATTTTTGCGTCGACCACCTTTTCTGTTCGACCAATCCGACTTGGTCGAGTCAGGTTGACTTTTATTCCCAGCCCTATTCAGTTGGGTTCAACAGCGCAAAAGTTTTACTTGTGTACACAAGTGTCAGCCTGAACCTTTCTGGGATTTTAAGACGGCCAATTGTCATTGTGATAATTGTTTGTTTTTAATTCATTTGGATATAATGTTTACTGATAAAGGCTACTTTTATCACTATCCTGCGAGCATGGAGGGCTCAGAGAAAGTGGGCGTGTGTTTAGTCCTCACAGGTGTCGTTGTGGTGGGTCCACACCTAATGACATCATTAAGTGAGCACCCGCTCGTTTTCTCAGGTTGGGAGGGGCTGGTGCTTGGAGAGCAGAATTACCTAGAATTTCTCATGGAGGGGCGAATGGAGGAAAACACCACTTAGGTCATGTTTTCGTTGAGGAATTAGCATTTTAACATGGCTAAAAGTTCCAGAAAGTTGATTTTTCACGTTACTGCCCATTTAATGAGGAATAATATGCCAATTTTGCCTGCAAAATGCGAAACTGCTTATTTCCGGCCTTGGCGGGAAAATAAAATGCTTGGGAAGCCCGTAGTTTGATCAATACAATAGACAATTTTTTTCCAGACTTGATGAATTGCCATTTACGTGCATGTTTGTTGCATACTGTCAGAGTTCACCAACGTGGTGCCCGCGGGCAAGGAAAATTAAATAATTTTTAATAATGACTACGACTAACTAGGGCTGTCACAATATTTCTTTTGGAATTGATTGTCCTATTTATTACTCCATCAATTACTTGAGTAATCATTCTGTCCGTTTTGAGAACTTTTTGCGTCGACCAATTTTTGTGGTTGAGTTAAGCCGAGTTTTTCCCAGCCCTAACAGCAACATATAATAACTTGTAATTAAACTAATTATGATGAAATGTTATTTCACAAGTGTTTATCAAAGTGGTAGCCCTTCCTTTGCACTAATCAGTCACCAAGAAGTAGGCTCAGCTCCAAAAATGTTGGTGACCCTTGCAAGTGTACATCATAAACACGCAGTTGCGGTGCTTATTTCCTCACCTCTCAGTCTACTTGCTCACTGCTGTGGGAGGCGGGTCTCATACACACTTGTAGACACACGACACCTGGCATTGAAGCAGAGAGAATTTGTGTCTTCTGAGCTACCTTTTCAGATGGCTGTAGTTGTACAATTACAAACAGTTGCGCAGCATAATTGAAATTAGCACAGTAGTTGAAATAGTTTTAACACTTATTGAAGCTACGTCTTGACCACCTATCTGTGGGATTGAGGCTTCTTTTCACGTGTTTCTTTTCCAGAAAGCGGGCATTGAATTTTTGGCTCGAGTTAGGATTTTTACTTTTTGTTATGCATATGGCCGCCTGTTTAAATGTTTTTGTTTTTTTAGATATTTTTATTTTTGTGCTCAATGCATTTTGATTGAATAATTTATTTTTAGATGTTTCAGAATCTTTAGAAAGTTTGAGAATCACTGTGTTGAGTGGAATATACACTACATACTGTTACAATGTCTTGTGTTCTGCACAATATTAAATATTGGTACTTAGTTTAGTTGTCCAAGATGGTGATTCTGGGAAAACAAGATCATTTTTTCGGGGTGGTACTTGCTGTAAAAAGTTTCAGAACCACTGATCTAGTACTTTGAGTACTTCAAGCATCGGTTTCTGACTCTTCTGTCTGTTCACATGCTACCCAAAGCGGCTTTCCGATGGTGTCTTAAATAATCCTGCATTGTTGACACCGATGCAGGATTATTTTGTGGAGATGCACAACAATTTGTTGTGCATCTCCACAACATGGTGGAGACAAAACTCTTTGCACATAATTTTAGAAAAACTAAGTGCTTTTTGAAGTAGAGTAGGAGGGAAGACTGAATTGAGGAATGACCACTTTCATGGATTTGTATAAATAGCAAGAGAGAATGCAGACTTTTAGATGAGAGTTGAAAAAGCAGGAAGGATGATGAAGGAAAGGGGGAGGTGAAGATTGGCTTGTAAGGGTAGGGTGGGTTGGGTTGCTAGGGGAGAGTGTATAAGCCTGCTACTGAGAGTCAGCCTTGCTATTGGAAGCTACATGCATAGCAGGAGAGAGGAGGAAGAGAAGTAGCTAATGAGTGTTGTAGGCTGGTTGCTGAGACAGCACAGAGTTTATTTATAGAGTGCTGGCCGGCCAGCCCTTAGATACCAGCAGCCAATCAGCTGATGGAGAAAGAGAGGGGCCCAACCAATGACAGCACAAGACGGGGGATGTCAGAGTGAGGAAGTTCTGTGAGTGCTTCTCAGCCTCTTAAAGAGACTGTGCTGATTTCTCAGTACTAGGCAGATATTTCCTCTCTCCAGCAGTGTCATGTCTGTAAGCAGGCCAGGACCCAGAGCACCACAACAATGACGCTCAGTGAGAATGACTGGATGATTCTTCCTCTGCACTTTCATGCAAACACAGAATATGAACATATCGTAGGCTTCTCACTAAGGCTGAACGATTATGGAAAATAATTTAATTGCAACCCCCCCCCCATGCCCCCCCCCCCCCAAAAAAAAATAAAAAATTGCGATTGCGATATCATGTGCGATTATTTTTTTCAAGGTCCTTTTCAATGATTTTTTTTTTTTTTTTTTTTTTTTACCCAACAAAAAGTTATTATAATAAACAATATCAGATCTATTATATATTACAGGATCTTAAGATAAAGGTAGCAAATGAAGCCTTTTAATGTTTTTTCTACTAGTTACAATTTACCATTCAACATATCCAGCTTTTCATGTTGCATGAAACATGACACGTAAACACTGTATTTACAAATAAATAAATTCAGTATACATACTTAAAAAATTAAATCTTAGCGATCTTCAGTAAGTCAACTCACACATGCTAAAGTGTAGGCAAAGTAAAATTATACCTGCTCATGGGGTATATGCCACGGAAGAGGCGGAACGTGATTTTGCACATCAGTTTATTTCCGGTCCGGGTTGCGAACACGCAACCGAGGGGCACAAAGTCGGAAGCACACGTATTTTTGACGCAGCCCACACGTCGCAAACCGAACAGCAAACAAACTGTTGTGCAAAAAACAGTCCCGACTCTTCCGTGGCATATACCCCATATGACATAACATCTCCGATTTGATTTAAAAAACAAACAAACAAACAAAAAACACTAGCATTCTGTAGCAACCTTTGTGGTTGGGTCGCGGGTTGGGTAGTTTCCCATGGTCTGGACGGTCTATGAAGGCAACACAGGATTTGTTTTGGTAAGCTAAGCGTGTTCAAAGCTGTTGTGTTCTGGCGTGGCTGCGGCCGACAGTTACTTGCAAACTGTCATTAAAGAGCTGTTTGTTCGCCTCTTGGCCTATTTAGTTCACCAACGCTACAATACATGTACATGAAAGAGGCTACGGTGGTGGCATCTAAATGACGGTGAGTAAAAACGAGCAATAATAATTTCGGCCGTACTAATCTTCATTCATAAAATCGAACGACACAACCTATGCAGACCTATTTAACCTCAAAATATAGGATAACTAAAATTTATGAGCCGCTGCCGCCTAGCATGTTTACCTCTTTAAGCTTGTAGACTCATTGTATGGCCCAACTTACCATCAGAGAGGAGGACCAACAATTTGAATTTTAAATTAAATACGTAGTATGTAAACGACTTTACGCAATGAGGATTTTGGGTCGATCACTCATTAGCCAGTTTTAAAAAAAACAAAAAAAACAAAAAACGATCACAGCGAGCTCACTGATCTGATCGCAAGATTGAACAATATCTGTATATTTAAATAACATATTTACTGCAAAAACTTGTATACTGTTTATATTTACCGTATCCCAAGCAAGGTGACAGTAAAGAAGGTGTGTTGTGATTTAAATATGTAACATTTATTCATTCACAAACGAGAAGAACTTGATTTGGACTAATAATGTAGATTATAGCTGCTTTCGTAACATGCAGTGGCAATGGATCTTTCAACAACGTGTCAAGTAAATGTCGTAGTGTTCACACATAAACGTGCGCGTCCCCGTGCATAACTGGGGACCCACACGGATGATTGTGCCTGTGCTTGGACAAGGCGCGAAAGTCCTATTGGTAGTTGAGAAGCCCACCGGCGGCCCACCATATTTTTGTAAAAATGTTCAAAGTAGACAGGAAGTTTTGGAATTATGACTATTTCTTATTATAATAAGGCATTTATTTATGAACAATGCTAGGGGTGTTAAAAAAAATCGATTCGGCGATATATCGCGATACTACATCGCGCGATTCTCGAATCGATTCAATAATCGGCAGAATCGATTTTTTTTTTGATTTTTTTTTTTTTTTTTTTTTTTTTTTAGGATTCACACCTTGAGCATGGAAGAATGTTATATGAACGGCACATTAAGCCTTAATATTTTTATTTTAATGCTGTTCAAATGTGAAACAGATTGCAAACTGTTTGTGTACAGTGGCTCACGGTTATAAGCCTCAAGTTTTAGATAAATATATTCATACAAATCTTACAGTGTACATGTACAAATTTACTGATAGTATTTTCTAAATTTGAATGGAAAAAAATCGCAACAATCGACTTATAAATTCGTATCGGGATTAATCGGTATCGAATCGTGACCATTCGTATCGGGATTAATCGGTATCGAATCGAATCGTGACCTGTGAATCGTGATACGAATCGAATCGTCAGGTACTAGGCAATTCACACCCCTAAACAATGCCTTTAAGGTACAGTCTTACAAAAAGGCACAATCTTGAAATATAGTTTTAACAAACACTCAGATATACAATTAAAATAAATATCACTTTGTTTTCGTTGTAGTAAAGAACAAAAGTCCATCTAAAATGTCAAAATTAACAATCAGCACTCAAAATAACATAACATTGCTGATAGATTGGATTGGATTGGGTTGGATAGTTAATGCACTGACGATCTTTCCTATTTTGTACAGTGTACTTCTTGTTAGAGATAGACCGATATGCTTTTTTCAGGGCCGATACCGATTCCGATTATCGGTAGTCAAGGAGGCAGATAACCGATATTTGAAGCCGATATTCATTTGCCGTAAAAGTTAAAATGTTGGCACCAAATTTTTGAATAATGCAAACCCTAACCGTTCTTTACAATGGATTCTCACACTACACTTTTCATTTTACATCCTTCTATCTGCAATAAGACGTTGGTGGCGGGGGGAGTTAAATGTGGGGGCCAATGTGACATTACCTTTTATAGCATTTGGGATACTTGTAGTTTTATTCTATAAATGTTATATTTTTATATTTTGAAGTAATAGGAGGAACCCTGTCATTCAAAATGTGCATCAGCTGTGGCATTACTTATTACTACAGCAAAAATAAATACAAAAATTCCATGAGAAAAACTATTCATCCCTGAACACCATACAGTTCTTGTAGACCTTATTATGATTATTGTTATTGTTACCATATAGACAGTTTTGATAAGCTGAGGATCTTAAATCGAGAACAGCAATATCATGCTACTCCTCTCTACAAGAGAACTGTCAAAAGACACTTCATCATGTAGTTTACTGCCACTTAGGATGCCCCAATCAACGCAGAAAAAGGTCGAGTAAAATAACTTGGTTATAATAATAGTAAGAATAACCTGGTTAAACAGACATTGTTGCGGTGGACCGCTGCCACTTTCTGCTGTTTAATGTGTTTTACACTTATAGACACGTGTGTGTATATGGGCCCACTATTCTCTCACTACTGTACTGTACTGTATCACTTAATGGCACAGATGTACTTGTCTAAGTAATAACTGGGCTGCAACATTGCTAATTCACATTAACAAGCACTATCTTAGCTGTCCACATGAATAGTTACTAACACACGAGAAAGTTATACAACACACCAAACATGAGCTCATTATTCAAAGTATGATGCACGTAACGAAATTACATCACTGAACATTAATTGCAGCCGTGTACGGCCGTAGATGTTACATATTAGTGGCATCCATTGAGAGGATAATGTCCCAAATGACGGCAGACATGACGTGAAAAGAGAGACAAAACGAGCAAATAAGCACACTATACTTTAGTGCACTTCTCTACTAATGCCAAACATACGGAAGAGAACACGTTCGTGTAGTTAAACGGTGTTTGAGACACTTAATTTGTTACGGAGCGGACTTTAACGAGGTGCACAACGAGCTGTCAATCAAATCGACGTCGAAGCTTAAGGCACACAATGGCAAACCAGTGCGACAAATAAACACAATATAAAGTAACTAAACGCTATTTAGTGTCACTGTGGCATCTCACTGCATAATAACCGCTATGCAACAAGTAGTGGACGTGGCCCAGAATGCAATGTGTGCGTCACGAGAGGTAAATATAATGACGTTACTCTACTCTTAACATGGAACTAGACAATATAATAATGACAACTGTTAATATTTGGAACCTTTCTAACAAACATTATTTACTTAATTAAGTGAAAATGTGTGTGATTCCCTCCCCGAGTAGTTCAAGTAGCGAATTAGCTACTGGGTGTTAGCCTACATGCTAAGCTGAACACACCACTGTTAGCTAGCGGGGATTCAATGCAAGGCAATGCAGCTCCATTCATATAGTGCATTTAATACACAACATAATTCAATGTGTTTAGCTTATCATGGTGAAACGATCGGCGGAGTCTCTTCTCTTTTAACTTACCTTCGAAGCATGTGTCTGTCGCGTTGTGTACGTGGGTGCGTGTGTGACCGGCTACTGTGATACACGGCATACACTACTGATTGGTTCTGGCTCTTGCACGGCTAACCAATCAAATGCTGCTATGGGCGTTACATTGCTGGAGTTGGACTCCATAACAGACAGAGACGCTCTGGGCTGCATTCGAAGCGAAAAGACGGAGTTTTAAATGGATCGCTCATATCGGGCGTCAGATTAATAAAACAGACCGATACCGATATGTACCAATATGTCAAATATCGGCCCCGATTATCGGCCCGACCGATTATCGGTCTATCTCTACTTCTTGTATACGTGTCTATTTCCCTCATCCACAACTGCTGCTGAAACAATGTAAATTTAACTAATGTTGGACTAATAAAGGTTCTTATACAGTAATTTAAATATATTATATAACTAAATAACCATAGCCACCAAAGCTGACGTACGCAGTGACGTCCTA
Organism: Festucalex cinctus; assembly: GCF_051991245.1. NCBI lineage: Eukaryota > Metazoa > Chordata > Actinopteri > Syngnathiformes > Syngnathidae > Festucalex > Festucalex cinctus. The sequence goes on from NC_135417.1 coordinate 18,473,300, forward strand.
CTTATTTTCTTCCAAGTTAATTATTAAGTTGCTGGGTATTGTCCTTTTGAAAGTTGAAGTTGCTCTCCGCTGTAACATGGAAGCACAGTTGAGTGGCTTATGCTAGACACAGGATGCAAAGAGAACTTAATTTATCATTTAAAATAAAATATTAGAAAATAAAGTTCCCAAGCATGAGTGGTGTTCTCTATAGTTAAATTAAATCAAAAATAAAATCCTGTGTTTAAATGAAATGATGTATAAAAAATATACATGTATAATAATTCTTGAAAACAAAGTGCTCATAAATGGTTCCGTTGTGCGACTGGACCATAGGTCCGTGGTGGGAGCGAAAAATTCCATTTGATGCAGCTGAGCCTTGACAGTCGCTACATATGCGTCGTACATCTGTGGAATGGCCACTTGTGAGAAGTAGGTTCGCGATGGCACCACGTATCTCCAGTCTACTTCCTTCATTAGATCAAAAAAAAAAAAGCTTCTTTATCCACAGTGCTAATCGGTATCATGCATTTGCCAACAAAACGTGTAATAGCTGCGGTAATGGCTTTGTAGCGCTTGGAGGTTTTCTCGTAAGGTGTGACGCTCGCAAAACGGTCATTAATGGTTGTCTGTGGGTTTGCTATTTTACAACTTGCCTTCGCGTCAGTAGTTTTGGGGGTCTTCGATTTGAATGACTCGTATAGCTTCTTGTGGTTGTACAGCATGTGGCTGTGTAGATTGGCTGTGTTTCCTCTTGACGTAGCCACTATTCTTCGACATGACTTGCACAATACTTGCGTCTCTGACAATTCATCTCTTCTGAAGCCGAAGTAGTCCCATATTGTAGACGTGATTTTTTTTTTTAGGCAGTAGTTCGTTGTTGTCGTTCTCGTTCATTTCTCCCTCTCCCGCGTCAGCCATTGCAGCTTCCTCTATCCACGGGTGCGGATTTGCTCTCTGTGGGCCGCTCTAGCCAATAGGAGAGAAGTATCTATGGAGGTGAGTGACGCTCCATATTTAAGGTCGCATATGATTGGGTTAACTCAGATAGACGCTAACATGTGCAACCAAGCAAAAAGAATACACTACCAATAACAAAGTATTAATTTATTAACTTATCGCACGTCTTTGCGATGGACCTATCGCGTGGGCCATCATCGTGATGGCGATATTTTTTCGATATATCGTGCAGCCCTATTGTTTGGTGTGGGAATCAACAACTGAGCTGTCGATGCCTTTGGTACGACTAAGACTGAATATCAATACTGAACATTGATACATTTAATATTTGGTCATTTGAAGCACTGTTTGCAGTATCATATCATAAAGCAAAGAGGTATGGGTCTTGATTAGCAGATGCACACAAGGACTGCATAAGATGTACGTCAAACCTTTGTTTGGCAGTCATGGAACCTATTGTGTTCATGAAGTTGTTGGCAGTTAGATTCAGTGATCAACTCTTGGCTCCTCCTCACATCAAAATATACAACAGCAGACATGTCTTCCCTCTAAATTTGTCGACAACTAATTGATCATTTGCATGATGCCTACCTGTGGCTTGGCCAAACTTGCCTCTCCTGGATTTTACATGGAATCTTCAACCCACCCAAAAATTTAATGCCGCCCTTCTTCCCATAAAACAAAAATCAAGAACAGATTAAGCAGTAACTTGTGCAAGGATTTAAAAATATATATATGTATTAGGGCTGGGCAATAAATCGAATTAATTCGATACATCGTCATTTTAAAAAATCGAATCATTGAAAATTTGCTAAATCGTGAAATCGAATTTTGTCTTCTGGATGATTAAAAGCTGTTGTTCTTATGTTCTGTTACATCCAAATGCTTTTATGTGATGTAATTTTGTGTTAAAACTGATCTAGAATCAGTATACGTTACTGGTGTCTGAACATTTTGCACAGGAATTATTTTTGAATAAATGAAACCTTTAAGTAAACGTTTGTTGGATTTATTAGGTTAAAATCGATTAAAATGGTAATCGTCCTGAATGACTGCAAAAATCGAGATTTTATTTTTTGGCCATATCTCCCAGCCCTAATATGCCATCCATCCATCCATTTTCTTGACCGCTTATTCCTCACAAGGGTCGCGGGGGCTGCTGGCGCCTATCTCAGCTGGCTATGGGCAGTAGGCAGGGGACACCCTGGACTGGTTGCCAACCAATCGCAGGGCACACAGAGACGAACAACCATCCACACTGACATGCACGCACACCTAGGGACAATTCGGAGCGCCCAATTAACCTGCCATGCATGTCTTTGGAATGTGGGAGGAGACCGGAGTACCCGGAGAAGACCCACGCGGCACGGGGAGAACATGCAAACTCCACCCAGGAAGGTCCGAGCCTGTACTCGAACCGGAGACCTCAGAACTGGGTAGCGGATGTGCTAACCACTCGACTACCGTGCCGCCCGCCCTAATATGTATATATATATTTTTATGTCATATTTTAAAACCCAGAAATAAGCTTTTTAAGACGGAGAAGGGCATTGAATGATTACAATGTTGGGTATTCCCCATTTAATCACGTCTCTTGTCTTACTCTCTTCAGGTGTAAGCAGCTCAGGATGTCCGCCCACCTCCACCTCCTCCTCCTCCTCCTCCTCCTCCTCCTCTACTGCCCAGGGCTTCTCCCTCGCTGAGCCAGCCATGACCAGCCAGCACACACATACACACCCCTCCTTCAGCTCCATCCACTCCATGGCCGAACAGCAGCAGGTATGCAGTGGTTCTGCCAAAAATACTTTTGGCAGAGGAACATGACATTAGGCACTGTCACTACCACTGAAAAGTTCAGACATTTTAGCCATGTAGGATCAGATTTTACACACCTTTCTAACCTTGAATATCATCTTTGTTGTTCTTCATCTTTCGTTTCCACACCAGAAAACAGAATTGTCTTTTTGATCAACAAATTTTGGCACCTGAAAACAAAACTTTTGAAAATAGTTATTCAAGATTGAAGTTTTGGAAAATTGAACATGGAGAACAAAAACATTTTTTTGTTTATGATCAAATAGTACATGTGCAAATATTACCACACTGGCCACAGTAAATTTAGACTTTGCATTTATGGTCATATTAGATCTTGTTTACTCCTGTCTTTTGAGGTAGATTAGTTATCTCTTTCAGAACTACTGAGCAATTTACACCCACACATTGGTTGAAAATTGTTTTAAAAAAAAAAGGAAAAAAAAAACTGCTGCGAAGTTAGAATCAGAATAGCTGGGATCCTATTGGCTACTTCATTCATGGGAGAACTTCCCCGACATCCTTGATAGGCTCCTATACCAGCACAAATATGGGTATGCTGTAAACCAGGGTGCTGCTGTTGTCTTTCCACCATGCCACGCAACCTATTCACACTGAGCAGTGTGATAGAAAGATAATGATTTTTCTTGGAATTGTTTGAAAATTTTCAACGTTTATCCAAGCTTCCCTTGTTGGTGCCTAATGGCGTACATTCATGTGCCACAGTTTGCACTCCCACTCACCTTCGGTACCATTAGATAACATAGATAAGGGCTTTAAAAAAAAAAAAAAAAAAAAAATTACTGTACTTTACGACAGATAGAATGTTCGAGAGACATGTACACGCCTGATTTAAAAAAAAACAGCCAGTAGATATGATTAGGTAGATAGGACACACTCCTTTTGAGCTGCATGCTCACGGTGATGCTACGCTAATGTCCATGCTTTCCATTAGTGTTCTCTCACTTTTCGCAAGTGATATGCTCCACGCCTGCCCACAATAGGTGAAATTCCACAAGTAGAGGTCGTAAAAAATGTTTTAATATCAATAACAGCTAATCCTGTCTGTCATCTTAACCAGCGATCCAAGATGGCGGGATCTTCTGCGCATGCGCGTCACCGATCGTGCAGGGTCACCGATAGCGTCTTGACAGCGAGACCTGTCGCAGCTCAATGTTGATCCATATATAAGGCGCACTGGATTATAAGGCGCATGGTCAGCTTTGGAAAAAATTGAAGGCTTTTAGGTGCGCCTTATAGTGCGGAAAATACGGTACATGTATACTTTCTTCCTAAAATGTAGACTGTAGACTCCATATAAATGCCACCCATTAGCTTCCCTTATCGTTCGTTCACTGGCTGATGACTGCCTCCTGCTTATCCAGTATTGATTGAACATTTAACTCTGTTCACTTGCTCAAAATTATGTAATAATGACTCATGATGTCCCACTTTTGAGATGAATGGAGAGATGGAAAGGTGAACCTACATTGACAAAACTAAATGACCATTTGTTGTGAAGACATTTACTGTATTTTATGCTTTGTATTTCCTTCACTTGAATAGAACTCTGCTGATAACATGGTGCTGTTTCTTGGTAGGTGCTGTCTGATATGACCATACTCCAGCGGAGGATCCCCCCTAGTTTCAGAGACCCTGCCAGTGCCCCATTGCGGAAACTCTCTGTAGACCTCATCAAAACATACAAGCACATAAATGAGGTATGACACCGGAATCAGAAACCTGTACATATTCAACACCTCTTATGGATTTGCGTGGATCGTTTTTATAACTGATGTGGGCTTGGGAGAGATGCAAATACTTACAGTACATGCAAGCCTACATATATGCATACAGTCAATCATGCATGGCCCTAGGCTATGTTAAACTTACAGTATGAGCATAACTGTATAAATCACCATTTACCACTAGTTGGCACACATACAGTTCTTATTTATGTAAATGCAGAAGATGAAGATGGGTTTCATTGAACTGGCTTTGACATACTAATCTTTCTTTATCCTCAGGTTTATTATACAAAGAAGAAGCGGCGGGCACAGCAGGTCCCTCCTGAAGATAGCAGTACTAAGAAGGAGAGAAAAGTATACAACGACGGCTATGACGACGACAATTATGATTACATCGTCAAAAATGGAGAAAAGTGGCTGGACCGCTATGAGATAGACTCGTTGATTGGGAAGGGCTCCTTCGGACAGGTGAGGGCTCACGAAACATCTCTGTGAAAACTCAAAATTCGTAGCTTGTAATGTGACTGTGGCAACAGAAGAAGTTTGAGCTCTGGAAACACTCTTTATCAATTACTGTATCCACCAATCCATCCATTTTCTATACCACTCTCGGATAAGATGGAACTGATCCAAGCCGACTTGGCACGAGAGGCAGAGTACATCCTCGACTTACCAAACCACTGGGTTGTCATTGAGATAGACATTCAAACCTACAATTTAGAGTCTTGTTTGGCGATCCCCATGCTTTGCAAAAGAATAGACTGGACTAAGTGGTTCACTACATGTCAGGACTAAGTCTATGTATTCATTCACAAAAGTTTATTATAGTCACTAGTCAGTCACTTCCTGATTGTGTAGGATGTCATGCTGATTCCATCCCCATCTCATGTTTACAACGTGTGCGCAGGTGGTGAAGGCCTACGACCACCATGAGCAGGAATGGGTCGCCATCAAGATCATCAAGAACAAAAAGGCATTTCTAAACCAGGCACAGATTGAACTTCGCCTGCTGGAGCTCATGAACAAGCATGATACTGAGATGAAATATTACATAGGTGAGTTGGAAAGTAGACATAGCAATATAGTTATGCACGGCACTGTGCGTAGGATATGGGTTATCTGCTTTTATGTATGTTATTGGCACCATTTTGTGCTTGTTATGGAGCACCAAAACTGCTAAACAATATAAAAAAAAACAATTTAAAAAAAAAGATATAATTCAAAAACTAAATACAAAAAAATCATGTAAATGGAAACAAAAACAAGAAAAAAAATGTATATATACATAAATAAAAGTAAAAATGCATGCATGCAAAAAAAAAAAAGATGAAAAAAAATACGGATAAATATAAAAATAAATGTTGAAATAAATGCAAAAATATAGCAATAGAATTAAATATTCATTAAGTAAAAACAATCTCATATTTATTTAGTTCATGCTTGAGGCAAAGTCAGAAAGAAATGCGCAAGGAAGATTTAAATGAGGGGATGGTCTTGTTTGTCTTGCAATTGCATTGAACTATTCGTCTATTGGTTGATGGACATGTCAATCTGTGTCAGACTACGAATGCGCCACGGAGAGCTGAGAATCCACACAGACGAAACAAAGGTCCCCGTTGTTTACAGCACTTGTGTGAAGATGTCGAGCAACTAGATATTGAAGTCGCAAGTTCTGGTGAAAAATTAGGACAAGTTGGTCCTTCATTGCTGAAGCACTCCATGCAAGCCTCAAAATTAATTGTTCGCTGACCTGCTTGGTGTGAGTGAGAGAACGCTGTTTGTATCGATGTTCAACCCAAGACACACTTTTGTCTGCAGCATGAAATAAATAAATATGAGAATAGGGCATTTTTATTTCTTGATATTGAATTCTGTTTAGTTTTTATATATTTTTTATATATTCATTTTGGGATTTTAATTTTGGGATTATTTTTTATAACTGTATTATCACATTTATTTATTTGTTTAGTTAGTTAGTTAGTTAGATATTTAGTTAGTTATATTTAGTTAGTTATAGTTAGTTATTTTTACACTTTTGGTCCTCACCAGCATGCAAAATGCAAATGGTCCACCTGATGATAGCAAAATAAAAATGAAAGGTAATTATTATGTGGGGAAATACAACTGTTTGGTCAAGTGTCACCTAAAACTTGAAGGCTATATACAGCACAGATTTCAGTCGAGGGAATATTATTCTGCATCTGCTTGACCTTATTCTCATGTCAGTTCAATGACGTGTCTCCCTTCTGTGTTTGTGTGCGTGTGTCTGTTTCTGTGTGTAGTCCACCTGAAGCGTCACTTTATGTTTAGGAACCATCTTTGTTTGGTGTTTGAGTTGTTGAGCTACAATCTGTACGATCTGCTGAGGAACACCAACTTCAGAGGGGTCTCCCTTAACCTCACCCGGAAATTTGCACAGCAGCTCTGTACAGGTAGGGTTATACAGTGGAACGCACACACACACACACATGCACACACACACACCAGGGCATTGAGTGCACCAGTGTCTATCAGCCAACTGGCTTTTGGCCCGTTGTTGGGTCAGCCTAAAAATATAGTCAACCAAATGTCAGGCAAGGGACACTGTCGTGAGTTCCACGTGGGTATAATCTTAGAAGAGCAAGTTTGTTAATGGTAATTAAAATGAAACAAATATCTTTTTTACAGATCTTCACAATTACCACACGCATTTATCGTAACTTGGGCTGTTTTTAAGTGATAGGGTATTAAGATGATGATGATGAACCCCAACATACTCTAATTTCAATAATCATGTCTGGCCAGGGACTGCATTTTGACAAACCTAACCTTTCCATGATTCCTTATATTTCTCACAGTAAGCTGCGCTATAACCAATTTTGCACTGGAATTATCCCCATTTACGCTAATGAAGTTCTGTCCTGCAGTTTGAATCTGGCTCTCTCCCCGGGAGACTTCCTGACAGAAAAAAAACTTTGTTGCTGTCTTGCCAAAGCAGGACAAGATGATGATGCTGGTTGTGTAAATAGATTCACTAAAGTAGAATAGCACTTAGTCTGTTTAGTGCAGACTACTTCCCTCAATTTTGAAAATAGCTTTATATCACTTTCATTCATACAATACCTATGTCCTGCATTTGGCTTTATTCACTGAGAGATGAAAATATCTTGTCTCACAATACCATCAAACGTAGAAAATATGTTGGATATGCACATTCATTCACATCCTCCACCACATTCTAATGTCCCCACCCCAAATAGTTTAACATAAATCGGTGTCATCATAGGCATGTTTATTTATTTTTAGGTCATATTTCAAGAAAGCATATTTATTTTTGTTTTAATTTGAATTATCTAAGAGTTCAAATTAAGGAGATGAAATTAAAGGATTTTCATATAATAGTTGTGTTAAAGTCTACATTTGGAGAATCATCAACCCGTATGAGTAAGTGGGTACTCATGGAAAGAATGACATAAAAGTTTGGGGGTACACAAGACAAAAAGGGTTGGGGAAACATAGCTCTAAAGTACCAAAGTTAATATAAACTATATTAATATATATAATATTAAATAAATATAAAAATGTACATAAAAAATAACTTCCCCACACCTCCAACTGTAATTATTTCCTCATTTTTCCGATGACTACAGATGAAAAGTTTTATGTTTTACAGATAAACTGTGATAACATTTTGGTGTGTAAAATACCAAATCAAATTCAGCGGGAATATGTTCTATTGTATGTGTATACCTTTACCAAGTCGTGTGAATTTTCTGTATATTTAGCAGGTATTTAGAGCACCGTAGCAACTCATTTTTGAAAAAGACAAGCAACAAATGTAGCAACTTTTCCTGGTGTTATTTGAGAATTTTCAAGACTGAGGTGTAGTCATAGCAGGAAATAGTGTGAATGTTTACCCTTAAACAGTAACGAAGGTGGCCCCACGGGCAAAACCGAGAGCAGTCTGTCCACTCATTAGAATTAGGTAAAATGGGAAATTAACCATGAAGTCCAGACTTCTCTAACTTCAGTCATTGAAAAGCAGACACAACTGGGTCTGTCAAGCAACACCTGGATGAAAATGATTGCATGCATGACAGTTCACTTTTTGAGTGTTGCTGATTTTTTTCTGTGAAAGACTAATTAAAGGTTGAGTATATTTGCTTCAATATTAAGTATGTTGCAATGCTTTTGGTGCATGAAACTTATCATCTCCACTCAGTGAAGTCAATGGTTATTCTCTTGCGATGTCTTCACATGCAATAAATACTGTACTTATGTCACCATAGTGATGTGTTTTGTTTTGTTTTTGTTTTTTTTTTACATGTGGGAGCATATCAATAACAGTTCACGACATGTCATCCTGTTAGCTACCGATGCTATGGCTAATGTTTTTAGTAATTTATTTTAATAATACTGTGATAGTAACGCCAATAATTGTTATAATTTTGGTCAGGATAATGGTATATGAAATTTTCACACCGTTGCATTTATAGCTACTGGTTGACCAGTGTTTGTAGAAAGTGCTACCAATTAATGATCAATTCTTTGTGCACAGCGTTATTATTCCTGGCCACTCCAGAACTGTCAATTATCCACTGCGACCTGAAACCAGAAAACATACTGCTGTGTAATCCCAAGAGATCTGCCATCAAGATAGTTGACTTTGGATCGTCCTGTCAGCTCGGGCAGAGGGTGAGCATCAATCACATGCAACAAGTGATTTGAACATAACTGTAAAAAAAAAAAACTGGTAACAGTTGTTGAACATACTGTCAAAAGGCCTTCTATCACTTCCATCACTTTTGAGATACATATTGCATGTTGAACTAATCCTACTCTTTTCTTATCCTCTGTCAGATCTATCAGTATATCCAGAGCAGGTTTTACCGCTCCCCTGAGGTTCTGTTGGGAATGCCATATGACTTGGCAATTGACATGTGGTCTCTAGGATGCATCTTGGTGGAGATGCACACAGGAGAACCTCTCTTCAGTGGCTCCAATGAGGTCATTTTCATATTGTATACAATTACTGCAACCTTTTTTTTATACCACCTCAAAATCTGTCCTTTGTAGTGTAGTGAAGTGTAGTGTAATCATCGCCATCCTCAAGATGCTTCTCAGATGTAATTTCAAGAGATGTCAAATACCTGCCATAGTAAAATTGTATCTCTCTTGGTTTAGGTTGATCAGATGAACAAAATTGTTGAAGTGCTGGGGGTCCCTCCCAGCCACATGTTAGATGCAGCTCCTAAAGCCAGGAAGTATTTTGACAAGCTATCAGATGGTCTGTGGACAGTGAAGAAGAACAAAGACATCAAGAAGGTATCACATTTCACATATATGCAGAATGATCTGACACATTTGTAGGTTTAAAAAAGACAAAGTAAAGAAACAAGTTTTTATTTTCCAAAAATATTTAATGCTATTCTGTTTCATTCGGTTTTGAAAATTAAATCAGTCAAATGGGATCCGTTATTGTCTACACACTGTCGAAGGCCTTTCAATGCAGATCCAGTAACTGAATCTGGTAACCCATAACAAGAACATGTTACGAGCTGGTACGGGATCATGTCTACCAAGTTGGAAGTGCAAACGGAACTCTCGTTATGTTGCAGTTACACATTCGTTTGTTTTGATAAACGTTCCCACAATGAAAGAGCAATGTTCACCAGTCCAACTCATGGCATCAACTGAAAAAGAAACTATTCAGAAACAAAACAAAACATTATATGGGGTGGAAATGGCATTATACGTACCTTTTTGTTTCTTTACTTTATTTGTCTTTTATTAAACCTACAAATGTGTCAGATCATTTTGCCTGACCCTGCATATACTTGTATACTTGCGCAGCTAGGACCGAGCATGCACAATGTTGTTACGTCAAATTGATTTGACAGGATTGAGAACCAACCATTAAAATGGTCCACCCGACAAAAGATACATGAATGTATAATGAATATACCTTAAAAAGACTGCAAGTTCAAATGTTTAATACGTTAAATCCAATTGAAAAAGAAGTGTAAATGAACTGTCTTTCATATAAATTTGTGGTTCATTTACCTTTGCCATATGCCTAACCTATAAAACGAAACATGTATAATCCATTCATAGTTGTTCTGAACCGCTTATCATAAATATGTTTGTTATATAGATTGATTTTTTTTTTTTATTATTATTTTTTTATATAAACAAAAAATGATTCAGCCCTACAGTACTGATGGCATAGTCTGAATAAAAGAACCTAACATCGATGCGTCTAGGTCTGAGTGCTCAAGTCATTTCAGAACTGCCATCGACCTGCATTTTCTTTAATGGCTAATTTGGAATATCATTGACTACTTCACATTTTTTTGTAATTCAGTCAGCTTTTTACATTTGCTGCAAATGGCTGGCGACCAGTTCAGGGTGTACCCCACCTCTCCCCCAATGAATAGCTGGGATAAGCTGCAGCACATCCGCACCCCTAGTGAAGATGAAGAATGGTTGGATAAATACCACTAATGTATTTACACCTTCATCGCTTGCATCATCTCTTATTATTTGTGCGCGTGTCTTTGTTTTCAGGAGTACAAGCCCCCAGCCACTCGGCGTCTTCATGAAATTTTAGGTGTAGAAACTGGGGGTCCAGGAGGACGGAGAGCAGGCGAACCTGGACATGCCCCCTGTGACTACTTGAAATTTAAAGGTAAATCTTTACAAATTGTAGGATATATGTTTTATTAAGTTTAGTAGTTTTAAAAAAGCACGAAATAAAATACTGTCGCTTATCATATTTTTCTTCAGATGCATTCACATCAACATATATGCAGCCAGTAGTAAGTTTATTCCTTTGTCAGCGGTTTTCAAGTTGAAGTACTTTTGCAATGACAGCAAAGGTCTTGGTGATGTCAAATGTGGACGGAATGAATTTTGATTCCAGAAAACTTGAGCCAGTGAGCCACTAGTCCAGAGATATATCTGTGGTGTAATTATTTCCTGGAGCTTAAGTCACTGCCAAGAAGATAAATTTAGAATGAAATAGAGACTAATACTATGATGCACCATACGGTTTGAATTACTATAAATTGGCACAAATCTATATGCAGTAAATAGATGAAATCAGATACTGTAGTTTCAACTAATTCAACTTCAAGTTTATAAGCTTCCTATTTATTTATATTGAAAATAATTTCACAATAATTATGCAAGCAGGAAGATACTGCACTGTTTCTGTACATCTATAAAGGCATTTGATTCCTTGTGTCTTGTCAAAGTCTCAACTATGCTAGTCAGAATTCTTCCACTTGTGTGCTATCGAAGAACAGTACATCCTACAATTTCCACCAGTGACACCAGAGGGCACTGTTTTAACAGCTGTTTGTCATCAGTTGTCCTCTATCTCAGTGATTATTTAATTGTCTGAAAATTGTTAATTCCAAATATATGTATGTCTATTTGTATATATCACTATTGTCTTACATTAGAAGGAAGAATATATAACATAAACCTGTTGACAGAATAACATTATGGCTTCCTGCAAGTGTATCATTTGTATATTCAAAGAAACACACCCAGATTTCACACTAAGTAAATTTGTGGGTAAATTAAGACAAGATCTATGCACTCAAATAGTACTAATAGTGATACTAGTAATAATTATTATTATAATAATTATTGGATGTTTGGTACTACTTTTATTTATTTTTTTCAAACTGATACCAGTATGAGTACTAGCTCTTTGAGTACTCATCGATACGAGGTACCGATGCCTCTAGTACTTTTGATATAATTATAAAAAAAAAAATCATTTAACTTAAGCAGATGATGATATGCCGGTGTCAAACTGCCTTAGTGTAGCACCAACTACAGATTAGGAGGATTTATCAGTGGCTGGTGTTGGAAGCCTCTGTGAGTACTGATATATTAAAATAATTACATACATTTTCAAAGTTTTAAGTTTTATTTATTCATCGTTCTCAGATACAGGATGATTCTAAAATAAATGGAAAATAAAGTGATGAAAACTTAATTCCAATTTACCGTAACTCCCGTTCTGTCTCCCTCTGCTGGCCATTGTGTTTTTTTCCCTTTTATATGTCTCTTGCATGGGTTTAAACTGTTAAATAAATTCTGTTGCTCTGTATTTGTGATATGCACTGACAATAAAATGTGATTTCCATTTAAAGCTTTGAGCACTATTAAACTTATTTGTTCCCCTTATGTTTTCATGAGGATTAGAATCACTTCAATGGAGTTGTCGTCATCATCATGCTTTCAATGTGTCTTTTTTTCCAGACCTGATTCTGCGCATGCTGGACTATGACCCCAAAAGCCGCATCACGCCATTCTATGCCCTGCAGCACAACTTCTTCAAGAAGACCACAGATGAAGGAACGAACACTAGTTCATCAACATCCACCTCCCCTGCCATGGACCACTCCCATTCAACCTCCACTACTAGCTCTGTTTCTAGCTCTGGTAAACATACACGTCTCGCTCCACACACGTCACAAACGTTCAACATCGCCGAGATTTGAAAAATGATTCTCTTAGCTAATTGCAACATAAATGATATGAGGCAACCAACCTGCACTAGAAAGTATATGAAAATATAGAAATTGATTCACAATTGGACAATTGAACATGACCTGAATGAGACAACATGCAATCCCAGAATCTCCCTAGAGGGATGCAAACGTGCTAACCGCTGTTATCACAGTGCTGCCGAACAGTAGACATGAAAATACATTTTTCTTGCCATTAAAACTGCTCTTCTATTTCCAGGCGGCTCCAGTGGTTCCTCCAATGACAACCGCAACTATCGCTACAGTAACCGATATTACAACTCTGCTGTGACACATTCAGACTATGAGATGACCAGCCCTCAGGTACACACAAAACAGCATCATGGAGGCGTCATGGGTTGACCCCATTGTTTACTGTTTGTTTTATATGTGGAAGAGGTTGCATGTTCAATATTCTGAAACTAAAAACATGAAATACAATTATTCATCCATATAAGTCGGTAGCCCTGAAACATCTCTAACCAGATTTTAGTTTGCATTAGTGTGGATGTGGTTTCTTTTTATGTTTTATCATTGCTTTCTCCCAAATTGAAGTACCGATATTTGTTCTTCTATTTGACAAAGATGAAAGCTATTATAATACCTACTTGAACAAATGAAGTCATCAGCGCTTTGTATAACATGTATTTTTGGAAGACCTTCATGGGTACACACTTAATTTTGCAGCATTGAATGAATTTGTGTGTGTGTGTGTGTGTGTGGTGCACATTGACAAATACCATTTGCACTCAATGGCCCTAGAAAATGCAAAATCTATATAAAATTCTGAAAGTAAGCTCAAGGTTTTCTAACAAATCTGTTGAACACCACACACGCACACACTCAAGTTTCCAAGCAGAACCACTTGTGTTATTTCTGAACTTCTTAGTATATTGCAATAGGCTTGCAACTGATGAATCTACTGGTAGTTCATAAGGTATACACAGGGGTACGTGAGCACATTTCAGGGGACACTAAAAACATTTCATAATTTATTTCCAAGACCAATAATGTGACAGCTGCGCCAAGCCGCCTGTCAGTTCAAGTCTCATGCTTGCAGGGTTGCAAGCATGAGCCCCCTCCTTTTTGGTAAGCGAGAGGAGCTTCCTCCAAAAAGAAAAAGGAGGTTTTTTTGGGGGGGGGCTATTGTGTAAAAATACACAAATAAGAACAGGGGGAGGGAAAAAAAAACACTACTCGAGACAACATGAGTAGCAAACTGGTCTGTTCTTAAAAAAATAAATAAATAAATTTAAAAAAGGCTCACCAGACTTAACTTCCTAAGAGTTCAAATGGAAGAAGAATGTTAAGTTATTTTATTCATTTAAACTTAACATGGTACAAGTTTGTTGTATACAAAATATTGTATGTTGTATTTTTAAAAAGTGGCTCAGATAATGAATGAATGAAATAGATTATTTTTAATGGAGGGGAAAATTGCTGTTTTTATTTACCTAAATACTGTTCTTTTTTTTTTTAGCGATTTCAGAGCTGTATTGTATTCTTAAGTGCTTTATTTCAAGTTTAAATACCTGTTTAAAGGGAATTCTAAAGTAGCTCAATTTTTTGTGGTTACTGTTATAAGACTTAAAGGCAGGTTTATTTATTCTAATGAGTATTTTTTAGTGCTGGGTATCAATTCTAATTTCCTCAATCGATTCAATTTTGATTCACAAAAGTTCAGTTTGATTCGATTTATTTATTTATTTTTTCAATTCTATTCTCTTTACTTCAATCTGATATTGATTAATTATGGAACATTAGTTCTTAAATATCAAGAACATGATAAAAAGCCATACACATTAAATTACAAATTATTTTTTGCAGGGGCAGTAACTGGTTAAATTATTTAATTTATTAATGAAAGTAACACGTTATCACTTAAGTGTTAACACGAGGATGAGATAAATATTTTCATAGTTCTAATTCAGTAATTGTAAATGATGTAAATATAAATTTAAAAGATTTTAAATTAAAAATATTATGAATCGTCTTAAAGTGCCATATGTCTGGTCTTTCATAAATGTAAGAATGTACTTTAAAATTCATGTGAGCCATAAATTTAAAAAACGCAGTAAGATACAAAAAAATAAAAATATTTTCGGATGAAAGTATGGGGGGAAAGATATTCAAATCAATTCATGGTTTTCTGAATCATAAAAAACCTGCATATCTACAAATTATCTGGATGTTTTGTCTTTTGGCTGCGTTTGTGTCTCACCGTTGTTTTTACACCCGTCAGGCTCCATCCCAGCAGCAGATGAGGATGTGGCCAGGCAGTGATGGTGGAGGTGGGGGTCAGGACCCAGCATACACCCAGTTGCTGCTCCACAAGCCGGCTGCCTCCCAACAACACCAGCGCCACTTCCTGGACCAGCCCCATCACCCCCACCCAACCTACTCCCACCACGGCAACGGCGGGCGTGGCCTACGACAAGGCGGACAGACGGGCATCGGCGGCGGGGGAGGCCAGCAGGGATCCTCGCCCCAGATGAGTGACAGCATGGATGTGGGCGTGTCCCTAGGGCTGCACCACCTGGGGGCGGTGTCTTCCATGGAGGCGTCTCAGTTCGGCTCCGCCTCCCTACCACTCGCTCTGCCAATCGGACTGTCTGCCTTCCGGACTCGGACGGCCCCCACCGCCCCTGGGCCGCAAGCCCCGCCCCCTGAGGACTACTACCCTGCCTCCAACAACAATAACCCCGCTGCAGGGGGCAGAGGGAGGCCGGACTCAGACGAGGGGCCAGCCAACTCTTGATAAAACCTGAACCATGCCCTAAAGCCATACAATTTTAACTACAACTACGACAACTACATACATACAGCCAGAGTTCAGAGACAAAGACATTAACTTTGTGCTGAAGGAGACAGTCTGTACTGCATGAGAGGAGGAGGATGCTGGGAAAACTCTCCTTTTTATCCTGTTTTACTTTTTATCTTTTGTTGCGACTGTCATTTGAAAAGGAATGATTGTGACAAGTTTGTTTTTGTTAATATTATTATTGTTGTTTAATATTATTTGATTTATTTTTTTTTCCTGTGGTTTGAGGAGTTGTGTGTTATTGGTTGTTTGAGCCTGGAGAGGAGGAGGAGGATGAAGAGGATATAGAGGGCCCTTGCTTTGCTATTTCACTCCATTCGGAGCCAGAAAGTGGAAGGAGAGCACACTTTTCATGTTTACAAATTACAACATTAGTATGTTCTCATTTACAGCGTTTGGAGGAGCGGTCATAGACACACACATATGCACCTCTTTTCAACAGGAGAGACGTCAACTTGTGTGATTCAGGACTCTTGGATTTTCTCTCCTGTGTGTTATTTTTTTTTCTTGTTTGTTTGTTTGTTTGTTTTTGTCCTCCCTCTGTCACTCTCGGCCCGGTTGTGACGGGTGTATAGAGAGGGAGAGAGGCAGGTGGAGGGAAGAGAAGGTGACAGGACACTGAAGCCTTCCTGGCACTCACAGGGATCTTCGCCTCATCCTCTCGTCTTCCTCTCCTCCTCCTCCTCCTGTTGTTTCTTCTCCAGACAGCTCCTCCTCTCTGTGCTGCTAATCACCATGACAACTGGTCCGGATTGCTGCTAAAGATCCAACACAGATCAATAAAGAAATAAAAAGAATAGAAACAGAAAGTTAAAATAAAAACTTTTTAACCCTTCTGCTTAAGAGAAAAGGATAAAGTAAGAACCACTGCATCTCAATGTATTTATTACTATTTAACAAGAAAAAAACAAACTGAAAGTAACCCTTTTTTCTGCTCTTCTTTGTTTGGTTGCCTTCTTTCTGCAGGTGAACTCTGATTGGCTATTGTAACAGTGACAGTAACTGGTGACATGGGAATGTCACCGGTTGTGGGGGCTGGGTGGTGGGGAGGGTTTGGGGCAAAATAAAGTTGGATATATAATAAGAATAAAGAGTATACTTTTGCACACCAAAGTCAAACAAACATCAGCTCTCCGCTTTTATTCCTACTAACCTGATCCATGACCATGCAACATCTATCAATACAAAGCTTGTCTGCACGTCTACAATTATGCCCATAAATCGGGAGGAGTAATAGAGTAAATATGCAAGGCAAATGTACATCTCACTGCGCACTTGAGCTATAAAATGATGTGGCTCTGAACTGCGATTGGAGAATAGGACGCTGTCCATGAGGGACCTCACGGAGGCCTAGATAAAAATGGCGTTATTAGATTTATGCATATGCACAAATTACATTATAACATAGGTAAGGTATTTATTAGTTACAACAGCTATACAGAACGTGTACATTTTCTTGTTTTTCCAGGAAATCGTAAGTTTATAGTTTGGATTATTGTTGTAGTTATTACTGTCCGCCATTGGGTGGCGCGAACATTTAATGATTGTTACGGTACAACATAAATGAAAACGAGGAAGAATGAAGGCACTCGTTTGACAATCACAGACGCACATGCGCAGACCGCGGACTGATTGTGGCCGAACAGAAATAAAAGGTAACTCTTATGAAAGTCCGCGCAAGTTTTAGTTTTATGTATTTATTTATTTTTTGGTACTTTGTCGAGCTAACGCCATGAAGTGTTTGTGTGCGGTCCGGAACAAGCTAATCGCCTGACAGGTGACTTTATTCACCCATTTTCTGTACCGCTTACCAGTTTATATCTTTTAATTTATTGTCTCGCAGTCTACTTTTAACATTCATTTACCTGGTAATATATTTTACACCCTTTACATAACAACTTGTACTGTCGACTAAAACAAGTTGCGTTTCTTCACAACTAAAAAACCTTCACCAAATCCCGAAAGATCAGTCAAATTTCAGCACGGATTATTAGAAAAGCTAATGTTGTAATGCATTTAATGCATTTTCTGCAGGTTTTACTTTGTCTGTAAACTCATGCCCGGTTGTTCACATGCGGCTGTGTCTGATAAACCCAACTGTTTCATATCATTATCAACAGGCACGTCGCACCCTTCCATAGATAACCATGTTACAAGATACTCTGTCTTAATATGTTGCTATTGTTCTCATTTGTGATGTTAAGTCAATGAGGACTGTAGCGGTCCTCGGAGGTGGCATCGGGGGGTTGGCAGCATCTTACTACCTTTGCAAAAGCCCACAGGTTACTAAGGTAGCGCACAAATCCTATTCCTGGATTGCTTCTCATTTTGTAGACTTTCTTCAACCATTGACAGTGTATGTGTATTTTCTTCCCAAGGTGATTTTACTTGAGTCCAGTAGTCGTTTTGGAGGTTGGCTGTGGTCCACCAGGAGGTCTGATGGAGGAGTTTTTGAACATGGACCCAGAGGGATTCGACCTGCTGGGGCAGTGGGACGAAATACCCTTAATATGGTAAGACTATAAGTAGTTAGTTATGAGTTGTTGTTTTTTAAATTTTCTTTTTATTTTTCCCCCCCCTGGCCTTCTACACTATAAGTAAAGTGCATTGAAGAGAATCAAACGTGACTGTGAATGATGGTTCCACTGGTATTGGTCGTTTCAGTATTTTGAAAGCTGTACTATTAACAGATGAAGTACAACACAGAGGTGGATTGTGAAGTGACATTGGAGAAAAATTACACATTCAGACAGTCAGTTATTCAAAATTAGTATGTGTTTGTATAGGTGGAGGACCTGGGTCTTTCAGGGGAGATTCTGCCTGTCACCTACAGTCATGATGCATCCAAGAACAGATATTTGTATGTCAACAAACAACTTCATCGGATGCCTTCAGGAATAAGGTAAAAGACTGCTTACAACAAAGATTCATATATGTAGACATACAGTCAAATGCATCTCATTCAAATCAAGTCCAATCGTATTTCTTAAAAGTTTAGCAAATTATACTGCCTATTTTTTCCCCCCAGATTAAATGCCTATTTGTCATGACGAGGGTCATGCAAGGGTAATGTTTGGGTCATGACCGTGCGGTCAAGTGTCTGTTTTGAACTGATGTAACAGCATCTTGTTTCAACTGGTGAAACGCTATGTGATGTCAGGAGCTATGTGATGTCAAGAATCTTTAATCTCTATCTGGGCAACAGCCAACCAGATAATTCCATGTCAGTACTGTTACCCACATGTCTAGCCACAACCAATCAGAACAATTCACTGCCTATATAAGATGTCTGAGAAATGTGTATTTTGTCGGATTATTACCTCGGATCCTCTGTGCATCTCCACAGCCCAAGGGGGCTTGGCGTCTCGTGATTCTCGATGCATTCTCATTTGTTTCTTGTCTAGTCAAGTTTGTTCCACGTCTCTCGATTTTATGCGAATAAAGAGTTAAAATCTTATTTGTGTCTACGTTTTTGGGATCCAACCTCAGAAGAACGTAACACTATTCTGTATCTGATTTACTTGTCTATGTACATACACAGTGGATATAAAGTCTACACACCCCTGTACAAATGTCAGGTTTGATAGGTGTAATATAAAAAAATAATAATAATAACCTAAGATAATTTAAACGTTTCTTTCAACGTTACACTCTTAATAACTTGTACAACTCATGATTGCCCTCTTGTGGCCTCCGTGCATATCACTGTTGATGATTTTCTTATATATAATGTATTTAATTTATATAATAATAATAATAATACATGAATATAAATAGGCTTGTGCGGTAATACAACATCTCAGCAACAAATATGCCTCATATAAATTCCACTTTCATGTCTTGCTGTTTTTTTTTCAGTGGCCTTCTGCGGACAGTCCCGCCTTTCTCGCGTCCCCTGCTGTTCAGCATCGCCACAGAAATATTTGTCAAGAAAAGCAAAGACGAGGACGAATCCGTCCATTCGTTTGTGTCTCGAAGGCTTGGAAAAGAGGTGAGGATAAAGGGAAATCATTAAGACTCAAACAGTGTCACACAGAGCTGATGTATCAACCACAGTGTCTTCTCACAGAGCCACTAGTACACAGTAACCACTCGACACTATGACAATTTGTTTGTAGCTTTTTTTTTTTTCTTTGTTGTGTGTATGTGTGATGCTAGCTTGCAGACATTGCTGTGGACAGTTTATGTCGAGGAGTGTTTGCAGGAGATTGCCGGAAATTGAGCGTGCGTTCTTCTTTTCCTGTCCTCTACAACGCAGAGCAGCACAGTGGTTCCCTGACGCTCGGCATGTTGCTGGGCTCTGGTAATTGTCCCACTTTCATATCCCTTGCACATTTGCAGGAAATTGGCATAAACCGCTTTAGCCCCGCTCCTTTTGTTCCCTGTGGATTTCTTTAAAAAAAAAAAAAAAAAAAAATATATAGAAATTAATGCTTTTTACATATTTATTTTATTTTATTTTTTATAAAATATTCTTTGAATGAATTCATGATTTAGATTTAAAAATTGTTTAACAGTTTATCAACTAAATTATATTATTATTATTATTATTTATTATTAAATAAATTACTATTATTAGTATTATTATTATTATTATTATTGTATTAAATAATTAATTTTTAAAAATGAATAATTAAATATTTAAAAATAAATGTCATAGTCCAAATTTGTAAGTTGTCAGAAAAAAAGAGATGAAAGGTAGGTGAAAATTTATTTGAAATACCTAAAAATGTGACCATAAAATAGCAAAAAAGAGCAGAAAACTACCATATAATTACAAAAAAATGTAGAAATTATTTTTTTTACATACTCATTTTATTTTTTATTTTTAAAAAAATATTCTTTGAATGAATGAATTATTTAGATCTAAAAATTGTTGAACAGTTTATCAAATAAATAAATTATATTATTGAATACATTATTATTATTATTATTATTAAATTAAATAATTCATTTTTAAAAAATGAATAATTAAATATTCAAGAAAATTATAGTCCAAATTTGTAAGTTGTCAGAAAAAAAGAGATAAAAGGTAGGTGAAAAGTTTTTTAAAATACCTAAAAATGTCCAAGAAGTGACCATAAAATATCCAAAAAGAGCAGAAAACTACCAAATAATGTACAGAAAAAAAGTCTTGAAAATATTTTTTAAAAAGGCAGAAAAGAAAATGTACACAAATTAACCATAAAATGTCCAAAAACAAAACAAGAAATCCCCCAAACTACAATAAAATATCCACAAAATTGCCAAAAATGTCAGAAAATGGATAGCAAAAAAAGGCATAAAAAAATGTAGCTGGGATAGGCTCCAGCACCCCCCGCGACCCTTGTGAGGAAAAGTGGCTAAGAAAATGGATGGATGGATGAATGTTTTGTTCATCACAATGTTCAAAGGTTCTGCAGCTCCAGACAGTTTTTTTGTTGTTGTTATTTGTCCTAAAATGGCCCTTTTGACAGTAAAAGTTGCTGACCCCTTGCATAAACTTTCAGGCCCCTCCCTCGTGGTTCCTGCTGGTCCTCTGAGCCAGAGAGCTACCAAAGAGTCGTGGGCTCAGTGGTCCCTCAGAAGGGGGCTAGAGCAACTCCCAGAATCCATCACTGACTTTCTCCAAAAGAGTAAGAGGGTGCAGTTACACCGAAAGGCGCCGGTACAACTAATCAGTCCTTCAGCTACAGGTTGGATGGTGAGGGAAGAAAAACACTTGATTTTTTTTTTTTTTTTTATCCTTTTAGGATTTTAGGATCATGTATAAACTCCAATTCCGATGTTCAAACTGAAAAACTATTGTTTTTCTACAAATTCACAATATGTGCCTTTCCTCTTCGGACACGATGGCCATGATTTCTGAAAACAGTTTGAAACGTGGACTCATCAGACCGCAGCACACTTTTGACACTGTGTGGTCTAACTGTGTTTGTGTTCAGATCCATTTGGAGGACGGGATGGTAAAAGCTGACCACATCGTCTCTGCTTTGCCTGCCAAAGGTCAGTCAGTGCTTTATGAAGCCCCAGCATTCACAACCACAAATGTTACTGTTTAAAAAGTAACTAAAAACTGGAGAGGGGGGGGGGGGGAAGCTGATACAGAATAACAAAAATGTTTTGAAAGACAACACAGCACTTCCCAAACAGACCTCCCCACATGTAAATGGACCAGAATCCTAGGGAGATGCATTCAAATAGATAATGAGACTAGTAAAGGGTCTTTTATAGTTTTATTTATTTATTTTTTTAATATGTGACATTTTTGTTGCAATCAGTGCTTTCGTCTGTCCTGCCGTCCTCCTGTCAACCTCTCATCCAGAAGCTGCAGGACATCTCCTGTGTCACTGTTGCTGTCGTAAATCTGCAGTATGAGGGGGCGGTACTTCCTGTCACAGTGAGTACACCATTAAAGTGGAAGTCAACCCCCTCCCCTCCAAATTTCTTGACGATAATATGTTCCATGCAGCCCCACTAGTCTAAATATAGTATTTTTGTTAATATTGTGTTTAGTGGAATATGAGTTAAGCAGCAAAATCCACGTTTTTATCAATATTAGAAGGCAGCCATTTTTATTTATTTATTTATTTATTTTATTTATTTATTTATGTATTTTTATTTTGAAATCACTCACTCACTCACTCACTCACTCACTCACACAAGCTTACATCATGTAAGCCACACATGGTAACCCAGGCAAAGGAGCGAACACGCCAACCGGCACTGAAGGCGAGTGACGATTGCACTCCTCCACCTGGAGCCCAAAGGCGGCCATTTTGCCACTTGCTGTTGGGTGAAAATGACATCACAGTTGCTCAGGGATTAGGCAATGACCAATCACAGCTCAGCTTCATAAAACAGGTGAACTGTGAGTCGTCGTTTCCTGAGCCCTGACCAATTGTGATGTCATTTTCAGTCAAAAGCAAGTGTCAAAATAGCCGCCTTCTCATATTGATAAAAACGGCTGGATTTTGCTGCATAACTCCATCCATCCATCCATTTTCTTGACCGCTTATTCCTCACAAGGGTTGCGGGGGGTGCTGGCGCCTATCTCAGCTGGCTCTGGGCAGTAAGCGGGGGACACCCTGGACTGGTTGCCAGCCAATCGCAGGGCACAGAGAGACGAACAACCATCCACGCACACAAGCACACCTAGGGACAATTCGGAGCACCCAATTAACCTGCCGTGCATGTCGGGAATGTGGGAGGAGATCGGAGTACCCGGAGAAGACCCACGCAGGCACGGGGAGAACATGCAAACCCCACCCAGGAAGGCCGGAGCCTGGACTCGAACCCGAGTCCTCAGAACTGGGAGGCGGACGTGCTAAACACTCGTGCACCGTGCCGCCCGCTGCATAACTCATAATCCACAAATGTAATATTAATCAGAATGTCATGTTTAGGCTAGTGAGGACACATATATTATTGTCAAGAAATGTTCAAGGTTGACTTTCAACTTTAAGACACACAAACACACATGCACACATTCAGTAAGTGGCAAGTGTGTGTTTGTGTCTTGTCAGGGATTTGGACACCTGGTCCCGTCATCAGAGGATCAAGGTTTATTGGGTGTGGTCTACGACTCGGTCCCCTTCCCTCAACATAACAGATCTGAAGGAGCAACAACGAGGCTGACGGTAATTGCTGGTCAACCACACAATCTCAATACAACACAAGATCTTTTTTCTTTTTCTTTTTTAATAAACATGGATAGCAGAATGTAAGAGAAAATGTACAGCAGCTGTTTTTACACGTTCTCCTTTTGAGTTTGACTTTGTGGCCATGGCCGTTGTCTAGGTGATGATGGGGGGCGCTTGGTTCCAAGAAGAGTTTGGTTCCCCAGATGCAGTAACAGAGGAGCGACTTTTAGAGCGAGCCACCGAGGCGGTGCGCTGTCACTTGGGAGTCACCTCGGCGCCCAGCTGGAGTTGGGTTGCCCTCCATAAGGTATGAGAAGTGCTCTGCAGTGTTGTCTTGACTTGAGAGTGCCTCATAGTCATAGACAGTTGTATTTCTTCCAATATTTGGGCAATATAATAGTTCAATTGCACATTCATGTATGTCTCCCATCAGGATTGTATACCTCAGTATTACGAGGGGCACTTTCGCAGAGTTGGTACGTAGGAAGTCACTTGGGATTACGCCACACTTTGCCATGTTGTATTTTCATTTGGATGTGTTGTCTTCTCGCATTTCAGAGCACATGCGAAGTTTCATAAAGAACAACAACCTTTCACTTTCTCTGACTGGCTCTTCCTATGATGGCGTGGCCGTCAATGATGTCATCTTTAGTGCAAGGACAGCAGTAGAGGAGTTGTTGGGAAATGGAGTTTAATGGGCATATGTATTATACAGAGAACAGTGACATTTTTATTTATTTTAGAGTACAACACTGTTGTTAAGGTAAATGTGTTGTATATCAATGGCACATTTGCATGAGAATTTTGCAAAAATGATGTCTTCTTTTAGTTCTGTTTAAAGAAAAAGGACTACTAAGTGAAGGCTTCTGCCTTAACGCCTTGAGCAAGAATTGTATAAACGCAATTTCTGATCGGTGCTTGTAATAAACAGTAATGAATGTACAACTTGTATGAAATTGTGTTGAGAAAAAAAAAAGTGAAATGGGTTGAGAATAAAGTGAAGACAAGTTTATCATGAAGATTTGACTTTATTTAAAAGGAGAAGGGGAAATCAGAAAATCCATCTAAGTCCATTTGCTGAGAGAAGCCAAATGCTGCGTGCGCGGCTATTTATCGAAGGCCCAGCTTTTTCTTCTCTCTCTGTTTTTTTCGTACAACCTCCATGTTACGGTCCCTCCACATGCTTTTTCTCAGTTTGATGGGACGGCTGCCAACATACTTCCCTGCATTGAGAGGAATACA
Source organism: Festucalex cinctus (assembly GCF_051991245.1). Classification (NCBI taxonomy): domain Eukaryota; kingdom Metazoa; phylum Chordata; class Actinopteri; order Syngnathiformes; family Syngnathidae; genus Festucalex; species Festucalex cinctus. Next base: position 18,498,009 of record NC_135417.1, read on the forward strand.
CAACATTTTTTCAATCAAACAAGACACTGACAATTTGGAGTTTTATGTGTTATATAACAAATGTTGCTGTCACGTTGACAAGCAAAAATGCTGACCGTTCATTTCCCTCATGGCTCGCACATAATCATTTGGATCTTTGAAGCTGACGAAGCCGTAGCCTTTTGTTTTTCCTGTGCGCTTGTCTCTCACCACCTGAGATTGAGAAGTCAAACGACATTCCTCAACATCAAGTTATCAAAAGGGATTGTGAAAATTGCATACATAGGCAGTTTTTAATCAATAGAGTACAGTGGGCCCTATGTATCAGCAGACAATTTTATTTATTTTTTTTACACATTATATATAGTGGGTTTTTACAATGAATGAACCTAAGAAAATCAAAAGGATTATACAATTTTTCCATTTAATGTTATATTACTGAATGTTTGATTTGACTTTCAAAAAATATTAAGGCATACATATAATTTTGACCCTGTGTGGATTGGAAAGAAAAAAAATTGAACACCCAATTATTTTTCACTCAATGTGTGCATTGTAAATGTGTACAAACATCAACCCTGGAAAAAAAAACATTTGTGCGCGAGCATGACAGCAAACCCACCTTAGCTTTGAGGAACGACGGATATCTGCTGAAGGCTCTGGCCAGTATGTCGTCATTGACCTCATTCCCAAGATCCCCACAGAAGATACGGAAGTCATCTATAAGGGAGGAAGAAAAAGGTGAGACGAAACAAACGTCGCTTCATCCTATATGTTGTCATAACGCAAGTGGCGTTACCCGATTCCCACTCCAACAGGCTGGCGTCCTCCCAGGACGTCCCCGCTGCCGTTCGGATACACTTCTTTACCTTCTCCGACTTGGGTTTGCCCTTTTTGTCTTCCGAGAAAGTTTCCACAGGTTTCAACACAATCTATGATGAAGAAATAAAAAAAGGCAATTATTCTTTTATGTGGCACACTTACATCCTGTTGAACTCAATGTTTGTTTTTTACTGTATTCATTTGACTTGTGTGGCGTTTTCTTGTAGCAAAAGTCAGATGAGACTGCGCGCGTACCTCGGCGCGCGCGGGCTCACGCTCGGGCATGCTGGTGGGTCCAATGACGGCGCCGCTGTCGTCGCTCTCCTTCTTTTCCAGCAGTCCCGCCGCCGCCACGGCGGCCTGTTGCTCGGCAACCCGAGCCGCCAACTCCTCCTGACGCCACAATAGACAGTTTTAGCATACGGAGCGCCGACGTGATAAATTTTCTATTCACTAGCGCGTGTGACCAGTAAATTGTACTTTTTTTTTTTTTTTTTTTTTTTTGCTGCTGTCAAGCTTCTGCTCCACATTTCAGCGCATTTATCATTAGGGATGTAACGATAAGGGCAATATCGTGATATTAAAACTGCCACAATATTGTCGTCATGTTCACAATATTTAAAAAGAGCACATCTGTTAAAAAGTCAGGCTGATTTCCATTTGTGAAGTTCTAGCACCCTCTAGTGGCTAGTTTATTAGTGCAATTTAATTTTCAATTCGCTTCTGAAGTGCTCAATGTGTGATTGCATTAGCAAGTGCCTCAATATTGTTATTCGAGATTGTAGGTGGTTTATATGTATTGCTTTTAGTACAAAAGCACAATATTGTGCTTGTTTTAGTATGAGCTCTTTTTTTTTTTAACAATATTGTGATCTTTTTTAAATATCCCCAACTCCCCCACAATATAGTGATAATAATCGTATCGTGACCTTCATATCGTGGTACCGTATCATGATTTTTGGATATCGTTACATCCCTCTATATCAGTAATATAGTGAAAAGCAATAGAAAATGTGAATAAATATAAGTTAAAAAAACAAAAAACTCATTTGTTTCCAAAAATGTAGAAATACGTTCTATTTTAAATGTTTTATGTGTCCCAAAGACGTATTTATATGTTTGGTTTTTTTGTTTTTGATGCATTGTTTTTTAAGCTAGAGCATATAGAAGGCTTTGATGCAGCCTCTCAACTGCAGAGAATGGGTGATAAAAAAATAAAATAAAAAAAAAGGTACTAATTGCAAAAACGGCCAGTAGGCGGCAGCATAGTATGAGAAATCAACCAGGCCCATGATGACAAGCTGTTTACCCACAAGTCTAAGCAGATTTTTAAATAATGATGAAACTTAGCTATATTCTAATGCTAAACAGATACAAATATACTTTTTCTTTCCCGATGAAAGAAGAGACTAATCCTTTTTTTTTAAAAGTAGGTTCCATTTTTTTATAGTAATAGAACACAATATTCTGTGGGCCTTGCAAAATCAGTCAAAATCCAGTAAAACGACCGGGAGCGAAGGGGGGGGGGGTCGCTTCAGTGAAAATGGCTGGGAGTATAAAAATAAGTGGAGGTCTAAAATGAAAAAATAAGAGGTGTGTATCATCGATCAGACATGCCACTACGATGCAGCATCGATTTGGGCTTAATAGGCCACATAAGCTGCAAGCTATTGAGCTAAATTGCGAATATTTGTTGAAAGAAAAAATCTAAAATGAAAAAATAAGAGGTGTGCATCATCTATCAAACATGCCACTATGACGTAAAACAACCGGGAGCGAAGGGGGTTGCTTCAGTGAAAATAGCTGGGAGTGAATGAGTTAAAAGTCACTGTACCATTCGAGCTTGCCGCTGAGCCTTAATGTCAATTTTCCGGGGCGCAACGGTGACGGGCGGGGCAGAGTAAACGGTGGGCGCCGCTTGGAAGACTGTAGGCGGCTTGCCGGAAGTCGACATGGAGGTTCTGGTGGGCGGCGAGGACGTCATGGACATCACGTCACTGACGGGAGGTGCGGAAGCGATGTGCTGCACGGGTGAAGAAACACCTTGAGGCGTTTGACCCGGCATGGTAGGCGGGATTATCATGGGAGGGGGCGGGGGAGGCCGCGGCATAGGCGGGGCTACAGGTGGCCCGCGTATGATGTGGAGTCTCGGACCGCCTGCGACAACACAGCATGGATGTACAAATAGGATCTGATGATTTCATTCAAATAGTGGAAATGAGTTGTTTTTTTGTGGGTTAACCTGACCAGGTCTCTGTAAAATATGAGGAACGAAGGCTGGTCTCATCATTGGAGGAGGAGGGGCACGTACCGGAGGGACTGCTGCAAACACATCATACAGTAGACGTGGAGTCAGTTTGGAATATGGCACATATTCGGGTCTGAATTACATTTACCTGGTCCAACAAAGGTTGGTGGTGGGCCAACAAAAGACCCTCTGGCCTCGAGTGTTTGCTGGACCTGGGAAAGGGGAAAAAAAGTTGAGAGAACAGGTATCACTTGGGGGAAATTTACCAGACTTGCTTATTTGGTTGGCATTTGACTGCAAGTTGCCTTACAGCATTACCATTGAAATCACAAAAAAAATAGTATTAGTTCTTAACTAGTGAAAAGATACAAACCTGTCGATAGGTGTTGGTGCCAATAATTGGTCGGACTACAGGTAGCGCTGTAACAGCCAAAGCTACAGGTACAGCCTCAATGACAGGTGGGTTTCCTGATAGTGGCACAGAACCACCAAGTACCTCTTGCTCAAACCTAGAACAAGAAACAGGTCAGGTTTGCACTGGAATTGGATACCTTGTAATGTGTTTGTAAAGCTGGAAATCCAGTGATCGGTACTCACAGAGCCATCTCCGCCTCCATCTCCTTCAGACGTTCCTCTCCTGATTTTAACGCCATTGCTAGGACACATAAAAAAAACATTTGCAGAGACGTCGGTAAATTCATATCTACTTCGAAATTATATGATAACCATCGACGTCCATTTGGCATCACAAGGTTAAACGTTTTGTCTGCGTTCTATTTGGGGCTCAAGTTTATCGCAGAGATTCGGACATCACATGGTGGCTTCTTTACACCAAATGTTGTCATATTAATTTACAAAAACACAAACAAACAAACAAACACATTATTATTAACCAAAGCTTTATTTAACAGGTGAACGCCATTAATTCTCACAACTGAAATTATGAAATTATCATTTGATTTTCACTTACCTCGATTTGCAATAGTGATGCTTTCCAAGTGAAATAGAATGTCGTCTTGTCGACGCTAGACTTTAGCTAGCACATAAAATGCTAGCGGTGGGTAGTTAGCGCCCTTGTTATCATAGAATTATGGTAACGCTCGAGCTGAATAACTCGCTTGTTAACATGTATGGTACTTCTTTAAAAGTTCACGAGAAGTGCAGCTAGTCATGATTATGAGAAAATAAAACCACGAACCAGAAAACTGTTTCAACACATTCGCCACCAGATTAGCACGAGCCTCCAGGTTGCAACTCCGCCGTTTCCTTGTTACTCTGGTGCCCCTTAGTGGACCGGAGTATGTGTAACGGAGTTAAAATGTACAGGATTTATTATTTTTCATTCCTATCACTAATTTTGAATCTGAATTATTATTTGGTGGTTATTTTTGTATATTTGTGAATTTAATCTCAACGAGAGTGTTTTTTCAATACTTGGGTAATCTGCGCACGGACCCGCTGGATCGGTGTCTCTTTTGGCCATTGGATATTAGGTTTGGAAACGGATATTAAAATAGAAAAACGACTCGCTATTAGATTTTCGTTTTAAAATAGAAACACCAACATTAAAATACAGCTTGGTTTTCTCGTTTGACTGTTTGACTTTGACCTGTCTGGGACAGGTAAGGAAAAGGCCAATAACAGTTTAATTTTCCATTTTTATTTCAGAAACGAAAATAAGATATAGCAGGAAGAGACACAAATCGAAAAACGGCCCGAATTTTTGTCTTGGATTGAAAGTTGTCACCGCGAGCATTTCTCATACTGGCCAGGAGATGGCGACAGCGTGGCGTCCGAAAACTGTGTTTTGTAATAATCCATCACATCAATATCCTAAATTCCACAAACGCTAAGTACACACTTGGAAAAAATGAAAGAAAGAAAGAAAGAAAGAAAGAAAGAAAGAAAGAAAGAAAGAAAGAAAGAAAGAAAGAAAGAAAGAAAGAAAGAAAGAAAGAAAGAATAACGTAGTAAAAAAACGTTACAAAAAATAAATGAAAAGGAGACATTTGAGTTGTGGTTCAACAGTTTTACTAAAAAAAATATATATAATAATAATAATAATAATAATAATAATAATAATAATAATAATAATAATAATAATAATAATAATAATAATAAATAAAATAAAATAAAATAAAATAAAATAAAAATCATGAAAGAGACATGGACAAAAATGGTGGTGCCCCTAAGATTGAAAATAATTTGACTATCGGGACATGTTCAAGTTGTGTCAATTAGCATCACAGATATCGTCAAACTTACAAGCGGTCATTTGTGAAACATTTCTGACATATTCTCGACTATCAATAGGCAATGACTGCATTCTCAGAGTTTTAGTCGCAAGTTTGCAGTATGATGTCAGAAAATGGGCACAAAAAAAAGCTCTCTTATTTTTTCCCCAACTCCATTCTCCATGATTTCTTATTGTTTTGCTTAAAACACAAAGATAACTTGTTTGCTTTCATGGAGGACTAAGGAAATCAGAACAGTATTTACATTTGGTTTCAGTTAAAATTTTACAATAACAAAGAAAACGCATTTTACTCAGGTTTTTCTAAACAAAATTTGAAAAGCAATGTCTTATTTTCGTTTGTTTATTATTATTATTATTATTATTATTATTATTATTATTATTATTATTATTATTATTATTATTATTATTATTATTGTTATTATTATTATTATTATTGAATTAAAAGACGTGTACTATAAATTATCTCCATGAATGGTTACGGTTTGTGCAATTTTGGCTGGAAGTGGTCATTCAATATTGATTTTAATCGCCAGTGTCGCCATCTCCTGGCCAGTATGGGAAATGAATGCTCGCGGTGACAACTTCCGGCAATCAAAAACAAACATATTGGCCGTTTTTCGATTAGTGGCGCCTGCTATAATGAATAAAACTTGAAATTCAAACTGTTATTGGACTTTTCCTTACTCGTATGAGGCAACCACACGAGAAAATCAAGCTATACAGTATTTCAATTTTGGTGAAATAAACATATTTTAAAACGAAAATCAAACAACGAGTCGTTTTTCTATTTATAATATCGGTTTCCAAACGTAATATCCAATGACCAAAAGAGACACGGACCCGGTGTTGTAGTTTACCTAACACTGCCTTTTTGTATTACGGTACAGGGAAAAGCGGAATTAATTTATGCAAGAGGGCCCTTAATATGCACAAACCTGGCAATAACCGGATTGATATTGCGCTCAAGGGAGTTCTCCTTTGCACTGGTTAACAAAATAACAGTAGTGTGGTGGTTGTTTTGTTTGTTTGTTTGTTTGTTTGTTTGCTTCAATTGGTTAGATTTTTATGCATTAAAAAATGTATTCTGAAAAATAAAATGGACTATAGACCGTATTTCACACATATGAACGTATTCCATCCTTTAAGTTGCCCATCCCTGATAAATAAATAGCATAGATGCATTGCGTACATGACTTGCTTTTGACAAATACGCTCACGAAATGAAATACGAAATGTAGAAGATGTAACACAAAGTTCTCTGAAAGTGCACTATGGTTTACATTTGAATGATTCTTATTGCTATTCAGTAATTTATATCAATTTAACTACAGTAATGGCAATGGCAATCCCTGGAGAGATGAGCAAAAAAAAAAAAAAAAAGAGAAGAAAACAAAACCTTCTCAAGGCTGTTTCCATGACTTTCTACGTTCTTTATCTTTGGGAACCCAACGTATTATGAGAACTGTTAGCTAAACAAACAACAATCAGACTAGTGCTGTAGTTAATTGGGGAATTATGTTCAATTGAAATGACTTCTCTTTTGGAGGCTGATTCACAGCGACAAATCCCAGTATTTTGAAGAAAGGCTATGCGCCTTTATGCCACAATGTCAGCAGATTCTATGTGCAGAATATTACAAATGGCCAAATACAGTGAGATGCCTATGATCAATCTTAATCCTCCGAGATATGGATTTGAGTTTAAAACGTTTGGTAGGCTACATATCCAAGCAGCAAATGAATGAGACATCTCCGAACGCGGCCGTTGACCACATCCAATATGACAGCGACGCTAACGTACATTCAGAGTTCAACGCGAGGTTATTTTTGTTGTGTAATGCTATTGGTCAGGAAACAATGACGTAGAAATGGGCGGAGTGAAAGAAAGGATTAGATGACGGGTGCAGTGTCCAACACACTGCGCACTTTGGACGCAGTTTGTAAACTCGCAGTGGAGGTGGGTGAGCTCTTCCGAAATGCTCCGTGCTGTGATTTCTCGAACCCTTCCACGGGTGAAGGTTGTGTCGGCGTGCCACTACTCCACAGCGGCTATACCCGCACCCAGCTCCCAACCCGAGGTCCACTTTAATAAGGTACACAAGTTTTCTTTCTGTCTACTTGTTCGGTTTTGAAGCGCTACTAAGGTACGCGATCAGACTTTTAATGCAAACCCCCACGTGACAAACTTTACCGTGAGGAACAGCTGTGAAACCATTTACAAGAGGGCGTCTTCTGCAGTTTATAACTTAATTATGTAATCAGTGAACGATTGACCTAAAAAAACAAAAACAAAACAAAACTAAAAAATGTCTTCCAAAGTGAATTTTCTGTCATGACCTGGCGGTGGCGTCACTGCCACACATCCTACATGGCTGTATATAGTAGCCCACCTCCACGTTGCAAAAAGCTGACTGATAAGTGACCCTTTTACTTTATTTACTCACTAAGTAGCCTACACCAGGAAAGTGAAATATTCCAAAGTTGTTTTTGTTGTTGCTGCGGTACAACTACAACACATTTCTAATTTATGTTTTATTCTTGTAGCTTTTCATCAACAACGAGTGGCAGGATGCAGCAAGTGGGAAAAGCTTCCCTACTGTAAACCCGGCAACAGGAGAGGTCATCTGTCATGTGGCTGAGGCCAATGAGGTAAGCAAGCACAATGCTTTCTTTGAGCTCCTCTGATGACATGAACCGAAACTGGAAAATAAGAAGGTGAGATGTAACTGTAACCAGGGCCATTTGTAGACCCGCTCGAGGCCTTAAGGCAAGAAGGAGAATGAAAACTTGCCCCCTCAAAAAAAAAAAAAAAAAAAAAAAGTGCCACTGGAATTACACACTAGCACAGACTGACTGATCAAACGTGTAAATAAATAGCTCTACAATAAGAACTTAACACAATCGGTCTAAGTAAACAGATATGAATCAAGTAAAAGCAAATTGGAACTGCAAAGTTTGACTACGTGCACAAGCTGCATGGGGAGAGAAACAAAACAAAACTTGACTTCACATTCGGGTGTGCTTCGGCATGTTGTGTTGAAGGACCGCAAACATAATATTGGCGCATTTCAAACTCCGAAAACACCATCAATTAATTCAAAGTTATGACAACAAACACGTAAATAAATTATAGTGTGGACTTTGTTACATGTGCTTTGTTATTGATATGGGCCCATTTCAGACATGGAGAGTCTCTGTCATGGAAATGCACAAATACAGCCACTCATATCTTCAAACCGTCTCCTTTAATTTCTAATGTGCTTCCTCTCATTGTAATATAATCTGTCTTTGGCATCAATCACCAGCATGGGAGTACAGATAGTACTGCAGTGACAACAAGCTTTAAATCGTAATCATTTGTTCACCAGTTTCAAAATGTGCCAGCCAGTGGGCGGTCGAATCTGAAATCACGTTGCGTGCTAAAGCACAGATTATTTGAATAGAATTTAAATGGGTGCCAGGCTGCCAGCTGGTATTTCCAGTTCTTCAATGAGGAGTGAATTGAGCACATAGTGGTGTGTCCTTGGTGTTAGCAACCTTTTACGATTTGTAATATCAATTCAACAAATTAAGAGTTACTTCAGTCAAAATTTGGACTTATGGTATTAATAAGTCTCAACATACCTGTACAGTGAACTCTGAAACATTCCAGTTTGTTTGTTTTTAATCTGTAGTGAGTATTACATTTATTTTTTAAATCATTCGCTAATTCACATCACTACACTAATATATCAATACAGAATACCATACTGTAATGCTGTAATCTTGATTAAAAGTTGACATCCCTCAATGAAGCTGCAGCAAAATGCCACAACTCAAAGAAATTCAAGCGCAAATGAGAAATCTGCGAAGGGTTAGAGAAGCATTTGTCAAGCTTTAGGTGAGCGTCATTATCCGCAAACGAAGAATGCGTGTAACTAGTGGCGAACAGTCTGCCAACATAAATAAACTCGAGCACGACGACAACTCATGCAGGAAAAAAGAAACTCGGGAAAACATTTCATGAACTGAAGGCCTCCCTCACCTCAGTTGAGGTGAGTGTTCATGACTCAACAACTCAACAATAAGGACCAAAAAAAACAAAAATAAAAACCAAAACATGGCATGGTTTTGGTAGCTTTAAACAGGGTTTTTTTCCCTCCTTAATAAATAAAAATCACAATTTAGAAATTGCGTTATACATTTTCTTATATTTGTTTGTAGGTCTCAAACATTTAAGTGGACAAACTTAAAAAAAAAAAAAAAATGATTTGAATGAGGGCAAATCCCATATTGCAGAAGGAAGCCGTGATCCATAGAGGTCATTGTGTGCAGATTAAGGTCATCCGCTTAATACACGATTAGTCAGCTCATCATTTTTATTAATTATTGCATTACTGGGCTGGAGGACTTTGTTTGGTTTGAAGTATGAAAGTCTTTTTGTATGATACTTGAGCGCAGACTTTGATGTGGATGGTTGGCAAAACTTGACACTTTTGACATCCACGCCTTTAATCAATGACCGCATCATAGATTCTTGATTTTTGAGTGTATTAAAGTGGCTATTAAACATGATTTTGTGGTGGTGTTTGTGTGCAATGGTAGTAATAGATGATGTAACACTAACTGGAAAGATGCAGTGTTTGGGTACTTGTGCAATTTTTTTAATTTCCTGAAAAATAGGCATTTTGAAGAAGTTGTGGGCAAATTGATCCAAACATTGCTGATACTGATACCAAGTCAGTAAATATCACATTGATACTAGCATGATAAAACAGAGACAGCAGTTTTGTTTTGGTTCTGTATGAACTGCTGCGGTTTTGTCAAATAGGTACCAGCCAGGTTGCCAGAGTTACTTGCAGGTTCAGTCTCAGCCCCGAGCAGTCATTATTGTTTTTTCTTTTTTGCAAACATTGTTTCATTTGGAATTTAATGCCTGCAACACGTTCAAATCTGGAACATTACTCACTGTTCAATTGCAGTTTATCAGTTAGAAGTTGGAACATTAAATAGCTTGTTTTTGTAGTGTATTCAGTTGTAACATCCCAACTTAATTGGAATTGGGGCTTGTATTGACATATGCAATTATAAATAAAAAAAAAAAATAGGTGGACACGGTTTTACACTATTTCCATGTAGGGCTTGGTCCCTATGCCCCTCAAAAAGCTACATGCATACTCTGTGGGGCCATGCAGGACACGGTGTTGTTATGTCAAGCATTCTATATTTACATACCACAAAAGAACAACTATTCTGCTGAGGATTCGTATCATGGCTGGAAATCGCAAAGATGTCTGAAAAAACACAAAGCAACCTGACTTGCACTTTGGTTGCATGCCTTCATGTCACAAACAAGTTAATGCCACCTACTCTTGCAATACAAAGGAAAAGCAAGCTGAGAAGAATTAATCTCTATTCTCTGCTGTTTACAAATACAACCCTGCAATACTTCTCTCTCTCTTTCTTTCTTTCTTTCTTTCTTTCTTTCTTTCTTTCTTTCTTTCCCTCCCCTCTTCCTCCCCAGTTCTATTTATTTCTGTTATGCAATGAAAACTGGCAGGAGGGAGTTTTGGATTCTTCAACGTTGCACTCTTTTCTTTATTATTATTATTATGCACTGTGGGCTTTCATCATTCAAGTGAGGATCACACCCGCCAAAAAGCAAAAATGGTGGAAAATTGGAACATTTTCCCAGCCTTGTAAAACAAAACAAAAAAACAAAAAACAGTTGATTATCTAATGTTTCTTTTAAGATTGTCCTAAGTGACTGCCACATGATGTGGCGTTTAAAGACCCTTTCAAACAGCTACATTGTACATGTTAGAAGGTAATTGCAGAATAATGTGAAAAGACTCTAGCACAGTGGTGTCAAACATAAGTGGGTTTAATCCGGTCCGTGAGATGATTTTGTAAAGTTTAAAAAAAAAAAAAAAAAATTGTAATGTCAGACTAATTAATCAGCCAGCCACAATCAAAACATATAAATTGTAATTTCACAGGCAGTCCTCAGATGAGCAATGCAACTTGTACGGGGAATCGTCGTCCTGGATGTCATTATTTTACACACAACTTAAACTATGGTTTGTTTAATTATATTATTTTTTTGTAATTATACATCAACATAAAGTGTTAAATACGACACAAATTCAATTACTGGTAACACAAATAGATATGACAAGATTTAACATCCTTATAACATCATTAACTGCGCCACGCAATGCATTCTGGGAACAATATATATGCAAAACAGGTCGATTTAACACGTCCGGAACGTATACCGGCAAAGTGTTGCCGCATTCCTTTTGCATTCGTGTTATTTTTGGAACAATATGATTACAGTTGAGCTCCGTAATTTACGGCTGGTCCACAAAAATCTGTGTCCAATTGTTTTTGTTCTATAGCGTTATTTTCCCGATGCGGCCCATTTGATAATATATTTTCCTCCATGCGGCCCCTGAGCTAATATGAGTTTGACACCCCTGCTCTAGCACATTAGCACGTTTGTATGTTTTTTGAGACTTTGTACACTTTGACAGAAAACAATGATGTCATCAACCAAATAATGTTGTAAAGGTTCTCGAGCGTGCGATGCCATTGTATACAGAATCTATTATGTTTTGTTAAACATGTTCAGACTGGTCTTCGCTGCCAGTGTTTTGTTTCACTCGGCTGACTACCATGCAGGCTGTGTTCCCGCACAGTGGCAGGGTAAACGTGATTGTGAAGTGTTGTCTGCTTTTTGTCTGAAGTCAGCTCGGGTAGGCTTGTGCTCCCAGCAACAGCATTTAAGTTCTGTTATTGACATATGTTGCAAGTGAATTACTTTTCCAGACACTTAGCAAATGTCAACGTGCTTTTCAATTTCCAGGTGGATGTTGACAAGGCGGTGAAAGCAGCACGCGATGCCTTCCGGTTGGGCTCGCCATGGAGACGGATGGATGCCTCCCAGCGAGGTTTGCTTCTCAGCCGCTTGGCTGACGCCATTGAGAGGGATTCTGCCTACCTTGCGGTGGGTTCTTGTACATTAAAAGCAGTTCAAACCACCAAACTTCAATGTAACAAAATGGATGCCTAAGCCCAGATTACTTACATTTTGAAACATGTTTACACAGTGTTGTAAAAGCCGGTTATTGTGGGTCCTAAACCAACTGTACATATTTGACTTTGTTATTGTCGTAATGTTTCCATAGGAACTGGAGACCCTTGACAATGGGAAGCCATATTCTGTATCCTACACAGTGGATCTGCCCACTGTGGTCAAATGTCTCAGGTAACAAGTGTTTGTTTTTTGTCGCCTTTGGCTCAGTTTCTGCGTTTTAGAATAGTTCATATACAATTTTATTTTATTTTTATTTTTTATGTTTTGTCACCGTGGCTCAGTTTCTGTTTTAGGATATTTCATATACAATTTTATTTTTTAATTTCTTAATTTTTTTTGGTCACCTTTGTTCCGTTTCTGTGTTTTAGAATATTTCATATACAATTTTATTTTTTAATTTATAAATTTTTTTGGTCACCTTTGTCTTGTTTCTGTGTTTTAGAATATTTCATTACATTACAATAATTATATTTTTTTGTTGCCTTTGGCTCCGTTTCTTTGTTTTAGGATATTTCATATACAATTTTATTTACCGTACGTTTTATTTTTTTATCACCTTTGACTCTGTTTGTGTTTTTATTATATTTCATATACAATTTTATTTATTTATTTATTTATTTAGTCACCTTTTGCTCAGTTTTTGTGTTTTAGGAAATTTCATACACATTTTTTTTTTTTTTTTTGTCACCTTTTGGCTCCGTTTCTGTGCTTTAGGCTATCTCATATAATATTGAGTCCATCAGAATGTACATTCTCAATCTCTAGACTGTGCCTGGAAATTCTGTCCATAAAGTTTGTCAGGGCCCTGGAAACAAATCTGAATTAATGACAGCATGCAGCCCAAATTCTGACACCAATTGTGCAGTCACTGAACGCCCATGTCAATGGTTCCTCATACTGGTGGTGATCAGTTGACTTGGGGTGTGGTGGGGTCAGCCATTCACTGTCATTGGCCACGTGAGCATAATGAGGAATTTGTTGCACTTTTGATGTTTTCAGGTACTACGCAGGCTGGGCTGACAAATGGGAAGGAAAGACCATCCCCATTGATGGAGATTATTTCTGCTACACCAGACATGAACCCGTTGGAGTCTGTGGACAAATAATACCAGTAAGTGGGCAAATGGCAAGAATGAAACAAATGCATTCAGCTACAATGCTTGAAATTTGTTTGAATTATTAACCGATTGCTGACTTCCCCAAAATTATCAGAATTATAGATTTCTGTAACTCAATAATATTCTTCTTCCACTAATACTTCCAATTCCATCCATCCATCCATCCATCCATTTTCTTGACCGCTTATTCCTCACAAGGGTCGCGGGGGCTGCTGGCGCCTATCTCAGCTGGCTCTGGGCAGTAGGCGGGGGACACCCTGGACTGGTTGCCAACCAATCGCAGGGCACATAGAGACGAACAACCATCCACACTCACACACACACACACACACACGCACACCTAGGGACAATTCGGAGCGCCCAATTAACCTGCCATGCATGTCTTTGGAATGTGGGAGGAGACCGGAGTACCCGGAGAAGACCCACGCGGGCACGGGGAGAACATGCAAACTCCACCCAGGAAGGTCCGAGCCTGGACTCGAACCGGAGACCTCAGAACTGGGAAGCGGACGTGCTAACCACTCGACTTCCAATTCCATCACATCAAACTTAATTTTGCTCTTGCGGTGCTCACAATTTTTTTTTTACAGCGTTTTCCACCGTCAGTTGTGTTGCAATTTTAGTAGGCCACACCCACCAGCAGCAGTGTGTATAATCTGTGAGTCAACATGCAATACAGCATCTGCTCTTTGGGATCTTGTTACTTTGGCCCACTGTGTCATAGTGCACTGCACTTCACCACAGAGGATAAAGTCATGACTCGCCCTTCTCACATATTTGAAAGCAGTCTTTTATTGATACAAGACTTTTTTTTGCTTTGTTACCTCAATAAATTAGCATCTTTTCTTTTTACCCACCTCCCATTTTTTTTGCCACTAGATGTTCTCTACTTAAAAAAAATGGTAGCCTGATTCATGTTACCACACCAGAAAATTTGGTAATTCAGCCAAAGAATTGAAATGGTATTGTAAATGTTTTTTTTTTGTTTTTTTTTTGTTTTTTTTAAGGAGATTCTGAATATTTATGAAGGAAACATAACTGTGTTCAACAATGTATCCCAAATGCAACAGCAGTGTATGAATCATTCTCGCTGAATCGTGTTTCACCATTCTTGAATTTCAACGGCTTTAACGTTCATTGTTAGTATGCTCTACTTTAGCCTCATTGTATGTACACTACACTTGACTATTGAGGATAGTCATAACTCGCCCTCAGTTTATGAGAACTACAGTGTTACCTATAATTAGCACTAGCATTTTCTTTCCACCCATCTGCCACTTTGGCCAGTAGATGTCTAGTTAAAATGTTCTCAAGGTGTGCGGTGTGGGATCCTGATCCGAGAGTTTTGGAACCCACCCAGAGAATGAAGATGGCAGCATGTGCACAGATGTTAGTGTGCGCCACGTGAAAATGTGGTCTTTTATGCTTCACTGTAAAGGCTCTGTTGTCAGAGCCGAGTCGGAATATTTGCTTTTTTGGAGATCAAACCATCGAGCGTGCATGCAAAGTGGTAAAGTTCTGTTTGCTCTTCCTTTTCTCCCTGCAGTGGAACTTCCCTCTCTTGATGCAGGCATGGAAACTTGGCCCCGCTCTTGCAACCGGTAACACTGTGGTGATGAAAGTCGCTGAGCAGACGCCGCTTACTGCTCTCTACGTTGCCAACCTGATTAAAGAGGTACTTTGTTTGCTGTTTGACTGATTTAAATTCACTACAAGGCAGAACACTAACATTAAACAGTACTCGTGATCGGTCCTTCTTTGCTCAAGTTAATGAATGATTGAATTAATCAGTATAAACATTTACTTATGATTTATGATTGGTTTATTTATTACACCCGGTTTGCTGTTTGACAGATTTAAATTCACTACAAGGCAGAACACTTTACATTTAAACAACTCGTGATCGGTTCTTCTTTGCTTAAGTTAATGAATGATTTAATTAATCAGTATAAACATTTACTTATGATTTATGATTGGTTTATTTATTACACTCTCTGTTAGTCATTCATGAATAGGCATGTAACGATATCCACACATCACGATATGAAGGCTCGATATAATTATCATGATATTGTGGGGAGGATGGCGATACAAAAGAAGTTCAGAATATTGTAAAAAAACAACAAAAAAAACCATTGTTTTTGTATCTTAAAGCAATGAAAAAATTATAAAAATATAACTATTATAATACATATATTGAGGCACTAATGCAATTTCCTCCACATATTGACTCTGTTCACAAGCGTATTACGTTCCCCTTCATCTGACCATTAGTGTGGCTTTTAAACATAGAAGGGCCAAAATATGCCTTGTGAAAATTAAACTGCACAAAAAACTAGCCACCAGAGGGTGATAGAACTGCACACATGGTAATCAACACAACTTTTTTAACAGATGTGCTGCTTTTAATATCGTGACATAACAACAATATATTGTGGCTCTTTTAATATTGCGATATCACGATATTGCCATTATTGTTACGTCCCTATTCATGAATGAGTGTGATTTATTTCATTTGGGTGTGGCTTCCAACTCTTAATAATGTCCTGCCCCAAAATAAATATTGAAGACAAGCTTGTTCAATAATTAATAAATGAATAAAGAGCAGTGTTGTAGCCCTTAATCACAAGATAACATTTGGATTATAGAACAATAAAGCATAAAGAAAAGAAATGGAATGAAACACAAAGGTTAAATACCAACATCAATCCATCCTTTCATTGTCTCTCACATTTTTTCCATTGGAATGAAATACAATTTTGTAATTGCAGAATTTTCAGTGAACACGCCAATTGTAGGTCTCGAACCAGTTTTGTTTATTTATAAGGGGCGGCATGGTTCATTGGTAGAGTGGTCGCCTTCTTACCATGAGGTTGTGAGTTCGATCCTCAGCACTTGTGAGCATGTCAAAGTGTCCTTGAGCAAGACACTGAACCCCGATTTGCTCACAGTGTACCTGGCGGCACCCTGCATGTGTAAAGCGCTTTGGGCATTTTATGGTGTAGATACAGTAAAATGCTATTTAAAGAAACGGTCCATTTACCATTCAGTTTATTCAAGGTTGTGTTCTTAAGACAAGATTGCATCCCGCGCGTGCAGTTCTGCCAATTTTTCGTCGGCATTTGTTTTAGTGGAGTGACATTTTTTTCCAGGTGGGGTTTCCAGAAGGTGTGGTGAATATTTTGCCTGGCATGGGGCCCTCAGCTGGAGCTGCCATCGCCAGACACATGGATGTTGACAAAGTGGCCTTCACAGGATCGACAGAGGTACGAACGAGCGGTCCTCAGTTTTCAGTTATTCTCAGTGAGCCCAAAAAGCAAGAATTAGAATTTTGTTGATTTGCCAACTATGTTTCTCTCACTGTAGTACTGTAGCAAAAAAGACACTACAGTATAACAAAATGTTCAGTCAGGATGTGCAAATGTACAAAATACAAATTGTCATTCGGAAATGTGTAGTAATGCCGAATGATGATTTGCATCCCACAAGTGAAGCAGGTGTGTCACACAGGCTTTTAACTCATAGTGCTTCAAGCAATTTTGAATTGTAAAGGAATGTGATACTTTCTATTAACGGCCTGTATACTTTGACATTGACTCATAACTGCGCCACACATTTTGGATGAAACATCAGTGGTGCCAAATGAAGCCATGTATTACAAAAGGAGCAAAACTTTCTGGAAATATGTCTTTAAGAGCAAACATTGAACATAGCTAAAATTAGTCAAAGTAGGTCACATCACATCTTTTTCAAAACTTCCAGATTTATTTCATGCTCAAAAGTACTGATTTATAATGATATTCAAGCAAGAAGAGATTTGGCGTTCCATAATAATTGTTGCACGTTTGTTTCCATCAGGTTGGTCATCTAATCCAGCAGGCTTCAGGCAACAGTAACTTAAAGAAGGTCACGTTGGAGCTTGGAGGAAAGAGCCCCAACATCATCTTGTCCGATGCAAAAAGTATGTTTTTTTTTTTTTTTTGCTTGTTTTTTTTTTTTATTTATTTTTTTTGTTTTGTTTTTTTTTATCATGCTATCATGCTGCCATCTATTTTTGTATATTAAAACTTAGCACATCCCCTTTATAAAAACAGTAATGGATACAACAGATCAGCCTAAAGCCAAAACCTGCACAATTTTACTGACTCCTAAAAGAATGTTATGCAATGTTTTTATTATTCAGGTTTTGGGACTGTGGCTTTCTACTTTTTTTTTAACAATTATGTACAAATTAAAACAACCATTGGCATATTTTTTTCAATTTATTTGAGTAACATCATTAAAAACCATTACAACAAAAGTTATACAAAGGTGGTACTCAAAAGGAGCAGGAAGAAGTTGAGAGAACTTATAATGATCCTTATTTGCCACTATTTTAGTTATCCATATTTCTCGTACGATAGCACCTCAAAATTGAGGACAAAAACAAAAATCAAAACACATCTGCCTCAGTAATAATGTTTTGCCTAATCTCTATGGCAATTTACAGAAAACTAATCACAATTTATACCATAATTATCTAAAATGTAAAATCTACTTATTTACAAGTAGCACAAGAAAACAGGAACCAAATATACAATATAAGAATTAAGAAAAATAGAAAACAATTGGCACAAACAGAATACCTCGTTTATGGTCATATAGTTTGAAGATAACAAGACAAATTGTATAAATAGTATACTCATTTATAGATATAAGAAAAACTGAAGACAATTGTGAAGAAAAAACTAGACTTATTTATGAATTTAAGAAAACGTTTGTCGCAAGGAAAAAAGGTGATTGTGAAACACCTCTTGCTCTTTCGCTATTTAATCCTTATGAATTCTTTCACATGCAGTTGGAAAATAAGCACATCACAGCCATATATTTATCAGCCTTTCAAAGCAGAATGTTGCTGCAACTATGCACTCTTTCACACAGCTAACAAAGAGTTCCAAATTCAGGTAATTAGAAGTGTGGTGACGTCAGAAGCAAGGTGCTCTGAAAGGAACTAACTATTTGCTTCTTTACATGTTAGCTGCATCACATTAATGTAAAGATGTGTGAGAGGTAAATTTCTTAAAAAAAAAAAAAAAAAATCCAGATCTGGAGGAGCTTATACCGTTTTTGTTTACTTTCTTCCTTGAGAGTTAATATTTGCCTTTTTGTCTTTTTCGTCATCCAGTGGAGGACGCGGTGGAGCAGGCACATTTTGCTTTGTTCTTTAACCAAGGCCAGTGTTGTTGTGCCGGTTCTCGGACATACGTGCAAGCCGATATCTACGACGAGTTTGTGGAACGCAGCGCGGAAAGAGCTAGGAAACGCGTGGTGGGCAACCCCTTTGACTTCAAGACTGAGCAGGGACCCCAGGTAATATAATCACAACACAACACAGTGGCTACATTTAGACAGCGGTTATCAAAGTTTTTTTTTTTTTTTAAATCAAATACCACCACTGTAATTAGCTTTAGGGAAGAAAAAAAAAGACCAAATCTATCTAAAAGCTAATGATGTCAGTTAAGCAACAAGGAAGACGATATCAAGTTACAATTCTCAATGAATTTTACAGCACTCTTCCTCAGACATCAATAAAACACGGCAAGATCTTGCAAAGGTTCCAGGGTGAGGTTTGTGTGCATGAACTGGTTCACCAATTAAATATTAATTATTTATACTACTAGTTATTAACCTGCCATTTTGTTGTCATTAAGATTTACACAGGAGGGTTGTCTGGTACATTTCCTCTTGAAGGATTATGAGTAATGATGGACAAATAGACTGTGTCTGAACAAGTTTTGTGTTCATTGAACAATGTCTCCCACTATTGGCAATCTAATCAACTCCACACCTAATTTCGTGTTTGACCTGATATTCAAGAAAAAAATGAGCACTCAACAGTATTAAAAAAAAAATGCCAGTAATGCAAATAAAGGCTCGACGATGACTTAAAACATCTGCTGATCTTCTGCATCGAGCTTGTGTGCTTTCACGCCTGTGAGGTTTTATGGATGTGACGTCCTCTCAGAGTACAGAGAACACTTTGAGACTGGCATGCCTTACATTTTACGCATCTAGGTGTTTAGTTTGAAAGCAGACATACTATACATTTTTTAAACCAGTTCCCAAGGTGTCTTAACATTTCCATGGTGTGCATTTGTCAATATCCTAAAGTTACAGAATAGATCACTTTACACACCTATTTTTTTGTTTTGTTGTGGGGTGGATCTTGGAGCAGGGGTGAGAAACCTTTACTGTCTCAAAAGAGCCATTTTAGGCTAAAATAATAACAAAAAAATCTGTCTAGAGCCGCTGCACCATAATAGAAAAATATGCAGCATCCATTATTTTGAGATTCAGTTTCTTCACCCTTTCGTCTTCTTTTTTTTTTTTTTTTTTTTTTTTTTTTTTTTGTGTGTGTGCAATTTTTCATATTTGGTTTATCATACACTTTTAGACTTTTCAGCCTTTCTGTCAAATTTCTGACATTTTTGTCAATTTAATGGAAATATGGTAATTTTTTGCCTCTTTTCTTTTTTTTTTGTTTTTTTTTAACTTTCTTCTGCCTTTTTTGCTAGCAATTTTGGGGGTTTTTTCTGGGCAATTTTGTGGACATTTTATGGTATTTTTCTGGATTTCTTCTTTTGTTTTTGGACATTTTATAGTCACATTTGAAACTTTTGTTTTTTTTGCCTTTTTTAAAGTCTATTTTCTGACTTTTTTTTGGCAAGCGTAAATACATTTTATGTTAATTGTCTGCCTTCTTTTGTTTTTGGACATTTAATTGTCACTTTTTGAGCGTTTTTTTTTCTGCCTTTATGGTATTGAATTCTAACATTTTTGGCAATTCCATGGAATTTTATGGTAATTGTCAGTTTTTCCTCTCTTTTTGAACATCTAGGTAATTAAAAAAACTTTTTCATCTACCTTTCACCTCTCTTTCTGACAATTTAAAAATTTGGACTCTTGACATTTTTTGAATATTTAATTATTTTTTTATGTAAACCATTAATTTCTTTAAATAATATTGTATCTAAATAATAATAAAGTAAACATGTACAATATATATATTAATTTCTACTAAGTTTTTTTGTGTGTTTTTTTGTTTTTGTTTTTGTTTTTTAAGAGATCCACAGGGAGCCACATAAGAGGGACTTAACAGCCACACGTGGCTCCAGCACCTCAGGTTGCGGACCCCTGAGCTAGAGGATTGAACAGGCTTAGTCCAGGGGAAGAAAAAAAAAGCACCCATAAAGCAATAACATTTCAACTCGTGATGGCGAACAGTTCATACACGACTACGCTGTGTTGTGGTACCATCACCAAACACAAACGAGTTAACGACTTCACAGAACAGCTGCTTGCATTTTGGCCTTTGGCATGAAGACAGCAGGAGGCACCCAATTGAGATATGGGTTATGCATGATAACTGACACGTGAACCTCAATATTTTTGTGCAGGTGGATGAGGAGCAGTTCAAAAAGATTTTGGGTTACATCAGCAGTGGCAAAAAAGAGGGAGCCAAACTCATGTGTGGAGGCAGCGCAGCTGCTGACAAGGGATACTTCATCCAACCTACAGTGTTTGGAGATGTTCAGGACAACATGACTATTGCCAGAGAAGAGGTACGCCCGGCTGCCAAAACTCTATTTCTGTCCTCTACACTTTGGTGGTCTTTGACACATTTCAATTTTTATGACTGAAACTGGATTGTGTTACACGTATCATAATGTTAATCGTATTAGAAACAACAATGTAACCTGAATGTTTTGTTTTTTCATTATTATTTATTGCAGATCTTTGGTCCAGTAATGCAGATCTTAAAGTTCAAGACACTTGAGGAGGTGGTCGAGAGAGCCAATGATTCTAAATATGGTCTGGCTGCTGCCGTGTTCACCAAGGACATTGATAAGGCCAACTACGTTGCCAATGCACTCCGCGCCGGCACAGTCTGGTAGGACAGCAAAACTATCTGTGCGATTTTAATATTCAATTGAGGGGTCCAGCGTGTCCTCTTGATAAATGCTACAAACTTGGGTCAGCCAAGAAGGATCAAGAATCCACTGCGAAAGTTGTTATATAACTAATTTGTCAATTAGAGTATGTATGCCTTAAAAAGCAGTCTATTCATTTCCATTTATCATACTGTGAACTTTTTTTTTTTTTTTCTCTGCAGGATTAACTGTTATGACGTGTTTGGAGCCCAGGCCCCGTTTGGAGGATACAAGGCTTCAGGAAACGGCAGAGAGTTGGGAGAATATGGCCTGGAAAACTACACAGAAGTCAAAACGGTAATTCTTTACGCAAAATGACGGATCTGAATTTCTTAAAGGTCCAAATTGTCATTTATACAGAAAATTGAACATTTTTGTTCAGTATTTAAATTCACAGATGAACAGGAATGCTGTTCTTATGTGTCTGTTTCCAATGATATTGGCTTAAAATATTACCATTCTTTAGTTGACGCATGTTTCTAAGGGAAAGTTATATCAGTTAAATATTAAATGTGTTAGCACCAAAAAAAAGTCAGAGGTAATTCAGGTTTGTGTTAAAATCAATATAAGATTGCATGATATTCTTAAATTGTACTTTTTTTTCTTTTTTTCTTTCTGTTGCCAGGTGACCATGAAAGTACCACAGAAGAATTCGTGAACAACCAGCTGAGAGAGACAGTATAACTGTTCCAGGAACCAGTTGATCTATACAGATTATCTTATTTCATAATTGAGGGATTAGATAGTTCCAATTATCTACACTTTTGATACCTTTGCATATTTCTACATTTGAGCTCCAAATATCTACGCTTTCTATCACTTTATTTCACATTTTAATTAATAAAATAATTGAAGTTACCTTTTGGTTGCTATCACTTCATATTCCTTTTGGTCTCTTTTACACCACATGGTTCAAGGATTTTATGCTTTCAAGTGGCACAATTTGGATAGACATCATACCACCATAAAAACAAACAACTGTATGGTATTTTAAGGTCAAAATCTAGCACATTGCAAATGTGGATAAAAATTCAATGTGTGTTGCTTATCAGCCAGTTTAACTTAGGGACTCCAGAGATACCAGCGGTTTCCAGTGCCTGCTTGTTGCTCATCAGCTTTTTAACTCATTCACTGCCTTTGACAAGTATACTTGTCAATTGTATTTTTTAGAGCGGTGCTAAATGGGGGCGAATCTGAGCATGCTCCACTGTAAATATCAAACTTGGAAACAACTTTACTGATGCCCAACCACCGGTAGATGACATCGTTGCCCCATTTTATAGGAAATAAACACAGTTTCAGAGTCCATGGGAGAAATGGCTGTATTTTGGCAAACCTACATTTTTCTGCTGTCAATTATAAAAGAACGGGACAAAAAGTAGGGAGTCTATTCTGTTATTTGGTAGATTCGGTTTATATATAATTATTGAATGTAATATCACGTGAGTATTGGAAATGTAAAAATTTTCTATAATGACTGGCAGTGAATGAGTTTTAACAGATGCATTTTCCTGGTATGATATAAAGCACGTTTCTGTGACTATCGGGTGGGGGGACTTATTTTCCCCACCGTCATTTACAGCAAATGCACACTTTAATAGAGCCAATTGTTCTACAATCATTTGTATTATGCTCAAAATGTCACTTAAGAATTCCACTGCATTTGTGTGGGTGAATTAATGCTGATGCAGAGACCTGCAAGTTGTTCTCTATTGACTGTAGTGTGTGGACTTGTGAAGATACCATGCTGGATTTTTCCAGGTTTCTTACAAAGTAGTCAATAACACAAAAAATAAAAGAATTTTGATCCAATTTATTGGAAGATGACTAAATTACACAACACAGGTGACAAGGTATTTACACTTTTCATTCTAAACATCAAACTTCTGACAGTTAGTCCATGTCTAAAGTACTGAGACTGTCAATTTAAGTGTGATGTCCATCTCCCTCTGACTTGCATGTTCAACCTCACTTGCTCAGTCAATCATCAATTCCAAAACTCCTTGCTCTCCTATGGGCCACTCCCCATCAGCTATGTGGCTGCTCTCCTGCACGCCACTTGTGACGATCATCACAGCAGAGTGATGGGAATTGTTAAGCACTTCCTCAGAACTTGGAGAACCGGGAGTGACGCCCAAAGATTCATCTTCTACTTTTGTTGTCTGGGCTGCTACAGCAAACTGACCATGATGCAGTGCTTCACCTTCTTCAATTCCAGAATTACAATCAGACCCGTCAACACATGCTTTGGCAGATGTGTCTGATTCCCATTCTTTGATCTGAAGACCTTGAAGCATATCACCTCCATCAAGTCCTTCACTGTCAACATACACGTAGGCTGTTTGCTCTGCTATCCTTTCTTGTTGTCCGCCGATTGATTGTGCTGAATCGCTGACATCAAATTCGGAAGAGTCTGTTTTCACCTTACTGGCGGCAGACTCTTCTGCAGCTCTCAGTTGCAGTTTTGTGGTATCAGATGTGGTGGTTTGGATAGGATGTGTGTGCTCAGCACTTATGTTACCGCTTCCAACCTTGACTGTACTGTTGTTGGGAAGACAAGTCCTTTTATCGATGTTTGTACACGGAATCAAATCTGTGGAAATGTTTTCAGCAGGACCACGATCACCAACAATACTTGAGTTTTGTGCAATGAAAGTTGTGTTCCTAAAAGAACCTCTTGGAGCGACAGTACTGTTGCTGAATGAACCACTCGTAGAGTCATTAGAGGCAAAAGATGCATCTTCTCCACTCTCAAATACATCTTGCATGCTATAATCCAAGATCAGGATGTCATCTGGTGTTGGTTCAATCCTCTGGTTGTCAGTTTTCAGATCCTTTTCAATTGACCCCTGGTTGTCGGTTTTGCGAGACATGCTGATCGCTGCACGGGGCCTCAGTTCTTCCTCTCCATCCGGGAATACGGAAGTCCTCACACCAACGGACTCTTCCATCTTCGTCTCTGATGATGAAGTGTCCAGTTTTTTAAAGCGAGCTCTGTGTCTTCGCTCTTCATCCTGATCCACCCGTTTTTCTCCACCCTCTGATTGGGAAGGCGAGTCCTTCATGTTTGACCTCTCTTCATCCTTGCGACGAGTGAGCCAGCCAGAACTGCTAACTATGTTCTTCACAGCTGAAGAGGACATAAACCTTATAAAGTCTCAAAACTGGTGGCAATAACCACATACTACCCCAACATGGATGAAGGCATACTCTGAGAACTTACAGTCCTGCATGTCCCCACATATGAAATCACAGCAAGAGCACGTCGACAGTGATGCATCAAGCTCCTCCCACCTGAAAACATGAAACGGGAGAAATGATCATCATGCTTCATTAAAATAAAAAAAAATTTTTTTTTAAATGCAGCTGTCATTCCTCTCAACTATCAGGTGAGACATGATTGGTGAGCTTCAATTCTTTGCATCGTGGCAAGAGCAGATACCGTGTATAATCAAACGCCGTGAAGTACAAATGAACATGTCAGTTCCAAGATCACAAACTACAGTGAAGCACAAAACTGTCTTTTTGTAAATACAAAGAAAAATAACGTAGTTCCACTTGCCAAGGGCGCTAAGACTTGAGCTCTGTTCCTTACTTCTGCAGCCAACATTCAAAGATTCAACATTCAAGTGAAAAACAGAATGATGAATATCAATACAATTACATGCTGTATGAAAGCAAAGAACATTTAACTTTAGTTTAGACATTTTAAGATTCAGGACTTGTTCAGCTTGTTTGGTTGTATATTCTTCTGTCATAAAGCTCTTCTTTTCAAAGTCTGAGAAAACTACTGTAGTTTTTCTTTCAGATGTCTGGTGCCCAAACTATGCAAGTGTGCTTTGAAAGAGTTTACTGTTATTGTTACTACTACTCAGAACTCTTTCAGCACTTCATCTATACTGCACATGGATTTGCGCCAGTTAAGTAAATGACATTCATGTGATTTGAACAATCACTTACCTTCCAGTAGTTTGGTTGTAGCTACAAGACTTGGAGGTGTGGGATGTGGTGACACCAACTGACATTGAACAATGAAGGTACAGCACCTATTTGCAGACAAGTTACAACAGCTACAGTAAATCAGCCCTTTTCACACTGCATTTAGCAGTGCACTGTGCACCGTTATCAAACCCATTGATTGTGCATGTACCCATGGTGAGGGGCGGTTACTTGGAATGGAGTGTTGCTCAATGGCGCAGAAAGAAGACTTCTACCGTGATGGCAAGTGGCATCACGTCAGAAAAGCGGGTCAAATTGGAGAGCTGATTTAGTGTTATTTTGACGGACTTATTTTCCAAATTACTGCATTATTAATCTTTCCAAATTACCGCCGTTTTTGTTTGTTTTCTGCGTGGTATCAACCATTTTTTTTATTATTGTGATATTCAATTTGTCAAAATAACAAATGTGAACACCAGAGTCAAAATCTTTACATTTACTTCTTGGTAGGCTACTACATCAATAAAGTTTTATATCCTCCCATTGCATGTTGTGCAAAATTAGTACAACTGATAAAATGATATTAAAAGTAATTTTAAATGACTTACCTTGGTGAAATGTAAAGAAACAATGCCAAACAAATATTTCCTCAGTTTCCCACCTGTGAGACATCCCTGAAGAGAAAAGCATCGATGGAAAACTTCAGCATGTTGCCACTCCTTGACCAGAAATGGGAAGAACTACCATCCCTCCGGCTGTCTGTCATACAGCTGCAAAACACAAGCACCACAATGCAAACCAATACCTGGAGAACAACTTGAGCAAGCATATTTTCTTACTAGAGACACACCCATAGTTAGTGATGATATCCACTTTGGGCACACTATTTGGCACTTTAGAGTGTGTCACGTAGCACGAGTCAACAAAGAGCCTCTCGCCTGCCAAGATGTTTCCGGTCTGGGCTACAAAATTCACCGGCTCGCCAAGGACAAATGAGTCGCCAGGAGAGACGGGCTCCCACTGGGCTGTAAAACACATGCAGTACAAATCCATGTACCTAAGGATTAAGGAAATCAGATGAAATATCCTCCAATGTTTAGTTGACCATTTTTACAGTGATTCAGTTTTATAATATAACAGTACACAGCACTATTTTACAAGTTATATAAAGGCACTTTTTTGTGTAGCAGGTCCTGGACCAAGTTGAAGTTGAGACAAAGAAAAATGGAAGAAACGGTTGACAGAAACAAGACTTAGAATTGGCCATCTGTGTTTCTGGGCTAGTTGGTTTGAGGTGCAGAGAAGGGAAGGATCAAGTGTAGACTTAAGTAATATGAAGAATGTTGTGCGAGATCTCCACTTTACCATTACAGACAGTGAGGCTGAAAATGAGCTTGGTTCGGAGACTCTTTATGAAGGTTGTGTGCTGGACCTGAGGTGTGTAGCCAGCTTGGTAAGAGTAATGAAACCTAAAACAAAAAGGACATTCTTGTTATTATCAACACATCACTGTCCAACTGTACCATATCACAACGAGGAGAGTCCTTATTCCAATTTATTAGAACAGTAAATAATCATTTTAGCTACTGATTTTTCAGGTATTCACCACAAGTTTACATTTTTCCCTCCGAGTCTGCTGAATAATGTAATCACTCTGCTAGCACTGTATTTGTTTATATTTAGTTTTACCATATATTGACATTTTCAAAATAATGCTAAATAATCACTAAAGTGAACTTTAAGGTAGCCACAGTAAATTCAGAGAGTGTTGAGTAGAAACTTTCTTTTTAGAGAGAGAAGAGAGTATATTCGATATGTTGAAAATTACCTGTTGTAAAAGCAGTGGATCGGCAGTTTAAATGGTAGAGCACGAATAATGTAGCCTTGTGGCGGTGGGATATAATAAAGAGCATAAGAATACACCAGCTGACCACCAGGAACAACCTAAAAGAGTGAAAATATTACATTGTGGCATATATTTAATGGTAAAACTGGCATGCTTGACTTATATTTGTCACTCCATCCACTATTGATTCCGTATACTTATACTTATGTATGGGTGATCATCCCCCGAAATTCGCTCACAGGAAATTTAAAAGCAATGTCTTTCTTTGACCATGTCATGAATGAATTGTCAATTTGACAATTCCGAGTTTACCTCACAAGTCAAAATGGCTGCCTTACTCTGTGAAATGAGGCCTCTCCGTCCATTTAAAAGCATTGGACTTTGGATCGAGTAGGGTTATTTTAATTTCAAAATGTGATGAAATGTTTAACTACTATAACACTCTGCCTGTTATTTTTTTATGCTAGTCAAACGCAAAGGCAATAAAATACGCAGTTTTTCACTGTTGACAGGAAATATTTGCATTTCGGAAATATCAGAAATGCCCGGATGTTCGGAATTGTCAATACAATAACACTGCACCGCCATAAATGGCATAATGTAAATGTAACATGCTTTTCACGATAAAGGGCTTTTAATTAATGGAAGACGGCCCTCGTGTGTGTGCGTTTACCTGAGCGGCGGAGGCACAGTAGGTCACTGGGTAGTGGAAAAACAGGAAGTGCGAGGACACACTGGTGGGTTGACACGAGCCCAGACTGTACAGAGCTGGATGTGGCCACGCGCGTAACTGAAAGCGGTCCACGCGCACCACTATCTCATTTGAGCCGCACCAAACTTCCACAGGGCGTGTTCGTGCAGGCTGTTTCGTGGTCTGGTACTGCGTTGGCTGTGGGAACAACACCGCAGTCAGTTCGGATGGAATTGAACTCTGGCGAGGAGCGGGCTTAAGCAACTCTTTGGCTACAAGCGGCTGTGATGCGTGCCAGAACACTGGTAGCTGGTAGAAGGAAGAGCGCGCGGCTTCGTCGCTCACAACCGGATTATTTCCGACCCCTGACCCACTTAAATGCTGAACTGGACCACCCACTGCTGGACTACAATAAAATATCCACACGAGCCACGAAAGCACCAACATGACTTGAACTAAAAGGAGCCAGCCAACTGTGCTGGGCGGCCAGGTACTCGAGTTGAGCCGCAAACACTCAGCAGAGAGCACTCAGCACGCTAACGTCCAATCTGGCTGCTTCATTAGCACACCTGCGCTCTCCCTGATTGGACTGGAGGGCGGGAAGCATGGAGCCAAAATGGCTTCCAGCCATATTTATCTACTTTTGTAAAAAGCTTTTGAAGAGGATACTCTAGCATTTTGGTCTATCGCTACTAAATGTATGTAAGAACAATAACTCTGATATAGAAGTAGAAAAATAAACATGTCAATTTTAAAGCTAGTCTGGTCAGCATGTGGCGCAACAGGTGGCGCTACAATTCAGTTCAGCAGCAAGCACATAATTACAGTTGTCAAAATGGTGGTCTACTCGATGAAAGCAAGCATCTCGGCTCATTGAAAATCATTGGACTTTGGATTGATTTAATTTCATTTTTGAGGATTATTTTGATTTCAAAATGTGATGAAATGGCGTCCGACTACTATAACAATTTGCCTGGTTTGTATGTTATAGTCACAGACAACAAAAACAATACAATATGCCGTTTGTTTTCATAGTGTAGGGCTGTGTAAATTGATCCAACTATCAGTAGAATTGATACTAACGTGAGTATCGGGATCAGGTCGATATCAGAGCGCTAGTCTCGATATTTTACATTTATTTATCTATTTTGGTTTCTCATGGGTCCCTTGTGCAATTCCTTTGTAGGACACGCACATGTGCCGGCCTGCCAATCACAGCGGTGGGCGGTACTGGCAGTAACAATTATTTTTACAGTGAATGACATACATAATTAGCACGTCCACCTCCCAGTTCTGAGGACTCGGGTTCGAGTCCAGGCTCCGGCCTTCCCCCGCCTACTGCCCAGAGCCAGCTGAGATAGCCAGCACCCACCCACGTCCCTTGTGAGGAATAAGCGGTCAAAAAAATGGATGGATGGATAGATGGATGGATGGACATACATAATATGACAATGAGTCATACAATGCTTCGTTTGAGCTTTTACAGCTACCAGTTGGGCTACGCATTCGTGTAGCACATGTAACTATTGTTTCTGTAATGTGACTAGACTGGCTTCGGTGGCTGATGTTTCTTTGAATGCAGAAGAGTGACATAGGCTAAGAATATGAAGATTATTACTACTTTGCAAATTTAAATAACAGCCCAGGTATGTTTCTAATTGAGGATATTATGACATTTTTAATAACCAAGAAAGTCTTATTTGCAAAAGAAAAAGGAAAAAAAAAGTTATTTAATAGGATTTAAAATACCATAATATTTTATTAACCTAAAAGTACTTGGTCTGTATCGGTGATATTGGCACCAGTATTTACTTGGTATCGATCGATACCAAAATCTTAATTATCGCAGCGTTGCATTGCAAAGTGTTGCATTGCAGAAATATCAGAATTGCCCCACATTTAAGTCCTTGGCTGTTGGATCCATCAGAAACCCCAGTTCAGACACTCAAAGCATTTCATTTGATATTGTAAAATGCATTATATTTATTAGGGATGGGCGAATAGTAATACTGACACCAGGTATCGGGCCAGTACCCGGCCATATTTTAAGGTATAGGTCGCTTGCACATCGTAATGCATCATGGGAGTTTTTTCTTCGGGCGCCATCTTGGGTGTCCGCCGGTTCACAAGGTACACTCGCGAGTTACACGGTAGAGCTTATCAACCTGATGTAATTTTCGCAGTATTTTCACGATTTACCGGAAGATCAAAAACAACGATACAGGCAGAAGGTGTCTCTGTGTGGCGGGATTGATCCTAATTACGTCCTGACCAAGGGTGATTTTTTTTTTTGACGGAGAAAGCTTGCTGGCCAAATGTGACATCTCTGGACATCTTTCCCTACCTCGTGTTGACAACATGCTCCATAACACGCCAACAAATCCCTGGAGGCTTACAATTATTTTGTAAGCGGGTGGATACAGAGTGTAAACTTTAACATCGCATCAGAAGAAACGGTTGCTGTTGCACGTAAGTAAACCACATGGTGTTGGTAATTCTGCACACAAAAATGTTGATTTGTTCTCAGGCTTCCTGTTATCATTGTGTTTACATGCACAGCTAGGTTTACCTGATGTGGTTTTTCTAACAATTTTATAACAGGCAAATATGGCAGAGCGTATAAGAATAAAAAGTAACTATGCACAGCCTCCCCGTGGCTTAATTAAATTTAATGCTACCCTTTCACTAGTTACATGTTACTTAATCAACTTATTCTAAATGGTTAAGGTTAACCACTCTCAGAGGACGTATTTTTAGTTTCAGTTTCCAGTACAATAAAACGTGTTCATGGTAACTACTGAGCATACTGACAGCTTTTCTTATGATCTCACGGTTAAGGAGGCTGTCACAACACCCAATTTCTGTCTGGTGCCAGATGGCAACAATTCCCATCACTTGTCACGACAACACCAATAGTATTACCAGGTATGTATGGCTTTACTTTTTGACCACATCAGGTAAAGCCAGCTGTGCATGTAAACACAATGATAACAGGAAGCCTGAGAACAAATCAACATTTTTGTGTGCAGAATTACCAACACCATGTGGTTTACTTACGTGCAACAGCAACCGTTTCTTCTGATGCGATGTTAAAGTTTACACTCTGTATCCACCCGCTTACAAAATAATTGTAAGCCTCCAGGGATTTGTTGGCGTGTTATGGAGCATGTTGTCAACACGAGGTAGGGAAAGATGTCCAGAGATGTCACATTTGGCCAGCAAGCTTTCTCCGTCAAAAAAAAAATCACCCTTGGTCAGGACGTAATTAGGATCAATCCCGCCACACAGAGACACCTTCTGCCTGTATCGTTGTTTTTGATCTTCCGGTAAATCGTGAAAATACTGCGAAAATTACATCAGGTTGATAAGCTCTACCGTGTAACTCGCGAGTGTACCTTGTGAACCGGCGGACACCCAATATGGCGCCCGAAGGAAAAACTCCCATGATGCATTACGATGTGCAAGCGACCTATTGCACTTTCTCCCTCTTCTTGCCATTTAGTAATTAGGAACTACAAATTAGAAGAACATTTCCATTAATTTAATGCTATTTTAAGGATACCGCAATTTTTGGATTATATAAGTATTTCGTTTAAGTTATCTTCATTGTTTTTTGGGGGAAATTTTATGTATTAAAAGTACGTAATGGTATCTGTATTTGGTATGGGATCATTAATTACTCAAGAGGTTAGTACTCATAAGCTTCCTGGAAAAAAGTGGTATTGAATATCCCAAATATTTATAAAGTATGTAGCCCCCCTTTAGCCAAGGGAGAGGAAAAAATCCTGGAGCCGAAACAGCTCATGATCACAGATATTGTAATATATGTATATTTTTTTAGTTTTTCAAATAGGGTATTGTGAATGTCCTTCAAAATTCAGCCACTTGCGAATGAGTCAGTCTGCTATAAAAGCTTTATTTTTTATTTTTATTTTTTACTGGAGTTGAGCGTCTACTTTGACCATTTTCCTCCATGTTTTTGTTTGTTTTACATACACTACACAATTATTACAGACTCAAGGCACAGGCATAGACAAACAAGATACACAAAAACATCAATAAGGTACAAATATGAACTAAAACAAAGATAACACTGAAAGGATTGTTTGAGTTGTAGGCATGTTGTCAATAATCGAAGTGACGTTACCGTTGGGTTCGACAGGGAGAAGAGGCCACGCCCACTCGGTAGACCGGAAGCGAGTAGCCTTTCACATGCGCACGATGCTGCACGCGCAACCAGGCCGTGTGCGTGCGGAACCTTCACACGGACGAGCCACATTCGGTGGGGGCTCTAATGTGTCTTGTTCCAGGTTTGTCCGTGAGGGTCTGTCTGCTTCTGCTACAAAGCCAGGTGGGCGCAGGGCTCATGATGTAGCACCGCTAGTCCGGTTATCCCGTTCGAGGTGGGTGATCTGTTCGGCCCATTGTTTCATCCCTGCTTTGTTTAACGACTCTGACCAGAATATATACCGTACACGTTCGCTCCAGTGTAATCCACCTCATTTATCACCATGCATTATAAGATTGTTAGGGGTCGTATTTAGACGGACATGTAGTCGACATCCACACTTACCGTTACACCCGTTGATGTATATGGAATGGTACTAAAGAAAGCAGATCGATGGCGAATCGCTACTTGTTACGTTTTGGTAATGCAAGTGCAAAGAAAAAGGACAAAAGTGACCTATTTGCATTGATTAATTGTGCTGTATACTAAAGTGTGAGGCCTATCATTAGACGTTGTCCAGTTGGCTCTGTTAAGTGCGCGGTAGTTGATGGACATGACCGTTGCTAACATCGTTAAAGCGTATGTTTATTGACTGCGATGTCGCTGCCAAATTCCACCGCAATAATCGAAAACAACTATTGTTTACGCTTATATATTATGACTGCAAAGTAGGTATATCCATGGACAAGAGTAGTAATCCAGATTTCTATCCGAATTACAGAAACACA
Source organism: Festucalex cinctus (assembly GCF_051991245.1). Taxonomy (NCBI): domain Eukaryota; kingdom Metazoa; phylum Chordata; class Actinopteri; order Syngnathiformes; family Syngnathidae; genus Festucalex; species Festucalex cinctus. Next base: position 18,530,912 of record NC_135417.1, read on the forward strand.
TTTTCAGCCACTTTTCCAACCCTTTTTATGTACGTTATGCTGAAATTTCACTCACAAATAAGTGTATTCTTAAGTACATGAGTATATTTAATTTTATATCAACATTGCAAGACAAATTTTGTTTTGTTTTGTTTTGTCAGGATTCATGATATCCACACTGGCAGAATAAGCAAAGAAGAAGCATCTGTCATTCATGTCAACTGTGCAAGATGAGTACAGACAGGCCCAAACGGAATATCATAAAGAAAAAATATGTAAGTAAAATGCAGATGTACTATAAATCCCTACTGATACGTACATGTTGTGCATCTGTATAGCGCAGTCTCCACATTGTGTTTCACAAATCTGCTTCCAATCATTTCAAAATTATTTTAATGAACTTGTAGTGTTTTGAGTCGTAACTCCTGCTTGGGGGGGAAAAAAAAAAATCACTCGGGCCAATTCCTTTATTTTTTGCTGTCTACTGAAAACATTTGTGTTTGCCTTCACAAAATGAATATGACAAATAATAAATATATTCTGCTTGAGGTTGACCAATACACACACACAAAAAAAAAAATCAAAAATAAGGAGGGAGGCAAATACTTGTTATGGCACTGTGCAAGGAAAGAGTTTGACTTTCGTCTTTTTAATTAATGACGGCAATAATCTGCAGTCCATGATAATGTAATGTTGAAAACCCCCCACTCATATTTATGTACATTTTTTTTTTTTTGCTCTGTAGGACATCAGTGATGGAATGCCGTGGTGTGAAGAGCGTCTGGTGCGCAAAGTTCTTTTCCTCTCCCTCAGGGAATTCAGAGACACACGCCGTGCCACACACGGACATTTACCTGCACACGGGCACAAACGCAAGCATGTATCAAAAGCTACACTTACACACGAACCACAAAAGTCCAATCAAAAACCCCAGCAACAAAGAGTCTCGCACAGACTGCAAAACATGCAGAAAAAAACACACACGCTGCAAAAAACACAGGTTAAGACAAAACAGCATCGAGATCACACCAATAAGGTGCAAAAAACAAACTTGTCTCAGGATTCACATTCACGGAAAAGTAAAACGACTCATGCAAAACAGTGCTTGCACGCACAACCAAAAATGTGTCGAGAAAAAACTGTGCAGCACACCAGCTTACAAGAACATGCACGGAATAATTCAGTTTCAACCAGGACGTTACGGTCACACAAAACGTCCAATTCATCATCCATGGTGACCTCTAAGTACACAAACACTACAAAACAACCACAGAGAACCCAGCACAAGCACTCAGTGAAAAATAGGAGGCCACCCAAGAATGTACGACCACTCCTGAGGACTCCTGTCGTGGCCAGGAAACAGAGGTCACGCTCTCCCAAAGGCATCAGGGGTCAGTACCTGTAGTACAAAAACTTCATACAAATTCCACTGGATTTTTTCAACTTCTAACTCAACTATGGTCACATTTCAACCAATTGGTTTAGGTTCCCTGGTTAATGGCACCGGCCAGCGTCCGTCCTCACTGTCAGGCAGCCCAAGCTGGAGTTGGTCCTTGGAGGCACGCCCTCAGCGCCACCCTGTCAGCCATCTTTGTGACAAGGATGACCTACATAGCAGGAGGTCAGCCTCTCTTGTGTGTTTTTTTTTCAGCCTTGTTTGTGTCTTTGGGTATCAAAGAACTTGGCAATGGGTCATCACATGTTAATGTTTTTGTTTTGTTTTTCCAAGCCTGGGGCACTTGCTTAAAAAATTGTCATTATGTGTCATGTGTCAGATTTTGGTCAGGCCTACCTCAGGACAGAATGTAGCACACTTTTTTTTTTCCCTCTTACAGGTTTTCGCCCTCACTAAACTTGATTTCAGATAAGTGTGTTTGCTTGTTTGTTTAGGCCAAGGTTACAAGCGCAAAGAAAGTTTGCCCAGTCCCCACCCAGCTCTCCTGGTCCACCACTGACGTCATCAACACAGTACAGGCACAACCACAACCTAGCAGTAGTCACCAGTCTAACCAGACGTCGACCCAAAACGGAGGACTTCTTATCTTTTCTCTGCCTCAGAGGTATGTCTCCCTGACGAAATTCATTCTCAGTTTTTTTTTGTGTGTGTGCTCTTTTTATGACTGTAACACTTTGAGATTTCGTGTACATTTAAAGTACATTACAAATAAAATGTATTATTATTAAAGGGGAAGTCAACCCACCCCAAAATTCTTGACAATATGTTCTATGCAACCCTACTAGTCTAAATATGGTATTCTGGTTAATATTGCATTAGTGGAATATGAGTTAAGCAGCAAAATCCAGAAGTTTTATCACTATCAGAAGGCGACCATTTGCCACTTAGTGTTGAGTCAAAATTACATCACAGTTTCTCAGGTCTCAGGTAACAACCAATCACAGTTCAGCTTCAGAAAAGAGGTGAGCTGTGATTGGTCAATGCCTGAGCCCTGAGCAACTGATGATGGCTGAACTGATGTCATCTTCAGTCGACAGCAAGTGGCAAAATGGCCGTCCCCTAAGATGGATAAAAACAGATGGATTTTGCTGCATAACTCGTATTCCACAATTAGACAAATGTAGTATTAATCAGAATGTCATGTTTAGACTAGTGAGATCACATATAACACATTATTGTCAAGAAAAGTTTAAAGGTGGACTCTTGTTTAAATGCAATTCAATTGTTGTATTTGTCAAGTATTGCAATATCGGATATAACCAAATCTACAGAGTTTACTATTCCTTGTGGGAACCGTGACCGTCCCTCTTTGCAGTTTATCTCCTGACAGTCTATTATTGTTTTGAGTTTCATCAAACAATGCGTCACAGATGCTGTACAATTTGGCTATGACTTTATGTATGTAGGCCTATAAACTTGGGTATTTTTGTATAAAAGTGAATAAATTGAGTTAACCAGGACAATACTAGGAATTTAAACCATACTTTGAGTACGTACTGTGTGTTGGTCTGGACCAGAGTGCCAAAATGTTATGCGGTTTTAGCACTTGATCTGTATTTTAGCACCTAATCATGCTCATGCTAGTCACTCCTGTGCACTGTCACAGACACAACTAAATGAAGTGATTTTTCTCTGTGACCTCAGGTTCCGCAGCGTTGCCAAGGAACATGGCCTTTTTGAGTGGACGAGAGAAGGAACCAGCCACTGATCGACGTTTTAATTCACGTTTTTCCACACGCAGACAGACTGTCACTGACAGGAAGAACACGATCACACAAACAGGTGCCCTTCAACTTTCACATGTGATAACAATGTTTAAATGTACCGTAATCAAAGATGAATTGTCAAGAAAAAAAATGCTTTTGATTGCACAAATCCATAGAAATCCTGCTATGATAATTAAAAAACACAAAAAAAGTTGTAGTGATTATTTAGAGGTTAACTTAGTAGTATGCTGACGTTAATGTATTTTGTCTTTGTGTGTTGTCCTGCAGTGCAGTCAGGTTGTAGGTCACTGAACTTTGAAGGCTCAGACTCTGCAGAAGGCAGTTCCCTCTGTCGTGTAACTGCCCGGGCACAAAGGAGAAGGGAGAGAGAGAGGAAGGAGGAGGCAGGGCAGAGGATGAAGAACGAATGTCTGGAGGCTGGCAGGAGAGACGACGTTACAAAACATCACCTGAGATCTCGGCATTTCTCCATACAGCTCAGAAGGAATAAAAAGGTTTGTTTACTTTATTTCATCTGTGGTTCTTGAAGATGTCTAGATTATTGCTTTGGAATGGGGCTGTCAAACCTGTTTCATTGTGGGATGGAAAGCTGGAGGCAGAAGCAGTCTTTAAAAAGAAAAATATTATATATTTTTTTCCTATGCATTTCAATAGATGACAATTGTACACTATTCGCGGGCCAGCCCGGTCTTCATTTACCGTGAATAGTTTCATTTTACGCTTTAACTCATTCAAACCCAAAAACGTATAAAAATGTTTAATACTTTGTCCTTCACTCTCCAAAACATGTTTACACGTTTTTCAAATATTTTTTTTTAATGCAAGAGCATACAGAAGGCTTTGATGCATCTTCTGAAATGAAGAGGTGGCTTAAAGCAATGGCAGTTATTAAAACAAAACAAAACAAAAAAAAAAACGGCCAGCAGGTAGCAGTAAGGTATAAGAGATCAGGCAGGGCCATGTTGCAATAAGCTCTTTTTGTCAGTGTTTTCACCAGGAATGTGAATATTGCTAAAACTTAGCTATATTCTAATGCTAATCGCTGCAAAATGGAAACATACATTTTTTTTCTCCTGATGAAACAAGACTCTAATCTTTCTTTTGGTAGGTTCCGTGTTTTTATAGCAATAGAACGCAATACTCTGTGGTCCTTGCAAAACCAGTCAAAATCCAGGAAAAGAGCCGGTTGCGAAGGGGGTTCGTTTGTTTGTTTGTTTATTTCCACAGTGCGTTAATACAGACAAAACCTATTGATAAGCAATCATTTAACTGTGAAAAATGGACTCCCTCTGAAGCTCAAAGCTTATAAAATGGGGTCCAATGGAGTTGCTTCAGTGAAATTGGCTGGGTTAATTAGTCCCATAAATTCCCGCTAATTCCCAGAGAAAGCTTCCAACTTGGAAAATTCCCAGAATTTTGCAACCTTATTTTGAAGTAACCCATGTCCAATATCACTGTATTTAAAAGGTCTTTCCGTGTTCCAGGTCTCCAAGGTTGCCAGAGTTTCCGAACATAGCATCTCCTTTGTCAGACCGGTTTCAAACTTGAAGCCTAAGACAGAGGGTAGCAGCCAGCAATCCCCAAGACCCAGCAATATCTGTAAACTACGGGGCCGCTCCCAAAGCCGAGCAGAAGTCAAGAGCAATCACATCTCCCAACACAGCAACCACCAGCTGCCTCACAATCAATGCCTACCAGTTTGTAAGTTCCACAAAAACCCCAGGACTCTTAGAGGTCTTCAGAACTCAGGAAGAAATCCAAGCAGGACACCTGCTCAAATGCCATTGACTACTAACCTAGCCACCAGACAGCTCGACGAGACTCCCGGGGTTGTGAGATTGTCTCGAAGGAGGAGAGGCCTCCCACCAGATGCTAATCCAGCTCCTCCTAATCATTGTTCTGCCGACAATCCATTAAAGAAGTGCAGGACGCAACAGTCCAATGGGAATGTCCAGCTGGATAGTGATTACATTAACGGTGAGGTTAACTATAAGGAAGATGTCCAAGTGGAACATGCCGTCCATAAGGTACGACACACTGGTGGTAGCCTTGATGCGGATCTAATACAAGACACTCATAATGGAGAGCTGGAATTTGTAAGGGACAGTTATGTTACTGAGGACATACAGAACAAAGTTAATGTTGGAAGGTTCGGCTCGGCGATTGAGGTCAAAGATAAATCTGACCTCGGTCCAGTCAGTGAGGTCATGTGCAGAAATGTGAGAGAAAAACGGCTACAGAGGAACTTGGCAGTGGGGTCCGCTCCCATCTCCAAAACAATTCCCAGGATTACAGTTTCGAGGACTGTTATCAGAGCTGCAGCTGTTCCGAAAGCACTAATCAACTCAGTGACATCACCTTACGTACATAGCAAGCCACCAGCCAATAACTCTGCCAAACACAGTCCAAAGGGAACTAAAAAAGGTGCTAGCAAAGACGTTGTCACGTTTATTTCACCAGCCAGCAGCTGCTTTGTCGACGATTCCAAATGTGCTGCCATTGACTCTTCCAAGGGCTGGACTGATGACTCAATAAAGGACGGTAGCTATTCTGTCACTTCCAAGGGCTCGACAAAACGTCATAGGCAGATCAAATCAACTACCTCAAGCGTTAAAACTAGGAGCAGTCCTAGAATCCTTCTCAAGCGCTAACAGACACCTGACTCAACATGTTTACAGCTTCACTGTTTACTGTATTACAATTTAATATCAAGGAGATATATTATATTCAGTACACCCACAGCATCTAATGAGTTCAAATTTGGGAGCTGTCTCAAAAAAAAAAGTCATCTATATTTATCCAGCCTTCAGTTTTCTGAAACGCTTGTCCTTATTAGGGTCCTGGGTGAACTGGAGCCTATCCCAGCTGACCTTTTGATGAGATTTGGGTTACGCCCTGGACTGGTCTCAGCCAGTCGCAGGGCATGCAGCCGTTCACATTCAAACCTATGGACATTTTAGAGTCTTCAATTAGTGACATGCATTTTGGGGAATGTGGGAAGAAGCTTGAAGGGTCATGAGAAAACCCACACAAGGATATAAGAAGGCCAGAGCTGAGATTCGAACTTTGAACCTCAGAAATGTAAGGCAGCTACACTAAGACCTAACACAGCATGCTGCCCATTAACTAGTAAATTTACATAGATGGAAATAGTATTAATTCAGTAATTCTTTAATACATTATTAAATCTATATTTAATCATGCATAGCATTATAAGAATACACTACTAGTATTCAAGAATGTTTAGAGTTGTAGTTTGTATTCAACAAGTTTCCAGCAAAGCATCTTAATAGATGGTTCTTTATTTACAGTACAATTAACTGCTGTAGGCCCTACAATGTAGGGGGGAAAACCTTATAACTGCAAATTCAATCATTAAAAAAAAAAAAAAAGACTAAATTAGTTTAGTTTTATTATCTTTGTAAGTGCAAACAAAATATTTGATACAGCTCTTGTATTGACTCACATTAGATGGTGCAGGTGTACAAAATCTTGTGGCCAGTGAGTGTATTTAAAAGACCAACACTGGATCCTGCTGTAACATAGTATGTTCATGTATACGTGTGTTATGTGTGTTTTTTACGTATATGTACAGCAAAAATAATTTGAGCAATATAATTGCGTTATCTTTTCAACTTCGTATAGTGAACTATCACTATATTGAAAAATGATTTCAGGTGCTTCCATGTAATATCTTGATTTTTGTACCTAAAAATCATGCTTTCCTGCTCAGTAATTTGAAGGGGTGTCCTCACTAGTATTGACATGTTTACGTGGTATGTTAGAAAGGTTCCGGGACTAGTGTCACAAAATATATTTGTAGTTCAAAGTACAAGTTTTCACCCCTGAGCCTCACGCTTTTTCCCAACCTTCTTTGCCACACCTGCGTTCTTGGCAGTATTCTTCTGTAATACGCTACAGTTCCATTATCACGGCCATCTCAATGTCATTCATGTCTTCAAAATGGATCCCCTTTATGACCCCCTTGTCAGTCACACAGAATCAGCAGGGCAATGTTCTCAAAAGTAACAGCCGGATGCTCAGGGCATTGGGATCAAGCCACATCTTACCCTGCCAAAACCGTGGCCTCTTCTAACGCAGTGAACAAAGGAAATGTCTCAGGATTTTTTTTTGTAGACTTGCTGGTTGATAATTTAGACCAAATTGAAGGGGGGAAACTCCTAGTTTGGGATTGAAATATACATGTATTCAATGTCACCAGTCCTGGAACCTTTCTGACACACCTTGTACTCACTTTTTAAACCTCCCTTCCGTTTGACGTCTGTGTGGTATTGCAAGTGACCACGAAAGCACCTGCCACATGATGTGATGTAAAGTTTAGGTTATCGTGATGGAGCAGCCATGTTGGGAAAGGCAGCTGCACCACCAGCTTGTCTGTGTAACAGGCTTTTTCCTGTTACACATTTCCTTATATGTTCAGTGGAAAGATGTTGTGAAGTGCTCATGAATAAAACTGGTATTTGTATTTTTTTCCCTTGCACTTGTTGATTTTGTTTTATGTTATTACAGCACAAGCTAAATACTGCCTCGTGTGTTAGTTAAAAAAAACAGTTTTCATAAATACAATTAAAAAAAACTAATTATAATCCCAAACTAATTAGGAAATGACATCGTGGGTTTTTCAGAGACAGTATGGGCATCGAATGACAAAAGGCACTTTTCGTATGATACGCGGCCAACAACTGGTCGTGAACTTGTTAAACTTAAAACAGTAGGGGGCAGTAATAGATTCCAGGTGCCGTTAAGTTCATATCTACGAAGAAGAATAACGGAAGACTAGTCGAGGTTCTGTCACAACAGAGGTGTCAGGATCCTACACTAATGAACTGGGTCCATTTCAGAAGACAACTGGAGATAAACTACACAGTGGAATCATGTTTGAAAACTTCAGAGAGAGACTTCACATGGTGCAACAGGATTTAACGACGGGGTTTGTGTCCTTTCGATCACATTTCTCCTATTTTGTGTGATATTTCCGTAAGCGTCAGGATATATGAGTAGTCCACGGGCGGGCGGATTAGTTGCAATGAAACTGAATTGACATTACAATAATACGAGAGGAGCAAAGTTGGCTAGTAATAAACCGAGTGAGCCGTTATATCTTGGTTTTCCTGACCACGTCAAAGTATAAACAACCGAACAAACTTTACAGAATAATTAGGTGCGTTTATGGAAATGAAGAGTTTTCGACTTAGGATGTAAGATTTGGTTTGTTATAGTTGGTGTGTGCAATTCATGTTTATTGCTCTCAGCTGACGGTCATGTGACGTCGGGTCAAGTAGATTACGCAGAATGGAGCTTTACATAGTTTGCTGGTGAATGCGAAGACATTCCACTTGCCTTAGCAATATTTTTCAAGAGGAATGTCGTCGCCAAATAACATTAATTAAGGAGTGTAATGTAACGCGTGCGTATCGCAGCAGCCGTGTCCAGATGCTAAAGTAGGTTCTCTGGGGCATTATTTCCCAACCTTTGAGCCAGGGCACCGTCGAACAAAATGTTTAATAAAAATTCGCCCCAAAAGCTTTTTTTTTTTTTTTTGTCACGTAACAGCGTATTTTTACATGTAGGCCTATATATTTTTTTGTTTTTGTTTCAAAAGTGTCCAAATCCCTACATTATATTGTTTATAAACAATAACTAGTTGCTGTTTTTTAGTTTGTAAGATCAGTCTGTTTCGAATTTTGGTCTGTTTGATAACTTACAAAAGTTCCATCATTTGCGTTTCCTCCCAACAGCTTGAAAACACTTGGTGACAAATCAAAGGAATCCAAAAGCAGCAGGAGGAAATCTAGGTCAGTTCAATTCACTGTCGAATTATTTTCGACAACCAATTGTAAGTATTTAATTCTTTGGTAAGTAAACAATTTGACTCAGAAGCTTACCTAAGCTTACCTTTTTTCTTTTTTTTTTCTTTTTAAAAGCTTTTTGGGCATAGTATGGTAAGAAGCTCAGCATTCTGTTGATTTTGATTTTGTAATTAACACTATTTTATTTAGAGTTTCCGTGAGGGACTATGGTGAAAACTAATGGGGAGCCCATTTTAAACAATAAACATACAAACACTGACTATAACATCAACCTCACTGCTTTATCCTGAACTTGTTTATGACGGTCTTAACTTTTACTTATGTTATTTCTTGCTCAGATATGAAGAAAATCTTCCTCATTTCAGTGCAGGACTTGACATCCTTAGCAGGTACACACAAACTGACCGACCAACTGCACTGTATGATTTTGCCTACAATCTAAAACGTGTTTGTGTAGGTATGAGGAGAGTTGGTTTCTGCTCCACAAAAAAACAAAAGACTGTGCTCAGGTTGCCGAGGTATGTTCAGTTGTTCTCTGTTTCTTTCTCAAAGGTGACACAATATTGCTTCGTTAGGTCGTTTGCTAACTCCCTTTGTGGCTTTCCAGTTCATAAATTATAGTGAAATGGAGTAAAATTACTCCCGCTAAAAGCTATTGGACATGTTTACAGTGGGTGTGCATGCTCATGACATCCATTTTGGACAGAATAGCAAACAGGCTGTGCCTACTGGAAATAGAAGTACTGGTCCTTGTCTGATAAAGCATTTTTCATACTGATATTAAATGACAGCATTCGAGTTAATGAGTGCTTCATTGTACACGGTCTTGTTTTAGTTTTGCTCCCCGTGTCGCTTTTCCAGGCTGTTGACGGGGACGTGGTGATGCTGTCGGCGCACTGGGAAAAGAGACGATCTGCACTGACGCAACTTCAGGAACAACTACAAAGCTTGCCTGCTTTCATTGCTGAACTTGATGCCATCACTGCCTCAATAGGTGCCATATGTTGTCTATGGAAATCAATGTCAGCATCTTTTCAATGTTCTTGGCAATTTAAGGTCCATGGACCCCTACTCTGTAATTCTCTAGTCCGCTAAATTGCCAGGGAAAGCTCCCATAAAGGAAAATTCCTGTTGTAGATATAAAAATGTGTGTTCATGTGCAGCTCATCTGGAAGGTGATTTTGAGGAGATGGAGAGCAAGCTGGTCTTCCTGGAGACGCTTTGTTGTCAGTGTGAACAACAGACGCTCAAGCAGCATCATATCCACCAATCGGAAGACTATAAGAAAAAAAAGAGGTATGTGCTCCACTCCAGTCACCTGCTTATGGCCCTTTCTAATCAGTGTCTTTATTGAAAGTACTGTATTAGGGTACACTGATGAGCACGTTCGCAACTTTATCCTCTGAATGCGTTCACAAGTTGCTCAAACAAGAAGTGTCAATTGCCTCGTGATTGTAAATAATTATAAACCGCAACTATTTCTAACTTTCTTTTGTGCTTAATTTAGAGTTTTCCAATAATATTTTTCACTTTAATAGTACAAAAATGGTCCTTAATGGGATTTTTATTTTTTTTTCCCCCCCAGGCGAGAACTGGAGACACTCGAAGGTGAGTTGTATTCCTGTTTGCCAGACATGAGAATGTCGTTACCAGATCTTTGTGAGGAATTGAAGGAGCAAAACATTACAAATCTTCCTTGTAATTTACATGGTAGACTTATTGACAGATTCTATAATGTTGAAGAAGCTATTATCATGGACTGTGACTAAAGGCCCAGAAAAGTACCTTTTTGAGCGTCAGTAGTCATTTTGGATTTTGTAAGTCATGTTGTTGTAGGCTGTTACTATACACTCACTCTCAACTAGTGACAAGTTACCGGTAAATGAAGAGGACATGAAGTTACGATAGACCAATATGGGTTTTTTTTCATGGCCGATACAAGTAGCGATTATTCAAGGAGGAGTCAAGGAGGCTGATAATTTTTTAAAATAAAAACATGTAGGGAGTGCCCAATGTCAGCATAATCTTTTATAAAGTGTAGGGGAAATAAATAAAAAAAAACATTTAAAAAATGATATGTTCCCTGTATCTCACTGAGCAACAAATCCATGTGAATGTAGCTCATTTTCAGGGTTCCTAAAAGGTTTCAAAATGTCTGAACCTATTCAAAATTTCTTTTCAACAAGTTAAAAACTGTCTGTGAACATTTTGCAAATTATGATGAACACCCAAAATTTGCTCCGTTCGCAAGCATTCACCGCTTAGTGAAATGTCAACTATTTCATTACCTTCCGATGCATATATATATATAAAAAGGCCGATATTTGTCAAAATGCCAAATACCGCACCGATATTCTTTCTGGCCGATAATCTGTCTATCTCGAGTTAATACTATTGATCCAATGGTGTATTTCTCTGTAGTGGAGCTGAACACTGAGCATGCTCAGAAAGTTGTAAAGCTGGAGCAGGCCAGGCAGCAGAAACTGAGAGAACGACAGAAAGTCTACGAAGAAGCCTTTAACCAAGACTTGGAAAAATACCGATCCACTGGATATCTTCAGCACAGAGGTTAAAAAAAACAAAACAGCCAATGTCGCTTTAAAAGTGAGTTGAATTGAAATGCTTCACGTCTCTTGTTCTTGTTTGTACATACGATTTAAAGAACCATCAGAAGCGGATGTGGTTGTTCTGGATCACATGACAGTCACCAACCTATCGGACCAGGAGGCTTTGGATGATTTCCTGAACTCTGGCGATGACTTTAGTTCGGGGTCATCACTCACCTCAGGTAACAGACTGCCATTAAATACTCCCTTAATGCCTTCATCAAGGAGTAATCCAATAATGGATAACTAGCAGAAAATTCTCCTGTTGAGTGCGATTACCTGCGCTTGTCATCTCAAACAGGACCAGATCTCACGACCGACTCCTCGGAATTCTTAAGCAGCCCCCCGAGCCATGTGCCTGACCTCGAAAAAGACAAAGACCCTGAACGTGTTGAAGATGACGAAGGTCACAGCGAGGACAGCGACGAGCCTGTCGTGCAGTCAGACGAGGACGACGTTCAGGCGGACATGACTTTGGTCGGCCTGCAGGACCTTGACCAAGTCCGGAGCTCCGATGACAGTGACTCTCCAGGGGATGTGCCCTGTGGGTAACCTAGCAACCATGCCCTTGACATGGCTCAAGGGTTGGACAACTGTACTGCCCCCCAAACTTGGACTTGGGACAACATGCTCGGCCAAGACAAGACATCAAATGAGTGCTGAGCATGTCATTTATCTGCGGATGTGTTTTAAGTTATGCAAAATACATTTCCTTTCACCCTCTTGTGCTTTAAAGCGGAGTGGAGCATATCAATCTGACCGCCGTCAACATTCTCAATTAAGGAATCAAATATGCAGCCGTCGACCTGCACGTCCTAAATATCTTGTTCAGTGTTAATTTTGACATTTTATGTTGTACGTAAATACCTCCACGTCAGTTTATTTCAACCTTGTTTCCTTGTATGTGCACTATTACAGTCAGTTGACTGAATCCATTTGCAGATGATTTTGCCTCAGCTGGTTTGGCATGGATGACAATTCACAAAAAAAGACAATCTCATTTTCATAATAGATAAAATAATAATCATTTTCTATTTGTGCTCTATTCAAATAATACATATGTACACAGCATTTTTAGGAATGTTGTCTTAATGAAAAAGCCAAAATGAGCCAATGGACTATTTTAATTTGAAGGGCTTTGTGTTGTGTTTAGTTTTTTCCTCAGGCAATGCTAAATGAATTAATATCATGTGAGAGAAGGCCTCTTCATATTTTTTAATCTGCTTTGCTTTTCTGTGTGCACTGTGCAGACAGATTATTGTTGAACAACAAAGTTGTCCTGTTCCATTAGTTAGGAATTTGATATATTTACCCTCCACATAGTACACAAATTTGAACTGAATAACTGATGAAATATCAGAAATCATACTTCTGAATAAATATTTAAATTGTTGTATAGCCCTAATTACACATGTATTCATTCAGTATTTGTGGACCACTGCAACTCCTCAGAGTTACCAGAATAATTGTAGCTGAAGAATTATTTACAAACAAATGTCACAAAGTTACAAGATATGTGTTGACATTCAATTTTCCATCAATCCATTTTCTCTACCAATGAAGCTCACGAGGGATGCAGGCGAGCTGTGGCCTTTCCAAGTTGATTTTTGGGCAAGAGGTGGGGTGGCCCCTAAAATGGTTGCCTGGCCAATCACGGGGTACATATTAACGATCAACAAAATTACTTACACTGGACAATTTAGAACCTTCAATGAACTTAAGCATGTTTTGGGGATGTGTCAGAACACGCAAACGCCACCCAGAAGTCCTGAACAGTATTTAAATCCCAACCTCAGAACTGTTAAGGCGGACGTGCTATCCACTTGACCACAAACACATTGAATCCTATTTTATTTATTCAACTAAATGTGTATATAATTGTTCATAAATGTACAGTATACAATTTACCAAAGACAGTAAGCACATTTTGGTCTTGGGTGCGTGACATACGATGGTTGATTCTCCGTCTTCCAAACATTTAATAGGACATGTAATGATTGTTCCTCATATCTTGCATGTGTGACAATTGAGTTGTTGAGCGCTGTGAGCTTGTTGGAATTCATCGGAGGTTGCACGGCAAATGTTTGTACTTGACCTTATGCTGTTTTGTTGAGCACCTTTCATCATTTTATTGGACATAAACTGTGGCACAATTTGTCAAGCACACTTTGTATGCAGTCTGCTGGTAAACCAGGAATTAAATTACTCAAGTCAAGTCTGTCAAGTGGACATTTATTGGTATGTGTGTGTGTTGATACTCACCAGCTATGACATTTACACCACATCTAATCCCATTCAAGAGCAAGATTTCAACGCCTGCCTTCTCATATGTGATGTATTATGGTGTATATCATGGTTTATTATTGTAGTTATATGCCCTGCTGCTAACCTGCAGCTAAGAGCTGTTTTTAATATTCTCTTCACCATGGTATGGTACATGTAAATATTGCTTATAAAATCTTAAGAGTATTATATATATATATATATATATATATATATATAGATCACAAGAACAACACAAATGCTGCAGAACTTCATTTAATAATAATGAGAGACTAGTTTTCATTGTATGGGTACATTTTTCAATTATCATAAAATGTAATCAACAAATGTGTTCATCACAAGAAAGGTGAAGGTAACACAAATGAAGTTAAATAATTCAGACTATATTAAAAATGATTTTCATATAGTCAAACCAATTAATTAACCCATCAGAAACTGGAAAAAGTAAATCGGTGTAATCATTTTTTTCCACCATGGTGAGCTAGCTGCCTTACGTCATAGCAGCCCAATGACCCTTCGACAACAGCACACGTGTGAGGTTTTCTGCAGGGGCTCCTTTTGCATGCCACCACCCCTCCTTGACACTCGCACACCTGATGGCAGTCCGGGTAGAATGCCTCACCTGACTCAATGTAGTGACCTCTGAAGCGGCACCCGCACTCGGCTAGTGGCACGCAGCGATCCTTGTGGAATAGGCAAATGCATCCAATGAATACGTTTTCTATATTCCATGCTAACAAGGGTGAACTGCCAAAATAATAATTACCAACCTACCTGGCTCAAAAAGTAACCCGGGATGCACATACAACCTTCGCTGGGTGGAGTTTTACACTCAACAGGTGCCGATAACGAGGTGCAGCTGAGTGGACAGCCAGGAGATGTAACACTGTACATGCTGTTGGCTGGACATTGCATCCCTAACACACACAAGATAAAAAGACAGATTAATAAGGAAAAGGGACGTACCTGTAGTTCTATATGAGTGAGTATTATCGCCACTTGTAACTTACAGCAGAGTTGCCTCGTCCTCCACGACTTCACGCAGCCTCCCTTCACCTGACACTCTTCCACATAGCTACTGATGATGTCACAGGCAGCTTCCTGTTTGTCATCAGTAAGCATCATGTCATAGACGCAGTCTTCACGGAACTGCTGGGAATCCACTCGGCCTACACAGTCAGCCAGGGGCCCATCCTCTGCCGTGATGATGTCACAGACTGACGTGTAGCTTGGTGGGTTTATGTCAGGGGTGAGGGGCTCCGCACAGTTCTTACCTGACAGCAGAAACATCAGCGTCAGGCTAATTTTACATAGAGCAGATATTATTTCAGCAGCAGCAGCAACCATCATGTGACTACAGGACTTGTGAAAATTCGGGCATTTCTGATATTTCCGCAATGCAATGTGTTTCACTGAAGAAAAATGCTGCATTCGAGGAAAGAGGGAAATCAGATTATCCCACTTCAAAGCATTCAAGGCAAATGTAAATAGCAGACGTGTTCATGAGATACTACAGGATTTAGAATGGCTGCATTAACCAGAGCAACAAAGAATTTAGCAGAATCAATCAGCCATCTTTGTTGTTTACATTTGCCTCAAAAGTTTTGAGGGCGAAACTGGGAAAGTGGGATACATCCGACTTCAAACCCAGTCTTAACAATTTGGCGAATTTCTCACTAAATCTGGCGACTTTCAAAAGTCTCTGGGCGACTTTTTTTTTTTTGTCAAATGCAACTAGCAACAAATCTAGTGACTTTTTTTCTTCTTCTTCTAGTGTTCTTTACGGTGTAGACTGTAGACTCTACAGTGTAGAGCCTCTACATCTACATCGTCTATTACTATTACATGCATATTGCCAATTATGCAAATTAGGCAAGATGTCATTTAGCGACTTCTAGTGACTTTTAGGACAGCCAACAGCTACTTTCTCGTGGTGTGAGATACTGCAAATTTTGGTATCGATCTGATACCAAGTAAATACTGGGCCAGTATAGCCGATACCGATACTTTTTGAAAATTACGGTATGTAATTATTTTTTTTTAATTAAGGTATATATAGCTGTATCATCGAATTACTTATTCACAATCAGTTTTCCACCTTTAAGTGTTTTGTGTTTTTCCCTTTTTAAACAAAAGACAAAATTAGGACAAATGTTATTGATAAATCGAAAATAAAATACTTTATCAATGTTTTTCCCCCAAAAAACATTAAAAACATAACAAAATAATTTTTCAAACAAAGTGCACAAAGTGGCCATAGGAAAAGAAATTTAAAGAGATACTTGACTCAATTGAATAATTTTCAATAGTGACAAGTTAATATTTTGTCCAGAATGAATTTGATAACTTGTCATGTCATCATCAGTCAACAGCACGTAGAAAAATTACTTTTTAAAAGGTATTAATTGGACATGAAAAATAATGAAATTACCACATTAATTATAGACAAAATTAACTCTTCACTACTGAATATTGTTCAATGAGTCAAGTATCCCTTTAAACAAATACTTTATCATACACCATTCAGACACTACAAATACAACAACAACAAAAACTAAAAATTCTGCCTTCATCACTTCTTTGTCAACCTAAATAAACAAGATGTTAAAGACTATCATGCAACAGCAAATATAAAACAGAAAACTGTTTGACCAAACCGCAGCATTGCATAAAAGAGCCAAACTGAAACTAAACCATTTGATCGATATTATAGTGCCAGTATCGATCCGATATCGATACTGACTTGGTATCGACAATATCGATATTTGGATCGATTCGCCCACCACTACTACTTTCCTTACTGGGGAGTTGTCAACACTGTTCAAACCCTCCTCAAATGGAGCATATAAGGCCACCATTTTGACTTGTGACGTAATTTCGGAATTGTCAATACAGTATGTACTTTATTGCCGGTTGTGTAGAAACACCTGTGGTTAAGGACAAACTGTCGGGGTTTTTACTCTCTGTACATGGATGTCACATCTCTACCAAAAGTTAGTGTAAATAACTTAAAAAAAAAAAAAAGTGTAATTCTTTAGAGTAACCTTGAAAAGGTTTCAAATTGTACATCTCTTTATTCCTCTGAAAATTTGGAGGAACATTTACTTAACGTTAGCTGCTAGCTTACTTAAACTAATACTGCCAGGCTTACTTGGAGGTGTGGTTTAATGTCAGCAGAAATATATATATAGATAGCTATCCATGGCTTAGTGGTTAGTTGTCTGCATATACAGACATACAGAACTACATATCGTTTATTGTTATCTACACAGCAATAACATGTTACAGGTAAGGATGGTTAAAGTGTGTGTCTGACTGTCTGTGTGTAAATGTGGTTCACATACTGTATACTGTAAACAGATAACTAATTATTCACACTGACTTTCATATCTATGTACATGTTTTTGAAATGTGGGAAGCAATCCAGAGAAAAAGCCCACACAAGCATGAAGAGAACATGCGCACACTTTGAATCCAGAAAGTCTTACTGTGAAGCAGACGTGCACGCCACATGCCACACTCCGCCACCTGTTAAAGGTTGCTTTACGCCCCAATTACTTCAAATCTGCCTTGTTCTTAACACAATATTTAGGATACAATTGAATTTTAATAATTATGGATACATTCTACAAAGTGACCTGGATGTCTATTTGCAAATAAGATGCACATACCTTGAAAAACTGTTACTTTACTGATTACTTGATTTGAAAAGAAATTCTGTTACTTAGTGATTACTTGATTTTAAAAGTAAAGTACAAATATGACGAGATAGCTTACATTCCCGAGAGCAACCCGGCCGGTTGGCCACCCATTGGTTCACTCCAAACTCGTTGGCATTCGAAGCTGGCTTCCCATTGGGCAGCGTCAAGTCATCAGCAGGATTATCGTTAAAGTTTCCACAAAGGCCGCACATTGTGCCATGATAACTAGTTGCCAGTTCCACTTTGACTGCACTCTTGAAGTCAAATGAGACCTAAACATGCAGAAACGACAAATTTTTATGAAGAAAGATTTGAGCCATTTAGCTTCATACATCATCAATATAAACAGACTATTTTGGTTGAATGACTTAATTGTAGGACAAAATTCAAACGCAAATATTTTATTTGCCAATAACCAGTGATGTGATTCTGTCAGTAAAAAATTGTCATTTGTCATTAATAGATTGAATGTGTTTTTCATGTTGCAAGACAATTACCAGAATGCTTAATTTGTCTAACTTCACAATTAGCAAATTCCTGTATGATTAATTTCACATTATTCCAGTTACCATTTTTTCACTCTTTAAGGAAGGTTGCCAGCAGTATTGCACACATGTAATATGTCTTTGACATGATTTTTTTTTCAAAAGTCACTTGTAGATACTACAAGTACTGTAAATTGCTTTTGAAGATTATTTTTAATATATACCTTTAAAAATGTGGTTTCAAGGACAGCCAGCCTGTACCTGCGATAAACCTGAACCAGTGATTGATTGGATGAAAAGGGCAGAGAGATTTTCAGCCCGTCCACCTGTAGCACACACACACACAAAAAATAATAATAATAATAATAAAAATAATATATATACATACACATATACATACACACACATATATATATATATATATATATATATATATATATATATATATATATATATATATATATATATATATATATATATATATATATATATATATATATATATATATATATATGTATTATATGCATAATTTAAACTCCGTGTGTGTTTACGTTAATGTGTGTGCATGTATGTTTCTTACCAGGACTTTATATGGGTAGTCCACTGAAAATTTATATGTATTTCCAAAGACTTTTATAATCACCACCTTGGCATAGGAAACTCTTTTGTTTCCACGATTGTTATTTTCCAAGTTTATCTAAGATTCACCAAACACACAATAGTGGTAAAATTGAGTAGAGAGGTGACACCATTTTCCGTAAATGCCCCTATTAATGTAAACTACCTCAAAGTGTTGAAGACCTTCAGCGTTTTTACACACAGTGGCCAGTCTGTACACGCAGTTGCCTTGGAAGTCGAACTTGAACCCATCAAAGGTGTAGAAGTGAGGGTCGCCACGTGCAGAGCAACTCTTGAAGCTGATTGGATAACAGTCCTGGACCCCATCCACAACTTGGCATTCTTCTCCGG
Organism: Festucalex cinctus; assembly: GCF_051991245.1. Lineage (NCBI taxonomy): Eukaryota > Metazoa > Chordata > Actinopteri > Syngnathiformes > Syngnathidae > Festucalex > Festucalex cinctus. The sequence goes on from NC_135417.1 coordinate 18,549,949, forward strand.
TTCGACATCCCTTTGGCTTACATTGTACTGTTTGTGTCGCGGCATCACACGCACATTGTTCTTGACACTGCGAATCCGCCCAGAATACCTCACCTGGCAGGTAATAGTGGCCGTCATGGTTACAACCACAGCCCTTCTCCTTTTCAACACACCTGGCAAACATTAAAATAGAAATTATGGCTTTACAACTGTGTTAGCATGTTCTAACTTAGATACTAATTTGAGTTACATAGCTATGCTTGCTACTACATTTAAAAAGGAAGTGAACCTTTAACATTTCTTGACAATAATATATGTGAACTCAATATTCTAAACATGGAATTCTGATTCATATTACATTTGTTGAATATGAGTTATGAATCAAAATCCAGCAGTTTTTAACCATCTCATTGGGTGGCTATTTTGCCACCTACTGTCGACTAAAGATGACATCACAGTTACGTTGGGCTTAGGCATCGACCAATCACAGCTCACCTTTTTTCTGAAGTTGAGCTGTGATTGGTTGTTACCTGAAACCTGAGCAACAGTGATGTAGTGTTAATTTCGTCAACAAAAACTAAACTAAACTAATTTTGTCCACACATATTTTTCACCGGACTAAAAGTACACAAAACTAGACTAAAACCCTCCTTAATAAACAATAACTGGGACGACTAATGAAGATGAGACGAAAATGTCCCTCACTTAATAAAAACGACTAAAATCTATGAACATTTTAGTTCATGAACAAAAACGGGACGGAAATGCTATGATTTTGTAAAATCTTGTCTTTGCTAATCTGTCTGATTCACGGTGAAAGGTTAAAAAAAAAAAAAAAAAAAAAAAAAGTCAATTATAGTTATAACTTAACATATTAATCCAACATTCCAAAAATAATATTAAATGCGAAAGCTAATGCTGGCCAGTAGACATTAATTTTTTCATCAAAAAGATGAGAAAATTTTACGTGACATAGTTTTACATCGAAAAAGGTTCAATATAATCTTCTGACAATATATATATATATATATATACACAGAGGTAAAATGGTTGTCCTGACTAAAACTAGTCTAAAATGTTGAATTTACGTTTTCTTGGACTAAAATGTTAGATTTATAGTCGACTAAAAATTGACTAAATAAAAATGGAATGTGGTTGACTAACTGTGATAAAAACTAACAAGCGTGACTGAAATTGGACTAAAACTGAGACTAAATTTAAAAATGGCAGAGAAAATGAACACTACTGTGATGTCATTTTCACTGATAGCAAGTGGCAAAATGGCCTCCTTCTGACAGATAAAAACGTCTGGATTTTGCTGCTTAACTCATATTTCACTAACACAATATTAACCATCCATCCATCCATTTTCTTGACCGCTTATTCCTCACAAGGGTCGCGGGGGCTGCTGGCGCCTATCTCAGCTGGCTCTGGGCAGTAGGCGAGGGACACCCTGGACTGGTTGCCAACCAATCGCAGGGCACACAGAGACGAACAACCATCCACACTCACACGCACACCTAGGGACAATTCGGAGCGCCCAATTAACCTGCCATGCATGTCTTTGGAATGTGGGAGGAGACCGGAGTACCCGGAGAAGACCCACGCGGGCACGGGGAGAACATGCAAACTCCACCCAGGAAGGTCCGAGCCTGGACTCGAACCGGAGACCTCAGAACTGGGAAGCGGACGTGCTAACCACTCGACTACCGTGCCGCCAATATTAACCAGAATACCATATTTAGACGAGTGGGGCTGTCAAGAATTTTTGGGTGGGTTGACTCCCTTTAAAGCCATTTTGTTACATGACCAAGCCCAGAAAACATGTGAGCCGTAACGGTCGTTACCTAAATACCCTAGTTACTGTGATGTCATTTTCAGTTGATAGCAACTGGTAGCCAAATAAAATGGGCAATCAGACCCAGCTCCCCGGCAACCAAACGCAATCTTAACACACACCACACCACAGGTTATTCAGCCAAGATAATTAGAAGACATTTGAAATTAGGCCACAGTTATCAGATGGCGATGGAAAAAAACAGAATAGGACAATATTTGCATTAACCCATTTCGGCTGAGAACATATCCCTGGTCACAGAAACAGCCCTCAACGCAGGCGCTGTGGCACACTTCCGGCTGAGCGCCACAGCTGGCTGGACAGGCTGGGCCACACACCTCATAATGACTGTTGGCTGGACATTCAATAGCTGTGGGCAGAGAAAGAAAACGTGGAAAAAAATACTTGTTTTTTTTTTTTTTTTTTACTGTAATCATCAGTAATTTCTGGGATCTTGTATAGTACAGTGGCCCTCACACTCACAGTTTGGAACTATTTAAAAATTTTTTTTTTTTAAATATTTAGTTTTGTTTTTTGGGGCGGGGGGGGGGGGGGGTTGGGGTCAACCGTAATTTTTCATGATAAATGAAATTTTGGGGATTAAAAAAAAATCTATTCTATTCACAGGCCAGCCAGATCTTGATACCCCACGAATAGCGGAACAGATGTTGAAAACTTACTGCAGTTGGCCTGCTGTCTCCATGGCAACACAGTAGCTCCAGCTTCCTGGCACTCAGCAAGGTAATTGCCCAAGGACTCACACAGTACTTCATGTCGCCCTGCATTGACACAGACATCGTACAAGCAGTCTGATGCTGCCTCCCCGACTGGCACGCTACCATGGCAACCAGAAAAAGGTCCCTTTTTATTGGCAAGGATCCCACAGAATTCCGGACCAGTGTATCTGAAGTAGGAATAAAGGGACAAAAAACTTATTTTAAAAACAGTCTACTTGGTAAAGTTAAAAAAACAAAAACAAAAACAAAAAAAAACATTGACGGTGCATTATATAAAAATGTAGAAATGAATGCATCTACAAATATACAGCATCTATTTACTCTGAGGGGAAAAAAAACATGTTACAAACACATTATAATAACCATTATCATTTACATTTACAGGCATACATAGTTTGTTTTGTCAAATAAATTAGCATTAGAATATTGCTAAGTTTCATCATTATTCCCAAATCCGTTTAGAACTATGGGGAAATCAGCCTGTTTTAACGTGCCCCTGGTTGATCTCTTATACTCTGCTTCCACCTGCTGTACATTTTTGTAATAACGACCATTGCTTCAACCGTTCTCTGCAGTAGAGCGGCTGCATCAAAGCCTTCTGTATGCTCTAGCATAAAAGAACAAAAAAAACGTATAAATACGTCTTAGGGGTATTTTTACACATTTTTACGTTTTTGGGAGCAAATTAGTTAATATACACACTACTGTACATCAAATTGGTGAGCACAGTTGTCATCCCAGAAGGAAGCCTCTGATTAACATGATGCTCGAGAAGGCTCGCAAATAATTTGCTGAATACAAGCAGATTGAGGACATGGATTACGTGGATGTCCTGTGGTTTGATGAGACCAAGATAAACTTATATGGCTCAGGTGGTGTCAATCATATGCGGTAGCAACCACTTTCGCAGAGCTTTTGTTCACAGTATACACTAAGGAGACAGTTCAAAACTGTCCTCAAATCACTAATCTGATGTAATCTGCAGTACGTTACCGTATGCGGTCCTCTTCAGAGCATTGAGGACACACTCCGTCGCAGTAATGGTAACAGAATGGGTCGCCATCGGGGATGCTCAACGTTCCCGCCCAGTCTGTCACATTGACGGCAGTGCCGCCTCCAGGAATCGTCATCTCATCGTCCGTGTTGCCGTTGTAGTTGCCGCAGAGTCCGACCACATTCCCGTAATAACTGCTGCTGAGGGAAACCATCACCAATGTCGCCCAGTCAAATGTGACAGTGACTCCAATATCACTCATGAGGATGCCCCTCACTCCTGACTCTGTTATAGAAATGCTGCCTCCGTCCAAGAAGACTGGGAGACCAGTTTTAATGCCATCCACCTAAAGAGGGAAAATTGAGTAAGCTGAGAGGCTGTAAACTGTAGTCTAGTTAACATGATTTTCCGAAATAATTGATGACAATTGGTCCAAAAGAAGACCCCGGGTTCTGATGGCCAATGTACGGCAAGGGATCTTGGAAGTTAAAGTACATTATTTTAAACTAAAAAGGAAATCATTTCTGTAGGTTAGTGCATTGGTGTAAAAATAAATAAATAAATAATAAAATAAAATAAAAAAGTGACTGTAATGCAGTTGGACAACATAAGGTGTCGTTAACGCTTAGCCAGCCAGTGAAGGTCCAGTCAGATACAACAGAAAGGCAAGACTAGAAACGTGAATCACAGCACTTCAAAAAACAAAAACACCAAACCATGTCATTAAATCTTTGATGATTTTATAATGATCCAGTCACAGCTGGTCCCCTAAAGGCTTCCGTTTTGCAAAACTGAGAACCTCGTGGTGCTGAAAAGAAACAATATACTTGACAATGATTTTCTCTACATTTGATCTCCAGGATATGAGACCCACCAACACAAAGCCTCTTTCATCTCTTGGAATGAAGATAGTGTGGCCCAACAACTCCACGGTGGCCGAACGCACAAAGGAGCCTTCAGAGTTCCCACGGAGCTCATTTTTGGTTGTCACTGTTACCTCTGGCAGGGAGTGATCAACACCTGGTGGGGTTGAAATAAGATCAACATTAGCACGTCATTGATATCTCCTTCCCAAAAGTGTTTGATGTTCACTCAGTCATGTGGGTGGGCAATTAGTAGTTTTTTCTTTCCCCTGCACTGGTTTGTGGGGTCCAAATTTGTGAGGCTTTTCTCATGTTTGCTTGGTTAATTGAAGACTTGAAATTTGAATGTGAGTGTAAAAATGTTGTCTACATTAAACTGAAAATGAAAGTACTTCTCATCGTGGGAAATGGGGGAAAAAAACTATTTTTGAATGTAATTACAAACCTGTGGTATTGACAAGAACATATGTACAGGTTCCTTGGAAAGAGTAACTCCAGCCATCAAACGTTGTGTAGTGTGGGTCGCCAAAAGCCCAGCAGAGAACACTGCTATCAGGCACGCACACTCCTTGACCTTCTGATACTTCACAATGTTCTTTTGCCCTGCACACAACCTCAGCACACGGGTCTGGAAAGAAGCACATGTCAACATATTGTTACCATGAACGTGTCAGGTGACTGACCTGACCACTAACCTGTGGAGAAGCATCCCATAATTCCATCCTTAGTGGCACACTCCTCCCCCTCCTGGCAACTTGTGGGCTTACAGATGAACTGTCCAGACTGGCAGACACAGTGCTCAGAACAGTCCTCCTTTAATACCGGGGTATCTGACTGTAAAAAGATAAAAAAAAATACATAAATAAATAAATTAAAAATTAAAAAAGAATTAAAAAAAAATAAACACCTCTGGTCAATGGCCAGCGCTAAAAACAACATTAAACAATAAGAATTCCATTAATGCATAAATAGGAGTTTTTTTTAAAATTAGCATTAGCATTTTCCCATTAGCATGTGCGAGTATTTAATCATCTGCAGGTATATGGTCATAATACTAAAGTGTTCTGGTGGCGCAATCTTTAATGGGAATGATTAACCAAAGATAACTGTCACATTTAAAAAAAAAAATAGTTAACTTAAAATCAATAAGGTAAACTACTTTCCAATAATCTGCAAAATAATCAAGGAAACTGAACTCATACTGGTTTTTAAAGGGGAAGTCAAAGCCAAAGTTTTCTTCACCGTAATATGTTCTATGCGGCCCTACTAGTCTAAACACAATATTCTGATTTATATTGTGTGAGTGGAATATGAATTAAGCAGCAAAATTGACCTTTTTTTTTTCCCCATCTCAGGGGGCGGCCATTTTATCACTTGCTGTCAAATGAAAATGACATCGCAGTTCATAAGCAACTGTGATGTCATTGTTATGAGTTATGAGTTGACAGCAAGTGATAAAATGTCCGCCCCCTGAGATGGAAATAAACAAGTCGATTTTGCTGCTTAATTCAAATCCCACACATGCAATATCGTACTTCTGACCAGAAGAGGTCCCTTAAAGCAATGGTTGTTATTACAAAAAAAAAAAAATGGCCATCAGGTGTCAGCAGAGTATAAGAGATCAGCCTGGCCATGTTGCAATAAGCTCTTTTCCCCAGTGTTTTCAACAGGTTTATGAATAATGATAAAACATATAATATTGTAATGATAATTTCTGCAAAATGGAAACAGATACAAATATACTTTTTTTTTTTCCTGATGAAAGTACAGACTAATCTTTCTTTTGGTAGGTTCTATGATTTTATAACAATAGAACAGAATATTCTGAAGGCCTTGCAAAATCAGTCAAAATCCAGTAAAACAGCCGGGAGCAAAGGAGGTTGCTTCAGTGAAAATGGCTGGGAGTGAATGAGTTAATCAGAGTGCTTTGCTTCGACAAGCTGGAGGATTTGACGAAAGCACATTTAGGACACCAAAACTGTCTCTGAAGGTTCTTCCAACCCCCCTTTCAGCCAATACTTAAATAAAAGTAAACAAAAAGGTAAGATTCATTGCTGAAAATGACCTTATAATATTGTCCATCCACTACACAGCCACATTTCTCCACAGGCATACAACGATCCCCATCTGACATAAGTCCATCGTCACACTGGCATCCCTCTTGGCACACCGGGCAGGGGTCCGACCTCTCCAGGGAGGAACAGGTGGACGAGCAGGAGGAGGAACACAGCTCATAGTGACTCCCTGCTTGACACTTCAGAGCTGCAAATATTAAGAAGAAATAGACTCAGACACGCTAAAATGGTAGTTTTAAAAAACATCAAACAAAGATTGGGGGTTAACAGACATTAAATTAACACCTCAAGCTTCAACAGTTTGCATCATCACTCACGACAGAAGGTGTCACTCCGCCATCTGCTAATCTTAGTGCCGGCTAGTTGGCAGGCGCGGACATAATTCTGAATGTGACTGCACAGAACCTCCTGGTCTTTTTCTCCTGAGGACATCTCCCTTGAAATAAAAAGTTGATTTTTGATACTCAGTAACAATTTAAGACAAATATTGCAAAATAAATTTATTCTGTGGCAAATAACATGCTGTCCTGTCATTACGATATCAGGAAAACGCTACGCAAATGAGGCTGTCAGTAACAAACTGCACTGTCTTGAGAAAGAATGGATATTGTAAAGGGAACGAATGAAGTTTTATTTTTTACACCATTAGCAGTTGTGAGCAGATTTCCAAACCTGACGCAAGCATCAAAGTTGGGCAATGGTGACACTGTGTCATGGCATCCTGAAAAAGGCCCTTTCTGATCTCTGATGATGTCACAAGCCTTTTCAGCTTCTGGGGTTTTTTGTCCATCTGGGTCAGGACAGGAAGAACCTCCACATCCTGTCTCACAGGTGACATCATCCTCTTCCACGACAAAAGCGGAGATGTTTGCTGGCTTTCCATCCGATGCCAGGTCATCTGATGACTTGTCATTGTAGTTCCCACAGAGACCAGACGGTAAGCCTTGATAGGTGGATGGGATTTGCAACATGATGCCTGCTACAGTGTCAAAGGTCAGCTTTAATTTAAAGTCGGTTTCGATGATGATGTTGATGCCATTCTGATACGTTTGCACTTTTCCATCTGCCAGTGATGCAGGTAGGGAGACTGTGATGCCATCGACCTGATTTGTATAAACACACATGGCAAGTCAAATGTGGTAGAGAGCATCTTGTCGTGCACAGAAACCCCACTTGCTAGACTAAATATGGTATTCTGTTTCATATTACTTCAGTGGAATACGAGTTAAGCAGCAAAATCCAGCAGTTTTAATCAACATCAGAAGGCGGCCATTTTGCCAATTGCTGTCGACTGAAGATGACATCACAGTTGTGCAGGACTCAGGCAACGACCAATCACAGCTCATCTGAAGCTGAGCTGTGGCGGCCATTTTGCCACTTGCTGCCATGTGAAAATGACATCACAGTAGTTGAGGTCTTAGGTAACAACCAGTCAGAGCTCAGCTTCAGAAAACAGGTGAGCTGTGAGTGGTCGTTGCCTGAGTCCTGCACAACTGTGATGTCATCTTCGGTCGACAGGAAATGGCAAAATGGCCGCCCCCTGAGATGGACAAAATTTGCTTCATAACTCATATTCCACAAATGTAATATTAATCAGAATGTCAGGTTTAGACTAGTGAGGTCACATATAACATATTGTCAGGAAATGTTTAAGGTTGACTTCCCCTTGAATGGGACAAAACTAGTTCACATCATACCTTAATCTCCCAAACGATCCCAGTCTCCATGGCGATCTCCATGTCGTACACTTGGAGCGCCACGCTGCGAGAGACATAACCATCTTTGCTGGTTAGTTGCTGAACCAACACTGAATAAGATGCCACGTGTTCTCCCTCCTCCACCTCTGACAACTTGAACACACAATTTCCCAACAGAGGATATGCCTAGAAAACAAAGATTAGACCATCATTTGAAGAAAAATGTGTCACTCCTGTTTTGGATCAAAACACTTTCTTACCTTCCCATCAAAAGAGAGAACCGATCTAACTCCGAAAACAGAACAGGAAGCAACACTTTTGGGAGAACAAGAGGCCACGCCGTCTGTCACAACACACTTCTCATTATGCGAGCAGTGGAATTCCTGATTACATTGCACTTGTCCATTGTCTCCACAGACACACTGAGTGTTACATGATTCTCCAAGATAGAAAACCTAAGAGAGGAGGACCGTTGGGCAAACATCAGCAGCAATATACTGATGCTGAATCAAGCTAAAAGTGCATTACCTGCCCATGTTGAAAATACTGTCCTTCATACTGACAGCCACACTCTGTTAGAGGAACACACTTGTCATGGCTCAGCATGAATCCGTCGTCACACACACAACCTTCAGTGCAGGGGGCGCTATCATCACAGCCCTCAGGGGTTGTAAGGCCGCTGCAAGTAAGCTGGCATGTCAGGGCACACACTTCGTAGTGGCTGTTTGGACCACATGATGGAGCTGGTAGAAAGACAACAACATTGATATTAGGGGTGGAAACCGTCAACTGAAAATGACATCGTCACGTGTGCGCAGGGCTCAGGTAATGACCAATCATGGCTCAGTTTGATAATGTCACATGACCAACCTTAGACAACAGGTGAGCCGTGATTGGTTGTTATTTGAGCTCTGAGCACCTGTGATGTCATTTTCAGTCGACAGCAAGTGGCAAAATGGGTTTTTAAAATGTATTAATTGTACATGAAAAATAATTATGTTTTCAAATGAATTCTAGACAAAATATTAACATTTTATTGCTGAAAATAGCTAAATGTGTCGGGTATCGTTTTAATGCTTAAAGGAATAAAATAAATTACAGGCATGACATTTGACTGTTTTACAATAATTTACAAGAGTGAGAACAATCTGCCAAAATGGGCAGTTTCAAGTTACTGGTATTTTTTTTTCTTTCTTATTTTGATTTTACTAACAAAAAAAGTAAAAATATAGATGAAGTAAAAAATAATAACAATAAATAAATAAATAAATAAATAAAAATAAAAATCTACAGTGCCTTCTACTGGATGTGGTGGGGTACTGCCTGACCTCCCCCAGTTGAAAATTCAATTGAATCCAACACCAGTATGATCACCAGTGATCAGTATTATGAAATAAATCCGCTTGGGTTTTATTCCCTCAATCACAAATGACATGACGAGTGTTTCTTTGTGTGAGTGCAGGTCTTACGACACAACTCCTCAGTTCTCCAAGTCTCCACTGTTGCTCCTGCCTCCTGGCAAGAGGTGCTGAAAGCTGAAAGGCTGTTGCATAGGGCGGCGGCATGGCCTTGGTACATGCACAAATCAAACACGCAATCTTTGAGGAAGCCGGAGTAGTCAAGTTTGTTGTGACACTCGCTGTATAGACACACACACAAACAGGATTGCAGATACAAGATAAATGAAGTAAAATGTGCTGCACTCAACAAAAAGAGCTTTCAGTTTGGACATTCATTGCGTCTTTGTTTTCACAAATAAGATGCAGATGGAGGCACTGAAGGTGGATGATAATATGGATAAAAAATGCAAACGGAGGCAATGTTACAAACAATGTGAGGCCTGGTAACATTTTTGATGCTTAAAGAATTAGACTGTACCTGAAAGGCCCAGATTTGTCAGCAATTATGCCACAGTAGCGCCCCTGCTGGTATCGTAGTAGTACTGCAGGCTCACACTCGGGACATTTATTACCAGGACAGTCACTAGTGCAGCCGGGGTCTCCTCCTGCCTGAACACAAGGAAAATAAAGAACATGTTATTGTAAAATTGTTATTATTATTTTTTTATTGTGTAAAGTATACCATCACATACTGTGTAGGTTTGATACCAATGTTATTTATATCTTGTATTGTATTTGCCATTGATTTCCATGCATCACACACCTTCCAGCTGTGGCCAAATGCATTAACATGTTTAGCCTGCGTGCCATCAGGTTGCAGCAAGTCATCGCTAGTTTTCCCATTGTAATTTCCACATAATCCTGACAGAGAACAGACATTTAAATCACAAATCTCCAAGTTCTTGAATTTTGTTATGTGATTTAGAATAGTTCCATTGATCATCAATTAAATCTTAACAGGTAGTTAACAGACATGTACCGCATTCAGTTGCCCATACTATGTCATTCTCTGCAAACAAAATTGGTATATTAACAAACTATCACTTCATTTAAGCACAAATTGCTGGTAGATTAAGAAGAAGAAAAAAAACACAAAGCAAATCACATAAATTCAGATTCGATTCCAAGTGAGGCCCATTTCCAGTTCTTACCAGTTGTAGTGGAAGAATATGAACTGGGAAGGGTCAAAGTAACATGGCTGTTCCAGTTGAACTTGAGAGTCAAACCAAAGTTGGTTTTCACAATGCCAAAGTAACCTTGACGGAAAATAGAAAGCTTGCCATCCTCGGTGATGTAAGGCAAATTGATGGCGCGGCTGTTAACCTGCAGAAGGAAGGTAAAATATAGCAAGGTCAAATATAATTTCATGTCTAATTTAATATCTTTAATATGCAAGCTTTGCATTGAAACTTTGATGCACTATATTGCATGTACTATGTTGACAGGATTAAAAAATGTATAATGAAGATTTTTTATTTTTTTTTAAAGGGGCATGACGCAACTCAAGACTCAAATTGGGAGTGTTAAAATAACCGTATTAATTACTTACTATTAGTTCAACTTAATTATGTCGATTTGTAGAATATGTCAAATTTGTTACTAAACATTAATAACCATTTTATAAATTAAGTGTTGTCATGTCTGGGGTCACGCCAGGGTTAAGTTTGAGTTTGTGACCTGTTAAATTTGGGTTCATGACCGTGAAGTCAATCTTTAATCCTTCACTTAGTCACAACCAATCAGATCGATTCACTGTCTGTAACAGAGGTCTGAGAAGTGTGTTTTTTGTCGGATTATTACTTCTGTTACCACTGCCTCTGTGCAACTCGCTTTGTTTCTCGTCTAGTCAAGTTTGTTCCACGCCTCTCGATGTGAATAAATAGTTAAAATCTTATTTGTGTCTGCGCTTTGGGATCCAACCTCCAGCACATGACAAGTGTCGTAAAATGGTGTCACATTTTTAGCCTACAGCACATTTTCAGGTTGCATGACTACATTTCACTGTCTGGAGAAATGACAAATAGTCAAAAATGCACATGCTTACCAGTATTTTGCCTGGGTCGGCGCGACTCATGCCGACTGTGTAGCCAAGCACAGTAAGCGAGACGGACTTGGTATACGATACTCGGTTATTACATCCTCTGTTCTCATTTTGGACAAGCACCTGGAATGGGAGCAGGCCCAGCTTTGAATCCTCAGTGTGTTGCGATAAAACATACGTGCAAGTGCCCTGGAAATCAAATCGCCGATTGTCAAAGCTTCTGTAGTGGGGGTCTCCAGCAGCCTGGCATGTGGCATAGGAGACTGGGTAGCAATCTCTTACGCCCCCTTTCAAGTCACAGTGCTCGTTCTTCTTGCAGGTAACTGATGAGCACTTTAGAAGAGAAAATAAACAAAACATGAATGAACAAGTTAAAGAAGTTACGTAAATTACATCAAGTCTCAACATTGTTTTATCAGAAAATCCTACTTGTTGTATATTTAGCACACAGTCCCAAATAATACCTCGACTTTGCCGCTGTGGCACTGACACCGGGTCGTGCAAGTGCTGTCCGCCCAGAAAGTGGTGTCTGATGGGTAATATTTGCCCTGATGCTGGCAGCCACAGCTCGACTGGGGAACACATCTGAAGGAAAAACAAAGAAGCATTTGATCATTCCTGGACTTACGAGTTGTATTTGTTCCATCATCAAACCATTATTGAATTTATATACACTATATATACACTTAAAATTCCCCATTGTTATGAATTGAAATGAATATATTACAGCCTTTCCCCATCAAAAATAAATAAATACAAATTTTGAATTAGCTTTAAGCTTCTTGTGTTTTCATTTTGTATGTAGCTGTTTAACTGTTGGTCTTGTTCAACTGACAACTGAAATGGCTCAAAAACTAAAACTAAAAAATAAATAGATAAATAGATAAATAAATAAATACATACAGTACATACATACATACATACATACAGTACATACATACATACATACATACATACATACATACATACATAAATAAATAAATAAGTACATGTGGCTGTGTGTCAGAGCTTCTGATCATGCCTGTAGGACCTGGACGGCATTCTCATGTTACCTGTCCCCATTAAGCAGCAGTCCTGCATCGCACTGGCATCCCTCCTCACAGGGCGCAGCACACTGCTTTTCATTGTCCGTGGACCCGCAGGAAGCAGGGCACGCCGAGCCACATGCCTCGTAATGGCTGCCCGCTGGACAGGAAAGAGCTGGGAAGAGAAGAATGCAGATCATGAAGAAAAGCATTGAAACAGTTTTGAGAATTTTATTCTTTATGAGTAAAATCTTGCATAAAATGGCTGTCAAATGTTCATTTTCAGGTCATTAATTTCTTTTTCATTTCCATAATTCTCTTTCCATTAGGGGTGTGAATTGCCTAGTACCTGACGATTCGATTCGTATCACGATTCACAGGTCACGATTCGATTCGATACCGATTAATCCCGATACGAATTTATAAGTCGATTGTTGCGATTTTTTTTCATTCAAATTTAGAAAATACTAATCAGTAAGCTTGTAGAGTGTAAGATTTATATGAAAATGTATTATTTATTTATCTGAAATTTCAGTCTTATAGAGGTTGTAATCTGTTTCATGTTTGAACAGCATTAAAATAAAATATTAAGGCTTAATGTTCCGTTCATATAACATTCTTCCATGCTCACGGTGTGAATCCTAACCCGAAGTCAGACGTTTTGTTGAATATTTTTCCATTAAAAATGGAAGTTTAAAAATTGATTCACACACACACACACAAAAAAAAAAAGGCAATGATGATAAGACGTTGAATCGGTAAGACTACCGAATGAACAATTCTGAGCTCTTAAAAAAAAAAAAAAAAAAAAAAAAAAAAAAAAAAAAAAAAATTATTGAATCGATTCGAGAATCGCGCGATGTAGAATCGCGATATATCGCCGAATCGATTTTTTTTTTAACACCCCTACTTTCCATTAACCTGGGGAGCCTAATTCCTAACGATCATCCTTTAATGTTGTTGTATCTGTAGTTAATGCTAGCTAATCTATAGTAATTTAATAGCTATTATTAGCTGTTATTTGAAGTTAAATGTATATACTAAGGTTTAATTCAAAAGAGCATAAAAGCATTGATTTGTTTCTTGTGTTAAAATGGTTGTGTAGAATTATTTCAACCACTAGGTGGTGGTAGCATTTGCTATTGGACATTGCTGTATTCCAGACAGACAAGAACAAAAAGATGCACTTGTTGCCATAAAGAGTGAATGAAGAGTAGAGATCGATCGCGAGAGAACAGATAAAGACATTAATGACATAGTTGTGCTTCATTTTTTTTAGTGCAAAGTGGAGTAAAGAGAACAAAGAAAAGACAACTCGAGACTCCCATCCATTTCTGTACTGCAGAAACATACAATTTGATCCCACATTTGTTCAATAATTACTCAGTGACTTACGACAATTGGCGACCATTCTCCACTCAGGATTGACCTTCACTCCCTCTGACAGGCAGGCATCATTATAGCTCTTCAGGTTATCACAGAGAAGCTGTCTCGCACCTGCAAAGGCCACACAATCAAATCAGCATATTTTTGTGGGAAAGAGAACAGCAGATAAGTGCTTCTACTCTTCAGACCAATGCTTACCCTTATTGATGCAGACATCATAGACACAGTTGTCTAGGTATAACAATGGGTTGACCACGTTGTGGCAGGATGAAAACGGTCCATCTGCCTGTGTTAGTATCCCACATCGTTTAAGGTGGCGGTAGTAGTCCTGTTTGTCAGGTGAACACGTGGGGCAGCGGCCACCGCAATTATCATGACAGAACAGATCAGAATCTTTTATTTTCCACTGCTGGATCATTTTCAGCACAGCCGAGAGATGAGACCCTGCAAAATTGAAAGGAGATTCATCATTTTTCAGTTTGTTTGTTTTTTTCCCCCATTGAGTTCTTAATTTTCTGTTGCAGTAGTATGACAATGGGTTTCATTTTTGTTGTCTATATCCACAATAAAATAAGATACTATGCAGGCTAACATGGATGGAATGGAAGATAGCTTTAGGGGTCATGGGAAACCAAATAGGCTATTGCATTTTAATATGATGTGTGTAAGGTTTAGTGTGCTTGATTCTGAAATTGTTTTGCTGCCATTCTTGGTCAAGTCTCCCTTGGAAAAAGAGATCTAAACAAAGTGAAGTCATCTTTATTTAGGTTAAAGGGTAAGACAAGTCAAAAAATGTTCTTTACAATAATATGCTCTATGTGGCCCCACTAGTCTTAACACGATATTATAATTAATACTGTATTGCGTTTGCACAATGTAAGTTACAGCAAAACCCACCCATTTTTATCCATCTCCGAGGGCGGCCATTTTGCTACTTGCTGTCCAGTTAAAATGACATCACAGTTGTTCAGGACTCAGGTAAATGACCAATCACAACTCACCTGTTTTCACGTGAAGTTCACAAGCTAAGCTGTGAACTTGCGATTGGTCGTCAACTGCGATGTCATTGAAATGTAATTTCAGTCACAAGTGGCAAAATGGCCACCCCCGAGATGGGTAAAACAGGTGGATTTTATAAAATTGAGATGACTTCCCCTTTAAGTGAAATAAATTTAATTATTGGCTTTAATGAAGCACAATATTTGTTTGCCTGTAATAACTTGCACAGGCCATTGATCCAATGAAGTGATCGTGGCAGTAAAATAATAACTAGTGCAACTATGCAACAGGACAGAGTTAAAAATAAATCTATTGAATAATTTCATATTCATACCACTTTAACAATTTCATCAATTTTATTTGGACATTTTCACGTGAATTAAGTCCACAACTTTATTATGGTTTTCAAATGATGACAATAAATTTGAGGACAAAATAATTCAATGAACACATCTTGACCTAAATACTGTTGAAAGTTTCTAGAATGTTGCTCTTGTTCAGACTGCAGAGGAATTTTTATATGGAGAAAAAGTGCACACACAGGCTACATATTAAGAAACGTAAAACAAACCCCCCCCACAAGTATCTTAATGTTAGGTGCACATTTTAATTCCTTTTTTTCATGGCACACTTTTCCTCTGAACACCTATTTGAAACCGCCCCAAGCACAATCGGGCAGGGCAGTGACCCCCCCATCCCTAATGCAGATTTGTCCCTGGTTACCTTTTGGCTCGGGCAGGTCATCTGTTTTGTCTCCATTGTAATTTCCACAGAGACCTCCCAGGTGTTTATAGTATGACGACGGCACGGTGATGTAAAGCCTCATGTTCCAATCGTATTTCACAGTCAGACCAAAGTTAGTTCTGAGGACAGCATAGATCCCACTTCGCTTCACTGAAATCCGTCCATCCAATAAGGTGACTGGTAAGTACTGCAGTTCACCATTGACCTGAAAAGAATAATGAAACAATACAGCACAATTTCTGCATTTGTTTTGTTTTTCTTTTATAAGAACATTAGTAATAGTGTAATCCTAATTTTAATTTTCACTCAACTTATGTGACAAACGATACTTACAGACATTAGAAGCCATGACTAGTGACAATTTCACATTTGAGATTGTTTACATTTAGAGTAATATATTACCTGGACTTGTTGTCTGTGTTTGCCAAAGATAATTGAATGCTCGTGAACAGTGACGGTGACAGTCCTCACGAAGGAAACCCGCCGGTTACCTCGGTGGTCATTCTTGGTGGTCACAGTGAAAGGCGGAAGGCCCGACACCTTCTCTACAACTGTTGCCATAATGTAAGTGCAGGAACCCTGCAAGAAATATCACACACTCAAATTAGAAATTGGATTGGACTGTAACGGTTGCAAAATGACCACAACCAAGGCGACATTTGGATTTCAAAAAGATGTCTTAAGAACTGACAGATGAAACATTAAGTGGAAAAGAAATATTATCTAATGTAATCTACAGTGAATGGCTGTTAGTGTCGTAACTTTACCTGGAAGTCATAACGTCTGCCATCAAATGTCAAGTAGTGGGGGTCGCCAAGGGCATGACAAGTTGCCGTGTACGAGTGCACACATCTGCCATTCACACAGTGTTCCTTTTCTCGGCATTTCATATCTTCACAAGGATCCTTCGGTGGTGGAGGAGGAGCGGTTCCTACGACACACGAAGCCACAAGTACAGTACTCTATGTCTGAATTTTGTGTTAGACTTTGCATGAATCTGTTTTCATGTCTGTACGTGTGTGCACCTGCAGAGCAAACTCCAGCAGTTCCGTACGCATGTCGACTTTTGCCACCATAGACATAGACAGCCATACGTGCGTCACCTTCCACTGTCACATGACTCTTCTGTGCCCCCACAGCTACATTAGACCACACCCACTTTTGATCCGAAATAAAGTCACTCCACCGAGGCGATTGGCAACGTCCTTTTACGCACACTTTCACACTGGACGAGCCCTCCCTCTCGGACAAAATGGCCACCATGTTGGAGAGTCCATCTACTGTTTCCACGGCCCAGTCAGTGGACAGCTTGCAGGTGGGGGTCACTGATATTAGAAACGGGTCATGTGGTTTATTGTTGCTAAGGAGGAGCACCATGACCTTCTTGTTGCTTTTGACAACTAGTGGATGCCTGTTGATGAATTTCTGGAAGGTGACGAGTCCAGCTGTGTTCAGTGTCCTGTTGGTACAGAAGCCAGATACGATTTGTATATATAAAACAAAAAAGAAACATTTGGAAGGATGTAAAGAATTGTACAATATTTAACTCAACTGTTTATGCACTGAATGATGACCCCTGTGCAGTGTCAGCTCCGTGTTGTCTTCAGCTGCGACGATGACCGCCCAGTTGGTGGCATGACAGCTTCCTGTCCTGGGCACCATGTAGTGTTTACCCAGACTGGCCACAGGGGGGAGCTGTTCATACACATGCTCACATCCCGAACCCATTGACAGACACTGGTGACCCGCTAGGACCGCCACTGGCAATTTGGATCGAACGAGGCCCATCCAGGTGTTGTGACTCCGCACGAGGTAGGATGCAAAGGGTGCAAGGGTAAAGGTCACCGGCTTCCCACTTTTCCAACGGATCCCACCTCTTAGCCGCACATCAGCACGAGGAAAGATGGTGACGGAGTTCGGGCTGTCGCCGTTAACAATAGCCAGGAGCTTGTCCATGCATTTTGTGCCTCCCTGCGGCATTGCCACGATGTACTCGGTACCGAGCGCCGCTGTTGGAGAAACCACCGTTCCATCTCCTGTCTTGTGACGCCGGTTGAAAGAAACCACCGAGATTTCAGCAGTGGATGAAATTCGAACCGCTGACTTGAGATTGATCAGTTGCTGCTGCAGTTCGGCTCCAAGTGGAAGACAAACCCAACGGCTTTCACCCACGGACAGAGTCAGCTTCTTGAAGTAGTTCATAGAAGCCACCTACAGGTTGACACGTGTTCATTTGTGAAACAAGGCTCAACACTACTTGAGTGTCAAATTACACGCACACATCCAAAACAAGCAAAACAAAATAAATAGGGCCCGACCGATATGAATAAACTAAAATAATAGCAACAGAAAAAAACAGTAAGAACATGCATTTTGGCCTCTTGGGATCAGTGTGGTGCCATGCATCCATAATGTACACAAAGTGAATACAGAAGAAAGTTGCGATTGAATTCTATTAAAATAACTAGTTTTTCACACACTGGGAAGAATTTGTGCGTTTGCATAATGTTATCTCACCTGTGGGTATGTGTTCCCACAGCATGTGTGTGGATATTCGTTATTTGAAGGAAAAACACCCAACAACAATAAAGAAAATATCAAAAATATATAAGTTATTTTTATACACAAATAAAACGTATTTACCGACTTTAAAATGGGAAAAAGACTTGTCTATAGTTCCGGAACCAGACTTTTGGACCCAAATCTGTGAAAATGTATTTAAAATGACCAAACAGACAAATTTGCAACTTATCCAATATAAGATACTTCATAGAACATATATTACACAATATATGATGAAAAAAATGGGACTCTCTGACTCCGACATTTGTCTCCAGTGCTCACAAAACACTGCCGATACTTATCTTCATGCTTTATGGTCATGTACTCCAGTGCTGCATTTCTGGACTAAAATCTTGGGAAAGCTCGCTGATATATTAAACTGTAGGCTTCCTTTATCTCCAAGACTGTGTTTACTAGGTGACTTAACAATAACTGAGCTACCATGTAAACAATCTCAATCTATATTTATAGCCTTTACTATTGCTAAAAAAATAATCCTTGTCAATTGGAAAAATAAACAATCTCTAAATATCGACCACTGGTTAAACTTACTAATAAATTATATCTCAATGGAAAAAATCTCTGCCTTAAATAAAAATCAAGTATCAAGATTTAAACAAATATGGTCTATGTACATAGAATATTTTAATCTCAATTTGGCAACTTAATCCTGCCAAGATTCTGCCTGTTAACGAGAGCCACCACATCGTTACAACTTCTGTTTTCGCTGCTCCTGTATTTGGTATTTTGTATCTGATTGTTTTTATTTTTATATAGTCAGGAACCTAGTTGCTGCTAGTGGGCTCGAGCATACCACACTATACGACACTATACTCAATAACTCCTTAAGATCTATTTCTAGTGGGCACTAAGCATCAACACTTGGTGTTACTGCATGCTAATTAGTCAATTTTCTTGACGCCGTCCCCTGTGGTCGGGCGGGGGTGGTTCTGCCCCCCCCCCCCCCCCCCCCGTTGTCTGTTCGGTGGCGGTTGCGTCTTGGCCGCTCCCTGGGCCCCCTGTGGGGTGCGGTGTTGGGGTGCTTCCCCTGGTGCCCGGGGCGGTGCCGTCCCGGCGCGGTCCGCTGCTCCGTGCCCGGCGGCGCGGTTCGGGGTGGGTGGGCCTCCGGTGTGCCCCGTGGTTCCCTCTCCCCTCCCCCTTCCTCCCCCCCGTCGCCTCTCCCTCCTCGCCTCCTCCCGCCCATCCTCCTCTGCCTCCCGGTCCCTTTTCCCTTGTCGCCCTCCCTCCTCCTCTCCCCCCCCGCCTCCTGCCCTGCAGCCGCCCTTTCGCCTTCTTGTCGTCTTCTCCCCGCTTCCCCCGCCCCCCCCCCCTTCCCTGTCTGCCCTGCGGCTCCTCCCCCTCCCTCTCCCTGGGCCTGGGGCTCCCTCCCCGGCCCGGGCGTCGGGCTCCGGGGGCCGGGCGAGGGTTTGGGGCCTGCCCCACTCCGGTATAACTCCTGGCGCCCCGGGCGGGCTCCGGTGGCCGGTGGGCTGTCCGGTAGCCCTGCTGCGCTGGCTGTCCGCCCATTGTGGTGCCGGGTGGATGAGGTGGGGGGCGGCAGGGGGTGGGGGTGCTGGGGGGCGGGCGTGCCACCTACACCCGCCGGGTTGGGTGAGGCCCCGCTGGTCGCTCCTCTTACTCACTTCACTAGCTTGCACTATACACTTTGTAAATATACACATAGGGCACACAACACATTTCTTGGTGGGGTGGGGAAGGGTGGAAACACCGTCTTCACCCTTCAACTCCCCTCCAATTTTAATGCACCTCACGTCCAAGGGGAGGGGTGAGTTGGGGCGGGGAGCCATCAGAGGGGATGGACTGCAGTGCCTGGCAGCGCTGTGGTCCCCCCCATTTGTGTCCCTGCCCCACCACTTTGTCCCTCCATTCCCTTTTTTAATGCACCACACATATACATATTCATTTTTTTGGGGGGGATACGGGTGTGTCGGAGTAGGGGAATTTTTTTCCCTCTGCTCCGACTCACCTGCTCCCAATTTTAATGCACCACACGCACACACTTGTATATACACTGGGTGGGGCCACATTCACGGTGTAAGGGTAGAGCTCGCCAGTCGGCGAGCTGGCGGACTCAGTAACAGGGTTAGGTGTCACTAGTACTCTGGCGTGACGACCGGGGCCTCTCCCCACCGGGCTCGGTGTTCTGGTGTTCCGCCTTCTCCCCTGGTGCTTCCTCCTCTGCTTCCCCCCTCCCGCCGCTGTGCAAATCTCGCGCGGCTGGAGGTGGGGTGGGCACATCTTCCCTCTCTGCGCTGCTGCCCGGTGCCGGTTTCAGGGGGGGGGGGGGGGGGGGGATTCTCGCGGGGGGCCGGGTTCGCGGGGGGGGGGCGGCTTGTTTGGGGGGGGTGGAGGTATGGGTGGGTGGGGGGTTGGGTGCTGGGGGTCGGGGTGTGTTCGGGGGTTTGGGGGTCGGGGGTGGTGGGGCCTGGGTCGTGGTGGATGGCGGGTTTGGGTGGGGTGCGGGGGGGTCGTGGGGGGATGGGGGCTGGGGACCGGTGGGGCGCTGTGGGGGCCCGCTGGGCCTCGTTCTGCGGCCTTGGGCTCGGGGGTGTGCCGGGTGTCTGGGTCGGCTCGCCGACCGGTGTCCGCTCGGGTGGCTTGGGGGTGGCCTTGGTGCTGCCGCGGCCTGGGGATTCCGGGGGGGGGGGGGGGGGGGGGTGCTCGCTTTGCTGGACCGCGGTTGACGGCTTCTTTCTTTGGTGGTGGTCCTTATGCATGCCAGATCCGTCGCACCAGCATCTACTGAAACTCAACAGAAGTACCCTCTCCCTCCCACAGCCCCTTGAATCAGTTGGTGCTGGTGTCTGTGGTTCTCACTTTGCTTTATCTATCCTTCCCTCCTTCCTCTCTTTAGTTTTTCCTCTGGTCACTTGAGATCTTAATTTATTAGAAGTATGAGGTTTCTGGGGTTGGCATAAGACTCCGGTTTTGTAACCACGCAGGAGGGGTCTTGTTGGTGCTGGACTTCACTTTGATGGATTGGATGTACTGGCTTCTATTGATCTCACTCTGCCTTATCGATCCTTCCCTCCTTCCTCTCTTTAGTTTTTCCTCTGGGCTCTTGAGATCTCGCTAAATTTGCTGGAATTTAGAGGCTTCCGGGGTTGGCGTAAGACTTTGATTTTGTAATCATGGGGAAGGCAGGAAGTGTTTGGTCGGTGCTGGATGTCACTTTGATTTACCTTTCTTTTCTCTTTATTTCTTTTTTTTTCTGACCTTTTCTCTGGTCTCCTGACCATTTAAATCTCACGACTCTGGCAAGATTCTGAAGTACCTGGTTAAGGCGAAGGGTAATGGGATATTTATAAGGTTTTAGGTGAATGAATGAGTATAAATTTATACGTATTTGCACGCACGCACACGCACGCACGCAAACGCACGCAAACGCACACACGCAAACGCACGCACGCACGCAAACGCACGCACGCAAACGCACGCAAACGCACGCACACATACACAAAAAAAAAAAAAAAAAAAAAAAAAAAAAAAAAAAAATGAAGGAAAAACACCCTCGAAGTCGATGCTAACTTCGTGTTAGCATTTGAATAGGAGTATTTGAATGGGATCCTCCCTTCGCTTTTAGCATTAGCGCTAGGCTAACAATGTTTGTAAAAAAACAAAGCATGGTTTGTATTTAAATATACAGTGGATGTAATTCTTATCGTCATGTGTTTAGTTTTACAGTTAACTCCTACTGAGGTGTCAGTAAACAACTTAAAGGATGCTTAGGGGCAACAGAATGACCAGAACAACATACGCTACACACTTGCTAGTTGCTAATGCTACGCAAGCAAAATGCTGCTATCACGGTACTTTCATAGCGTCGGATTTCTTCGATAACGTTTTAAGGGGAAAATAATCAGCCATTTAGCCCAACTGGCCGATGTTTGAAGGCCGGCGATTATAATCGACGTCCGATTAATCGGTTGTGCCCTACAAAATAATATAGTTGATGAACGAACTTCTTTTTGCACTACCTACAGAAATATACCTCACAATTCACAGTATTTCTGACCTGAATGTGGACATTAGCGGCAGAGCCCATAGCTGTCAAAACCACTTGGAGTTTATGGTCATTTCCAGGAAAGATTCTCTGCCAGAAAGAATTCTGGTAGTTGGGAAGAAATGTTGTGATGAACTCCTTTCCTGTTGAACACCCATGACAAACTAGAGAGGCAGATGAGCGTTATTTTGCAATAGCAACACATGTTGATGTAACTTGCTGCTTATATTAATACCTGGCAATAATGTAGCCGCAGCCAAACACATGAGAAGATTTATTTCCATGGCTGAGGAGTGAAACATGCATGGTCAGACATATAAACATCAACTATAACTTTTAAAACAGGGCAAAAAAAAAAAAAAGTTTAAAGTTTCGGCTTATTAATAAACAATGTTAACATTGTTATTTCTTCCACTAGCTGGCATTTGGCAGCAACTAGAGCTGCTTGTGATGAGTTATTTCATACACTTGTTGGACTAGCTATTACAAGTACCAAATGCTAACTAGTTAAAGGTATAAATGATCACAAGTACAACTTGCCAGAGCAAAGCAACTTGCAGGTATCCATAGTAACGTTCACATTGCTTTCTCGCCAAACTAGCTGTAGTGGAATGATGCATCACTTGTACATGAAGGCATAGTATTTTTCCCTACTTAAGTTTGCCACAGGTTGCGTCGTCCTGCACATATATTTTTCCATACTGCAATATATTTACAGTGAGAGAACATATTTGGCAAATCCGCAAAAAAACAAACAAACATTGCACTACTGATGTATTAACCACATAAAATAATATTTCCAATTTTCCATCAGTACTTACGACTAACGGAACATGAGACATTTGTGGACATTTTTGAGAGAGTAGTGATTTAGCACACAGCTATGCTCTATTTTAATGACTATCAAAAATATTATAATTTAATGAAATCAGGGAATACGCAATTATAAAAATTGCGCAATGTTGTGCAAGTATTTTGCATTGCAAGATGTATTTGTCAGCCTAAATAATATACAAATCCCTAAACTCATTTGCCAGTCAAATTTGGCACAATCATGTAACACACAATAGATAATATAATTGTCTACATATTAAAATTACCCAAATAAGTTCATAGCAAGAAATACTGTATATAAAGTGCTCTTTCACAAAACAAAAACAATTTAGGTCTGTAGAAAAATAATGTTTATACCCACCCAGACATGCAAATTTTACAAATATTTCATCTAGTTAAAACAATCAATTGGCTCGGTCTGAGCATAGTCAACATAAAAGAATTGAGATTGTACCCTACACAATGAACTAAAATACAAGACTAATATTCTTCAAATGCTGCTTTTATCAAGTTTAGGAAAACAGACATGCAAATGTTACAAATATATCCGGTTAGAACAATCAATTGGCAGTTTGAGCATAGTCAACAAAAAAAGACTGATATTCTTGAATTTTTTTTCATCTATTTTGGAAAAACAGCTCTTCATATGTGTGTATAGGAGTGCTTTAACAATAGCAGAGAAACAATATACAGTACTCAGGATTCAAATCCTTATTATTAGTTAGTTCACCCATCCATCACCATATATAGGAGAAGATGCATCATTACTATACCTTAGTTGGCCATGTACTGGGTATCAGGAGAAGAGGAGGAGGGACACTTATATCAGGGACATCGTGAGGGAAAGGCAGCGACGTGTACAGAAAAAAATCAACAGTCCGTTCAGGCTGAGTGAAAAGTATATTGAATAATGGTGTGTTATTGTTGCGCTATGGTTAGGAATAAAAGCAAAGGTGGCGCCCGTTCAAGAACGTTTCTGTCGAGGCAAATGTCATCCAGTCATGAAGAATTTAACGAGCACAAGTTGTTACTTTTATGTAAAAGCACTAACATCCTTCTATTCATGTCAAAAGATAAATATGCACACAGACAAAAAATAAATAAATAATAAATAAAAAATCGAAAAATAATCATAGAATACCTACATTACATGTACATCATGCTTGTAAGTTAAAGAGTGACCACTCCCAAATGACACAAGCGGCAGTTTCACCAGAAAATGATGTTGTGATGACGGTTTGTATTCTGTAAGCAAAGGTAAGCAAAACAGCAATACGCTTGGTTGAGAGAGACATACAACTGCATGGTGATAATAAACAAAGTTTATTTAACCATTATTTAACCGGTCAAGGTTGGCTAAGGTTGTATGCTGGCAGTAATACCTTGCCTAGTAATTGGGAGGTAGCGTTGACTGACCCTTGACTGATTGCCAGTCAATCATTGTCAACAATCATTGCCGCTTACGGACAGTTTATATTCGGTTTATCTTCCATTAATGTTGTTGGAGTCAGTGGGAAGCTGGAGTACCAGGATATCTTATAACACACAATATATTGACTTTTAAAGAAGTTTTAAAGAACTACTGTACTGTAGTGAACTTTACGGCCAGTTTAGCATGTATGTGTGAAAGTTCACAAGGTGTTTCAAAATTTCACCTGTGAACAAGTTTCTACAGTAATTTTGTCCATATCCTCGATGGAGTCCAACCCTCACATGAAACAAAATTGACTTACTATGTACTACTTACAATGTAGACCGGTCGGTCGTAAAGGCACTGGATAACCCAATCACAAGGTCTGGAGTCGGACTGAGTTGAACGTCTTCTCCAAGTCCGCAAAGCACATTTAGACCTTTTGAATGAACTGTCATGCATCAAATCAGGAATTTATTTCATTGATTTCTTTTTTGTGCAAATATTAAATCTTTCAAGGAAGGGTCCCCATCACTATGAATACAACAATTTTCACATTATTTCCTTTCTCTTTCAGCATTTCCTTTATGGCCAAATATATGTTCTCTCTTCTCGTTTGTGTTTTCAAAGCTGTGATACACAAAATGCCCCCTATAAATGTTTTAGTCTCCTCGTGATAGAATCCGACATATACCAAAAGTTGATGATTGTCACTTATATCAGTTTATTGATTCATCTGCAGATAACGTAATACACCAGGCACTTTGGATTGGAGCAGTCCAGAAGTTCATCTCTACGGCCTCACCAATCGCTTGCCATGCTCAAGTGTTTGCATCTGCGACCAACAATGCTGAATTCCGCTTTGCTGGCCAGTACCCATTATCTGCATCGACAGTTCTACAGGACCCAATAGGACTTCTGAATAACCAATATCTATTGTGTCTGAAGTGTGAATCAGAATATTGACATGCTTACACACAGGCCACGATACACCAAGACAAGAGAAAAGCACATCATGCACACATAACAAAGGTACGACTTTAGAGAAAGAAGCAGGTGATTCAGAACTTGGCCAGTTTGACTTGATGTTGTCATGCCAGTTAGCTAACACACTAATTACTTCATGATATATAATCATTAATTTATAATTATACTGTATATCGTCGGACTATCAACCATCTAAAATGAATGGGAACGGTGTCTAGCAATAAACAGCGCTGACTGCACTTTCAAAATGGCAGCAATGTAGGTTCTTAAAACAATATGTACTAAAGGTGAAGACGTGTGTACACAAGGATATCCATTTCACTTAGTAGGCACTTTAGTGGCACATGATTTTAGTTGGTCACAGTATGTCATCTCAATGATCTATTTGCTTTATTGCTGAGCACATAGAAGCTTCCACAGAAGGCGGACTGTATGAAACTGGCAAGCAAGTAATACAATCACGAGAGCAGCAGGTGAAAATCAAACTCCTTTTGTGTCCACCCTTTCCATGTTTCCCAAGACAAACCAATCTCTCCCACAATACTTCTACACCATTACACGCTGTTAGGTTCCACAAACCGAGCCATAACAGAAGTGTCCCTTAGGCCACGTTAGGTTACGCAGTTAAAAAGGTGATAGATTTAAACAAGACATACGGTACATGGATGGAGATGAGTAGGGGGAGAATATGCAAACTCTACACAGGGAGGCCAGAGTTGGAATCGAACTTATTACACAATATTAGAAGAGAGCTGCAAAACAAAATCGACTCACTTGTTGCACAGTAAAACAGCTCTGGGAAATATAAAGGATACATTACAAATCACGTTATTGACTAAGCTGTTGAACAGAACAGAGGAAAAAAAACATCACAACCACTACAAACTACGTTGAAATATTTAATGTTCAGATGATACATAAAAATCAAATGATACATAACAATATACAACTGCATTGAAACTAATGCACTGATATTACAGCTTCCCTTTGAAGCTAGAAAATATTTATACATTCAATCGCATAATTGAATGTATTCAAATTCTACCATGCAGCTATACACTATTAAGATTATCGTATATAAAACAAATACAGACAGACCTACTATATACATGCATACAATTCTAATAGACTTACTTGTTGATACCTAAATTTGTTCAACAGTGGACAGATGCTATTTGGGACTATGGAGCAAGGAGTATGATAAAAATGGACTTTTTTGATAACTGGAACTGACATCAAGAACGTAATACAATGTGTTACATCAGGTGATGGATTTCTTTCCATTTAGATATCAAAATGAGTCGAGCTAAACACTGAATTCAATCTTGACAATTCAATACAGATACAGTATTGCTGGGATTTCTTTCATGTCTTATTCCTGTGTGATTTGCAAGCCATAGCTGCGTTTGGCCACTTTATACAAACCAGTAGGAGACCTAATGTATTGCATTGTTTGATAATCAAGCCACAATCATTAAAATACTTCAGTCATATGTAGTATACATTGGTCTGAACAGTTTAACTTTTACTAAAGTCATTTACAGCATTGTCATAGAAATTAGAATTTTTTTTTAAGTCTTGAGCAAGCAACAAAACAAGCACTGTCACACCATAAATTACAAAAAAAAGCAAACAAAAAACAAACAAACCTCATGCTCTTCCTCACGGAGTCGTTTTTAATTTGCAACGTGATTAAACTAACATCAAAACAGAGTCCAGTACTAGTCTTCGTCTTCCTCCTCCTCACCACCAAATGACAAAAGGCTGTTGTTTTTCACTTTTTTCCCAGAATTCACTTCCTTCTTCTCTTCTTTTTCAACTGTTTCCCGCTTCTTTTTGCTGGAGCTGGCAGTTATTCCTTGAAATTTCTCCGAGGAGGAGCGCTTAGCTGGTTTCTTGAAGAGGATTTTACCATCTGCGCGAGGCTCGTCACCTGTGAGCCATAATGGGAGTGTGGTTCATTAGAACGGATCTTTCAAAATCAACCAAAATATGACATTTACAGTGGAACCTAAAAGTCGAATGCTTCGAAATTAGGAAACATTTCTGTCATTAAACATCCCATCACATTGAACATCCACTTTTTACTTCTTAAAAAAACCCTCAAACCGTCAGCATGCAAGTTAACATTGTTAAATAAATAAATAAATAAATAAATACATAAAGTTACCTTAGCAGAATGTGCCATAGTCACGTACACGTAGTGCTCGATTTCCTGTGTGGATGTTTTCTCCCCATTGATTTATATCCTTATTTAGTTTAAATCAAGCCCAAACCTTGGGCATATTTTTTCCTTTCTTTTCTTTGTATTCTTCACCAGCAGCCACGTCCCTTACTGTGTGCATTCATCCGCAACAAATGTCCATGCGGTAAACATGGACAGTGGTCAAACATTGTTTTAAAATGACTGATAAGTTTTCATGTTGACCAATTTTTTTCCCCTAGCCTTGTTAACCTTAAAAAGCGTAACGCTTGAAGCCAACTGCCTTCAGAAGCCATCCTTCTGTTTGTGCGCCAGCAAAGGCCAAGTAATTTCATTTTATTCTTATATATTTGTGTTTTTATTCATGTCAAATTTATGAATGTCAAAATTGGCAAAAGACAGTTTGACCATGGAACCGTAAAGTTGATTGCAATTAGCATTTAAATTAATAAAGTGGGGATTTTTTTATTAAATTAAATTAATTAAATTTAATTAAAAAAAAGAATTAACAAACAAATTTGACTTATAAATTGCGCTCGAATAGAATCCCCACTATCAACAAACACAAGTTAAAACGTGCAGCTTACTTTTCTCTGACTCCCCATTAGGTTCGATTCCTTCCTTGACCTGTTTAACTTCCTCTGGGGTCAGGTCTCCATCCTTAAGGACAACAACTTGAGGTAATTCATCCTCTCGATCACTCCCACTGTCATCATCCAGCGTTGGCATCTGCTGACGCTGCAGAGTGACATAAAGTGTAGTGTACACAGTAGTGTAGTGTATTCAATTAAATATAGGTTGGACATGGTTTACAAATCATTGCACATTATTCTGTTTTAAACAAAACAAGGTCATAACTTCATTGGAACTGGATTTGTAAACGTGTTCATTGGCCGCCTCCTCGTGGTGGCCAAAAGTGAAGCATGGGACTTAATTTATGTGTAATTATTTAATACGCGGGTCATTACAAATACACAGTCCATGTGTAGTTCAAAACGTTTCTGACAAACCGTATCCTGACTGCTACCTTGCATGTTTCCCGTATTAGCCAAACCACATAGAATACATACCTTAGTGTCAACAGTCGGGCCTTCTTTGTATCCAACATCATTTTTGAACTTCTTCAAAAAGGAGGGCTCCGCTGGTTTCACCCAGGACACACCACTACCTTTGCTCTTATTCATCACAGTGCAATTAGGCGCAAATGATCCAAGAAAAACAGCTAAATTGTTTCAATATTTGGGTTCCTCCAGGAGCAAAATACAACGTCATCAAAACGCGCCGACCATGTCACATGATCCTGGGGAGCTACTGCGATTGGTAGAAGTGAGATTTAATGGCTCAAACAAATATTTCCAAGGACTCAACCCGGATATCGATTTTTTCCTTCAAAGTAATTCTCTATAATGTCAACATTTGGTGTAAATAATTTGAACTCGTTACTAAAAAATAAACTTCGTAATAACTTTTGAAACTGTATTATTTTATACTCGAAATAAAACATTTTACTGTCTACTCTAATGAATGTACTTATTTTTAAGCTTTTGCTTTGCAAAGGAGAAACTACCGGTTCCTACTAATTTGGTTTAACTTTACATCTTCACTGTAAAATTAAAAAGGTAAATAAATGCGCTCCACCTGCTCCAGGCATGATTTCGGGTTCTATTTACGCCCTGTTGGCTGGTTGTTTGGGTGCTGCCGCCTCCTTATCGGCTAAACTAACTCTAGGTGCAGATTACCTGAAGGAAATATGTGAAGTTGGACTGGAGTCTGGAGAGCAATACGATGAAACTACTGTCTGTCTTTGGGTAAGAGTCTGACTAACTTTGATCACTCCCTTGAACATGTGTTGTGCATTGTGCAGTAACTTATTTGGTAAAATAGAGTCAGAGTCAGAGTGATGAGACAACAATGGGAGCAAAACTGTCTTGAGCACCAAAAGTTTGCAAATGCTTCAATTTCCTGTTCATGTCCGAGTGGTTTCCCTTTCGTTGTCGCCATGGCACATGTCAAATGTCATGTTTGCAGCTGCACATCCCCATGCGGGTTTTGTGCGTCGGCCTGATGTTCCTCTGCAATGCTGTCATGTGGACTTTCTTCTCCAAAGCTCTTCGCTACAGCTCTTCTTCAGCTAGGGTCACTGCCACCACTACCGCAGGCAACTTTATCTCGTCGGTAAGAAGACGGCCCAAACTCTCGATGGGTACCAAAAAATAAAAAATAAAATAAAAAAGTCAATGAATCATGACAGTAAATTCTTATTTCACTCTTGTTTGTACATTTAGGCCATCCTGGGGAAGCTTATTTTTGGAGAGAGTCAAGCAGTTCTGTACTGGGTGGGCATCTCGCTGACGCTGTGTGGGCTGCTGCTGCTTCATGCATCCACGCCTGAGTCTCTACCACAGGAAGAAGCCAAAAGGGAATAGATTATTATTTTTTTGCTTTTACTGTACATTATATTTACATTTCTATTGTCACTCGTCATGAGTGGGTAAATAGGAACTAGCTACCAAAGATAAAATGTATCTGGTGGCTCTGTCATGTTTAAAGAAAAATAATTTTGATGTTCAAATGTTTAAATTTGTATTGACAAAGTCGTATTTAATTTTAGGTTATTATAAAAATAAAAATTACATCATATCAGTATATGAGACAACATGAAGGTGGGAGG
The DNA here is from genome assembly GCF_051991245.1 of Festucalex cinctus. Taxonomy (NCBI): domain Eukaryota; kingdom Metazoa; phylum Chordata; class Actinopteri; order Syngnathiformes; family Syngnathidae; genus Festucalex; species Festucalex cinctus. The sequence continues at coordinate 18,580,418 of NC_135417.1, forward strand.
CATATTTAGGTCTACAATGGAAAGAAAAGTCTAGAATGAAATAATACACTAGTATAATGTGTTATAAACTTGCCATTTATGAGAATTATTACATTCTGCCCTGTACAAATATACATATTTTGTTAAATGTAGGGTTTATTGTATTGTAATTAGAATGTATTTTTTGAAATGTTACTATTTTTGTAAAAAAAAAAAAAGAAACGAAAAAAAGAAAACTTTGTACTTTCATAAAAGTTGAACAATTAAGGTGTATTTAATAAGTTTTCAACCACTACTCAGTTGAACAACCCAATAATTTAATTGAAAAATGAAACTTGCAACACAGCAATCACATCAACCTGATTTCCAGCACCCATTTAATGAGTTAAAAGCCCTCATATCGACATACAACATGAAACATAATTAAGGTTAAACATATAACAAACCGTTTCACACACGTCAGGAAAGATAAGGCACAGTGGTAACGACAGATGTGGATACAATGTGCTCAGAGGATTAGTGCTACTGTTGGTCATTTGTTAAAGCCAACTGGCAGCTGGGGACCGAACATTCTTGAAAATAACATTTACTTTGAAATATATGGTACAGTAGTCTCTCATTTGCAAAGATAATAGTTTAGAAAAATCCACAATGGCAGACAAACTGACTCAAAAGTTTGTGTTACACTAACTTTGGTGTCACAATACCTTTAAAGAATATTTTACATTTTTTAGATATAAATATATAGGAAAACAGTTTATATCAAACTGTATTCCCCGCTCTTTGCGTGACATTCTTTTAGTAAAAAAAAAAAAAAAAAGCAAACATAACATTTAAAAACTTGTGATGGCATTATTTCCTTTCCCATATAAACACTGAAAAATGTGTTTTCTAAAACAAAACAAAAACAAAACGAAAAAAAAACATGGTAGGTCCAATTCAATCATAAATGGCAGAAACACAATGCTGCAATTCAAGAGAACAGGCTTGATATGACTTTTCCAGTGATGGCGCAATCTTTGGTGTTTTAGCAGCCCCATGTAATGGAGAATCATTATTGTCTGCGGAAAACATGCAAAGAAACCAAAACTGCAGTTTTTATGTAAAATGTGGCCATACTTATGACAATATAGGTTCAATTTAATTAACATGGAACACAACATCTGAGTTTAAAGTTAATCCCCACATTTTCAGGCAAAATTTCCTCCTTTAATTGCAACAAAGAATTTGCTGTGCCAAGGAACTATGTTGATGTGGTTTGAGATTGATTCAGACAAAGTAGTGCTTTGCCATGCTCTTGTGGCACCTATAAGCAGTATTAAATCTTCTAGGGAGTATCAATCACACAGATTTTCACTTTCCGCAGCAGAGTTTTGAGCCTATCGCCCAATGTACTTCCCTAAGCCTTTGGTCACTTGAACATGAATGTTAGCATGATCGCTAATCCTAACCTGGTACAACAGTAATTTCAGAAAACTCTGCACTATATATAAATAAAGATGACTTCATGCCTGTGCAAGTTCTGGATGTTTTAAAATGTCATTTTGGAATGTTAAGTGGTCAGTAATTTAGCTTTAAATTAGGACGGTAAATATCTGACACCGAGACAGACAGGGGACCAATATTTGATATTAGCTAAAGATATAAAGCACAAGCATATTATTTAATACGATTTTCAGTATTGTACGAAATGAAACGCAGTCCAAAGCATACGTCTGTTCGCAGACAGTCCTAGTTGAGCGGGATCTCGATGACATCCTCCTCGATGATGTCCCCCTGCGGGAGGCTGTCGAGCTCCGGGGGTCTCTTCTTGCAGCTCATCCCGGAGAAGGGACTGCACCAGTTGAGGGACAACGGCCCACCGAACGCCGTCTTCATGGCCTCCCAGCACGGCGCCTTCTCCCACTTGCCCGTCTCCCCCTTTAAGCGTTCGATGCCCTGCAGGGGACGGAGGGAAGGGCTGAGGTGAAGTTTGGCATCTGCATGCGGAGTTGCTATCAATTATTTAGCAATGGGACTCAATTGTGATAGTGGTTTGCTCTTTGGGGTTATGGAGACAAAAAGCAAATTAGTTCTTAATAAAATACTCATTTCAGGTTGTGTTCATTCAATGAATCAAATGCTTTATGCATCTATATATGTATTATCTGAGTATTGTATTAAGAATTAGAATGAATAAATCTGCCTTTACTTTCATGGAAACATGCACAGGATTACTAAAATGATCATGCACCCAATCGAAAAAAGAAAAACAAAAAAAAAGAAACAATAATGCCAGAAGCAAAGTCATCTGTGACAAGCGTATTATTAGGCTGTACATTCCGATTTCACAATGTCTGTCTTTCAATATTTAAGTGCAACCTGCATGCTAAGGATGTATTGCACGCATGGTGAGACAGCGACAGTGAACTTTGTCGCAGCTTACCTCTGTCACCATAAAGTGATGTCTGCTTCAGAGCGCTTCAGTTATCAAAGTAAATGCATGAGTGTGGAGAGAACATTGGAGGGAGGGAAGGCGGTGCATGTTAACACACAATCATGGGAACAGAATGAAAGACAGGGACACATTCATAAACTTAAGTGTGTCGGACAAGTGAAAGAAGTTAAACTGTTTGGAACATTAAAGCGGAGCTAAAATCAAATGATGGGCATATTTTGATTTGAAACAATTATTGCATGTGTCAAAAAAAAAGTCTGGAAATAACTTTTGCATTGCAAATGAGAAGAGTTTATTCCCTGCACGTGCTGAAATTACTTCAGGATGTTCAACAATGAAATGTCCCAAAAACAAAATTGAGACTCAACATTTTCAGCCATAATTCAACATCATAACAGCTGTGTTGGACAATCTATAACATGCCTTCACTCGCTATCACATAAACATATGATTGAAAGTAAACAGAGCAAAGTAAGAAAGCACTCTTGAGTTTGGCAGACTGAAAAGATAACAATTAGAGCCCCCAGAAATCACAGAAAACTGAAATAATGTTTTCATGTATTACCCAAGTCATGCATAAAATGTGCAAAGGAGGTTACGCCTTCGCCCGCGTTTGTTTCTATCATGCATAACTAATAAAAACTGCTCAAATGATTTCCAGAAAACTTTTGCAGAGGGGTGGAGCATGGGACAAGGGACAAACCATGAACCATGACCTCCATCAAGGCATCCTAATTTGGATTAGCGGATGAAATCTGGATCAACAGACAGATCATGAATATATTCAATTCATGCTGTGATCAAATAAAGTTATCTACATTACAAATGTCATGGAAAACCATCCATAAGTTCGTTCCCATGTTCAAATGAATGAACGATCTGTTTCAACAATTACCAGTATCCATTTTTAATCATTTAATCCTTTCGTCATTCTGAAGCTAAAAAAACAACTTGACTGGGCACAGAAACGCAGACAAAAGCGTAACCTCCTCTGCTTGTGGTGGTAAGAATCACAATAAATATTTTTAAGGTCCTTTCTGACATGTCAGATGTATCAATAGGGTGGATCCATGCCAAAGCACCCGGTGTGTTTATGTAAGCAGATTTAGATTTTAATGAAACTTGGTGTACTTGTTGATAGTGGTGAAAAAACACTAAATATGAAATTTTAGGTCAATCGGATTAGCGGTTGGGGAGTTATGCTGTGCCAAATTTGGACATATTTTTGGCAAAAAGGAGCGTGGCGACCTCCCTTTGAACTCTTATATCTCAGGAACTCGTTGAGCATTCATTGAAGCCAGAGGGTATGGGAATCTGAAATATGTTTTAGAGAACATGCGAGAGATTATATGTCATGAAAAATGTCGAAGTCAAGTGTTCCACAAGGTCACTTCCAAGGTCAAACGATTAAAGATATGGAATCTCTTCTGGATTCCCTTTCCAACAATATGTTTTGCGATGACTGACCCAGTACGGTAGTTCCTGAGATTAGCGTTCAAATTAGTGTTGTTCCAATATCAATACTGGTATCGGCAGAGGTGCCGATACTGCATTAATACAGTGGTATCGGTGAGTACTCACAAGTAACATGGCGATACCATTATTTCCAACGCTAATATAGGATTTTGGATGCAGCATCTTGTCCTGGTCGTGCACGACATTCACTGATATGTGACCCAAGATATCCTATTGGCCCTTGAATGCTCTGAACCAATGGCAGGACAGCTTTTTCATGTTGAGGAAAAAAAACCGTAAGTATCGGTATGGTAGCGGTATCTGCCGATACTGCAAAGCTGGGTATCGGTGGCAAAAAAAACGGTATCGGAACAACATTAGTTCAAATGAAGGCAGCCACGGCCCTATTTGCTGAAAATGTCCAAATTTGGTAGGCCGTAGCTCCCAAACAAACATATCTGCTCCTATTGACCTAAATTTAAATATTTTGTGTTGCGTAATGACTATCAATAAGTACACCAACTGTCATTCAAATCAAAATCGGCTTGGTTAAAACAACCAATCGGGTCGTACCTTTACGCATAGCGTCGCTGCTATGTAAAAAAACACTTATGATGGTTTTTTCCCCCATTTTTTAAAATTTTTGACGTAAAAAAAAAATAAGTACAAATTAAAAATGGTAAAGAAAAAATGGACATAAGTATTTTTCACCTAGCAGCGACAAATGTTTTTTTGTTTGTTTGTTTGTTTTCCTTAACTGGGCAACCTTCGGTCAGATGATAAAATCAGAGGACAGATTATGAATGATAAAAATGAACCAAATGTGTAGTTCAAAAGACACAAAGTGTTTTGATCAAAGCCAGAGTCCCCAATTACAAGCGTGAAACCATTCAGTGTATACAATTGAGATGTTAAAAGCATTGGAATGTAAGAAAAAGCACAAAAATAAAGTCCACTTACATCCTTCCACTGCACAATAAGCAGAGAAAAGTCACGCAATTCAAAAAGTCCTCTCATAATAGTGAAAACAGGGGGACAGGCGGTGTTCTATATAGTATGTGCATGAGTGTGGTGGGGAACTTGAGCCTGACATAAGTGCATGTATTCTTTTAGAGATAAGCTTTTATCTTCAAATTTCAACCACCGGAAGCTTGCTCACTTCCCCTCTGAGCATAGCAGAGCAATTTGGAATGGTCACAGTTAAACACGCTAGTACATACTGTTCCGCTATACAGTTAATAAATAGAATGCTTCTGTAACCCGGCAATGGCAGCATTGTTGTGCAAATGTCACACAATAATTGGAATGTTTCACGCTTATGCAACTGCACACGTTACAAAAATGCCACTCTATTCATTTCAGTTTTTTTTTTTTTTTTTTTTTAATAGCTACTTTGGTGCCATATACCATTTGAAATATTTGTTAGGACTCATATCTGTGAAATTATTTAGTTCAAACTATGTGTTCAGAAATAAAATACAAATTCAATCTCCGACTCATCACAGTGTTTGCAAATAAGGTTCACGAACGGTGTTCGCAGGTAAAACGTAAACAAGTATTAAGCATGAAGTAAGCACATTGAGAATATGTGAAGCTGTCCGCAATCACTAACGACTGTCAGAGCCGCTTGAAGACGCATTCTTCCCTTTCACACCACATATTGGTATGTCTCAGCCTTCCCATGGTCAGGGGTGGAGAACGGGCTAAACCAGAGTAAGGAGAAAGGGTGTCCAAAAACCGCCCTCAAGTTCATCCACTTAGTTTTTTTAGCCCATCTTCTCTCTTCCTTTTTCAACTGCTCTATGCCCTAAAAGCAAAAGATAACCAAACTTCAGTTGGCGTGTTCTCAAACCGTTAGCAATCACAAAGTGTTCATTTGAAATTGTGATAGTTGTCTTCACAATTGCAGCCAATGGTCATGTGATTTGCTACAGTAAAACCTAGAAAACTCACATGCCAATGCCTATAGGAAAATAAGGGGGGGGGGGGGGGGGGGGGGGGAGAAAAGAAGAAAAAAGAAGCTCTACTGTAATGTAATTTTCGCATTGTTCTGATTTCACAAGTAAGAATGAAAACTCAGGACCTTATGAAAACAAATAACATAACTGATATAAATATTCAATATACTATACTATACATTAGGGATGTTTAAAAAAAAAATCGATTCTCATTTAAAACAATTCAGAATCGATTTTTAAATGTCCCCAAATCGATTTTATTTAAATTATTTTGCCCTTGTTTGTGTGTGCCTTTATTAGGAGCACTGTTCATGTTGTACAGGATTTGGCCACTGAGGGGCAGTGTGGTTCCATGCCTTCTGATACACAGTTAAATTGTAGCCACGTTAGAGAGCAGAAAGAAAAGGTCACAATCAAGTTATGCCAACAAAAGTTGTTTTTTTAAGTGTAGTAAGAGCATATGCCAGCGAGTAAGGTGAAGATGTTTCTCTTTATGCATTCCTGAAGCGTTTTGTCTGAATAGTCGTTCTTTTGAGTGATAAAAGTGCCACGAGTAGAGCACTAATTAGCGTTAGCGAGTCGATGGCACGTTCCATTGTGTGTTCGCCTTGAGCTACATTCTAAACAAAGTTTGCATTTAAGTCTGTACTGTGTGCAATTTTCTTCATTTTGTGTGTTCAGTTAACCCCAACTGGAGTGTAATAGCATTGTTAGTTGAGTTCAGTGTGCTTGGGGGACTGATTAGAGTCAGGTAGTGTCTATGAGCCAGCAATAACGTGCTGTACTGTGTTGAGTTATGCAAATAAATGCAAGTTAGTCACAGGCACAGCTATTCATCGTCCACATGGTCAGTGAGAATGTAACAGGGTGAAACATACCAGCATTGGACTCTTTGAGGGACTGTTCTCTGTCTGCTAAACTGTTATTGTGTTCAAGAAGGGCAGAATATACTGTAAAAGCAATAAAATTATAGCTATCTACATAGAGTAGCACTCTCCTTACAATTCAAAACTTCATGTCTCCATTTGTCCATTCTGTCTTTAAAATCAGTCAAGTCAAGTCATCTTTATTCAGGCAGGAGTAGATCATGACGATTAATTGCACATCTATAGATTGAAGCAGAAATCATTGTCAATCAAATAATTTTGAATCAAGAGTCGTTCTTTGAATCGAAAATCGATTTTGCATCGAATCGCAGACCAATAAATTGGAATCGAATCGTTACACATTCAAAAATTCCCACCCCTACTATACATACCTCCCGGCTGACGTATGCTGTAATGCAACAATATTTATTTCTGGTTCCGGGCCCTGTTTATTTGTGTGGTGTTACTGTGTATCATTTTCTCACTGGACACTTGTTAACTTTGCTGCTATTTTGCTGTTCAAAGTTGTATACTCTCCACTCCAATGCAATTCTAGCTAGTCGTCTGTGAAAAGTGCACTTGAATATACCCAAGCACTTAAATCTGGTGTTTCATGATTACATGTCAATCTTAGCTTGGAGTAGCAATTAGCATGGCTTCTCTGTCATCTATTTATTACTCCTCGCCATCCCTTAGTGAAAACAACACTTGTAAGAAGCGTAGATTATTCGCCGCCATAGAGGTGATTATTACTGACATGTTTAGCCATAATAGCTAGCGAAACTCGTTGCACGTTTAGCCACAATAGCTAACTAACTAACTGAAGTACGTTGCAAGGTAGCTGGTCAATGTGGATGCACCATTTTTGTTGTTGTTGTTTTTTTATTTATTTTTATTTTTTATTTTTTTAAATCAAGAGCGTGTTGAATTTAATTGTATTGCGCAATCTGTAGCATCTTGGTGGCCTGACACAGTGGCATATTGGCCATTGGGCTACCGCTAATGATGACTCTGCTCAACCAAATAGCTTTGCTTCCACCGCATGTATTGGTGACCTAAGTGTGTTGCACCACCTTAACGTGTGCATCCCGCCCAGCGAAGCATTTGGGGACGGTCTCTGTGGTTCAATTACTGCTATAGGACATTAAAAAAAAATCATGGATTTGCAGTTTTTCTTTTCAATGTGTTTTTATGAGGCACAAAATGAATTTCGACAAATTGCAAAGCAAATGCGCTTATTTCAAGCCTTGCTTCACCTACACGAACATCCTGGTTTGTTATTCTGACAGAAAACAAGAACTTGAAATCAGAATGCTTAAAAAAAATCTTTCTGTGTTTATATTTGATCTCAGGTACCTTGGTCACTGTACTAGATATATTTTAAAATGAGCAGAATTTTCTTGAAAGACACCCACAGAATTGCAGCTAGTAGAGCACCGACAACAAACTCATGTGTACACAAGGCAATTCAGAATCCAAGTGTTCTGCTTAATTTTATTAATAGGACAGTGGAATCTTACTGATAACATTGACCCCAAAAAAAGCATGTGAGTAGGGACACATAAACCTAGGAAATTCCTGATTTAACAAGGGGGGCAAGTACTCAGAGTAAGGTAGCTTTGAATAGACGTTGACGTCATGCATCCCAAAATGGTCGTTAGCGCAGCCATTTTGGCAGTATAGAAAAAACGTCAATGCCGCACTTTAACAACAAGAAGAGGGGGGAAAAAAAAGGATCGAACATTCTCCAGGCTACCAAAAGAGGAGCCAATGTGTAGCCAATGGATCACAGAAGCCATAAAAAGAGTGAACAAGAAGACAGAGGATTCGGGATCCTGCTCATTGCTTGTGTATCTCTTCATATCAGGTTAGTCAATTACTCAATCAGTTGTGTAGATGTAGCTCGATTGTATAGTTATTAAATGAAGGCGAAAGACGTGTATGGGCAGTTCGTACATGGTGGCTAAATCAGCAAACGCTAACTTGCCTGAAGCCTCCTACCACACGCAAAATGTGGGGAAAATAATCCGTTTCGTTCGTTTGTGCTGTTACAGTTGAATAGATATCACACATTTGAATTTAATAACTGACCAATACTATAAAGACGACTTTTTACAGCATAAATGAGGGTGGCACAGGCCTATTAGCAGATGCTACGTTGCTAACGCGCAGGTACATCATGTCCTTTTCATCAAAGAAAGTTGACAGATAAACGCAAGTTCACCCCACTGCAAGTAGTAATAGGCCTCGATACTGCCACATGGTAGCGTGTTTAGGGAATAGTCACGTGACGTCCGCATCTCCAGGCTACAGGCGAGCTAGGCGGTCGCCTAGGGCGCCATCTTGTGGAGGGGGCGCCAAATTGCAGAAAGGAAAAAAAATAAAATTTAAAAAACACAAACACAAAAAGCCCTCCCCCCCTCTCGTGTTTTCTAGCATAAAATGTTATATAGCAAATATATTTTAATGAGTTCCTTTTTTTTTTATTACTTCTATTTCAAATAAATGACTGAGTTCACGACCTGCTGTCCTGGCGCCCTGAACCTGACCCGCTGCTGCCGCTTACAATGAATGAAAGGTAGGGGGAGGGGTCGTATATCATCTCAGAGTGTAGTGGCAGCACTTTAGAAAGATAGATAGATGGTTGGCACACTTGTGTTGTTTATACATTGACATCGACAACAATGAAAAGGTCCAAGCCTTCAAGTGCTGCATTAAGAAAGCGGCGAAAGGAGGAGGAGGAAAAACGGGCCCAGGGTAGAGGTATGTATGTCAGTCAATCATCATTGTTTATAAAATAAACACGAAAATAGCGTTAGCTTCTTAGCTTGCTTGTAACTTGTTTACTGCACCATTACATCCATGCTAGTAGCTACTTTGCACACAAGAGTGGGGCAACGCTTGCTGAGTTTAAACTAAAACAGCCAGTAAGTCCAGATACCTGCAAATGGATTTGCACAAGTCATTGTTTCACATAACCACATGAATTTATTAATTTATTGAAAATAAGAATTATGTGCTGGTTTAATGTAAACATCGATATAGTAAATGCATTTTTTTTTTTTAACTAGATGCGCTGAGAAAATATTTGCAGCCACAACAAGCACCTGCAGAAGCTGTGGTAAACAATCCTTCAGTGTCGTCTTCACCAAAGGCTACTGAATGTAAGTGCATGGATGGTGCATTTAATACAAACAGCCATAATTTCTGACATTGTATTCTATCATAATGCAAATGGATTTGTTTTCCCTGCTTTAACACCAAAATAATTTGAAGTGATGTATTTTGTTTAATGTACAGCTGAAGCAACAGCCAGTCAAGCACCAATCAGCAGTACTTTGAGTGACACAAAGCTCGATCTTCTAGATCCAGGTGACTATTTCAGTTATATCAGCTATTGCTGCATCATGTACAGTGCTCAGCATATATGAGTATACCACCTTTGAAAAACGTAAAGATTTTGTTCAATATCTCCCCGCGACCCTTGTGAGGAATAAGCGGTCAAGAAAATGGATGGATGGATGTTCAATATCTCAATAAACATAAGAACAATTTCCAAAATATTGACAAAATGTTTTCTGTAGAATACGCACTTGACTCACAACATGAAAGTAAGGTTGTAATAGGATGCATAAATTACAAAATCTTCAATTTAATCAAATTAACTAATGCAAAAAAAAAAAAAGCAACCCACAACAAAAACGACTACATCTAGTATTTTCTATGAGCTCCATGACTGTTATGGGTAGCAACATGTCTGCTAGGCCTGGAATTAACAAGCCTTTTTCTCGGGGTCTACTTATTTGTGCAATATGTACTCTAAGAAAAAAAAAAAAAAAAAAACTCTTAGCAGAGATGCAGTCATTTCTTACCTGGCCAAAATCCAATATGTCAAGCATGGAACTTTTAGTTTTTCTATAGGAGAAAAAACTTCGAGAAATCTATCCCAACATGTTGGTAGCACTCAGAGTGGCCGCTACCATACCAGTGACTGTAGCATCAGCTGAGAGATGCTTTTCCAAGCTTAAACTAATAAAAAACTATTTAAGGTCTACCATGTCACAAGAACGGCTAACTAGAGTGGCACTTATCAGCATCAATCAAGAAGTATCCAGGCAGCTATCTTTTGACGCACCAATTGATGCCTTTGCTGCAAGGAGGTCCCGGCGTGCACTATTTTAAGTATTTGCCGTTATGTTCCTAAGTTATTTAGTGAATTTTTTTGCACACTATTCACATTATCTGTGAATCACCTTATTGCCAAAGTTTTACGATATATCAAAGTTTGTATATTGATACATTTACTATTTTTTGTATCTTACACAATTATTAATGTACATAGTGAAAACATTTTGAGGTTTTAAATACTGTCATTTTGCAAAAATTGCAATAAAAAGTTGCATTGCATTGTACTTCTGTTATTTTTCTTATTTTTATTTGTTTGTGGAATTTGGTATTTATTGTGTGGTGTGCTATTAAATATAATATATCTATAATTTTTTTTTTAGTGTTTTTTTTTTTAGTGTTTTTTTTTTTTATGGGATTGGGGGGGCTACCATGTACATTTTCGCCTAAGGTACCAAATCATGTAGGGCCGGCCCTGCGCATCTCTAAAGGTTTTTCTCCCTTAAAAATTCAAATCACCATGTAAAAACGACATTTGGGGCAAATGCTTTTTCATGGCACTGTATACAGTCAGCCAAAAACATCTATACACATCTCAGTAATCGGAAAACTTGCATAATATTATAATACCAAATTAATTCAGAGTGCACAACTTTAATACAAGTCACCTTTAGTCTCTACAATTACAAGAGTTGCTCACAGTATTGGAGCATTAGCTTCCAGACATTTATGTGTACATCAAACTACTGCTTGGGTAATAATGTTGGTCAAAGTGTCCAATGGGATTGATGGACATACATCTTCACGTGTTCAACTTCCCCATAGGTACTTTGATGGATGTTGTATATCACTGGAACTCCATTAGTGGGCCTTAGGTACTATAATGTTTATTTTGACTTAAAGATGGATTGCCGAGTTTGTCTCGTTTTTACTTGTGATTGCCACCTCTGGCCAATAACATAACTGCAGCCTCTCGGTCAAAATTGTGCATGGTTTGCGTGCGAGTACGTGTGCTCGAATAAATTGTTCGTTTTTTTTTATCTGAGCTGGAGTATGGGTTGTGCTCTTCTTTGTTTCAGTCTCCATCCTAATGGTGTCGTACGCTAGCTAAAAAAAACTGCATGTCCACGGGGACGAACATGACATCACCCAATACCACTCCACACCTCCTCAACCCCAAGAACCTGTCCACACTGACGGGAAGATACAAACTGATAGGTGCAGTCGCAGTTAACTCATTCACTGCCTTTGACAAGTATACTTGTCAATTGTATTTTTTAGAGCGGTGCTAAATGGGGGCGAATCTGAGCATGCTCCACTGTAAATATCAAACTTGGAAACAACTTTACTGATGCCCAACCACCGGTAGATGACATCATTGCCCCATTTTATAGGAAATAAACACAGTTTCAGAGTCCATGGGAGAAATGGCTGTATTTTGGCAAACCTACGTTTTTCTGCTGTCAATTATAAAAGAACGGGACGGGACAAAAAGTAGGGAGTCTATTCTGTTATTTGGTAGATTCGGTTTATATATAATTATTGAATGTAATATCACGTGAGTATTGGAAATGTAAAAATTTTCTATAATGACTGGCAGTGAATGAGTTAAAAAGTCAGGGCTCTTTGAACTCATCTGGGCATTGATGCAGCATGCATGCACACTTTTACCAATATAACACACATTTTGCATGTTTAAAAGTAAAATGAATTGTGCCCAATGGAGAAAAAAAAAATCCAACAAATTGAAAATAACACATTTTGGAGCCGCGTATACTCTGCACATACTGCCAGAATCTGGTAGTGGCCCATGCTTACAATAACACAATTCAACGGCGAGGTAGAACGATGTGTCCAAAGAAGAAGGGCGTGAGATTCCCAATTAACCAGTTTCTGTTATCATGTAAAAAGAAGAGACTCGATGATTGTTGTGAAGGACATCACAAGGTACCATCCTATTATATAAAGATTACTATCAACTCCCTAGTTGCTGTGGGCGTAAAAATGAGAAAAATTGCAATTAAGTGCACAAATAATTTGGTTACTGACATTTTTCGGCCTCTCCACTTTATTTACACTTCTTTGTGAAAAAAAGGGCAACAGTGATCCTTCTAGCTCATTTGTTACTGAATTTTTCCAACTTGGAAGTGTATACAAGTTGTATTTTTTTGTACAAAGGAGGTCTGCATAAAACTCTAGAGGTTAAGGTGGAGCTCAAAGGCAAAACAAAATCCTTTAATACAATAATAGGCTTCCAATTTCTACTTTTACAACAAATGTTATCACGAAATGATTGCCGTTATATTAATGAAGAATGAAATAAAAAGTAAAAATTTGACTACTGTCCTTAATTTCTTGTGGCTGGTCACGCTTTTATTTACGTTTTTCTTTACAACAATAAGAGACACAGTTGACCACTATTACCATTTTTCCCCCTTGTGGAATAAAGTACAGACCTACATGGACAAAATTGTTGGTACCCCACTGTTCATAAAAGTAAACCCATACAATGGTCACCGAAACTACGTGAAATGTACAAAAGTAACAAATGAAAGAAATTTAATCAAAACCAGCCATTACTTTTAAATTGTTGCTCAACACAATTAAAAAACAAAAACAAAAAAATGGCTGGACAAAAATGATGGTACTTGTAACTTACCGGTTTTACTGTATTTCGACGCATACATTTTTGAGGAAACCACTGCTGCAATCAAACGACTTCTGTAACTATCAATGCGACTTGTGCACCTGTTAACAGGTATTTTGGTCCACCCCGCAAGAGCAAACTGTTACAGTTGTTTCAGGTTTCAGTCCACTTGGACTCAAACAATGACCACTGGTGCAATCTGACACTGCACTTTGGGCTCGGAGTTTTCACCTTTAATTTCTTTGGAGGTTGTTCTGGGCTCTTCGGATACCATTCGAACAATCTGTCTAGACTGTCTCTTCAAATTATCATCATTTTTTTCTGTTGCAGCCACATCCACAGAGGTTGGCTATAGTCCTGTGGATGTTCAACTTGTGAATATGTGCCACTATTGTCACAGGAACATCAAGCTGCTTGGAGACAGTCTTATTGCCTTTATCTTTAACATGCTTGTCTATATTTTTTTTCTTTCCTTAATCTCCTGAAACAATTCTCTCCAATGCTTTCTGTCATCCATGTTCAGTATACATCATGCCACTAAGAAGCACAGAGGCTACCGGTATTTGTCACCCTTTAAATAGGCAGACTGACTGATTATGATTTTGAAGACACCTGTGATGCCAGTTAAAGGACACACCTGAGTTAAACATGTCCCGCTGGGCAAATTTCTTTTATTGGAGGTACAATCAATTTTGTCCCTACCCGTTTTTTTTTTCCTTTCTTTTTCTTTTCTTACATTATTCTGTTGGACAATTCAAAAATAAATGCTGATTTAGAATGTTTAAAAATAAATAAATAAATAAATATATAATTTTAAAAAAATAGAACAATTTATTGTTTCAAGTAAGTTCAGGGTTTTTCTTTCATTAACAGACACTTTTGTCTACTTGCCTATTATTAAAGTTTCTTTATTCAATAATAAGCCGAAAAATGCAGTTCTGGTGCAAAAATACATCTGCTCCAAAGGTGCTATGGATATTTACCTCACAGTTTAAAATGAAAATTTGATATACACCCCCCCACCACCCCTTTTTTTTTTTTTTTTTTTAATTGAGATGTCTACTTGAGATGCAGCTTTATTTAATGGGACAGCAACATGAAAAATGAACTTTTTAGAGTTTTTAGCCGTGTTAAAATGTTAATTCCTCACCAAAAACATAGCCAAAGTGGTGTTTTCCTCCATTCACTCCTCTGTGAGAAATTCGAGGTCATTCCAAGCATCAGCCCCTCCCAACCTGAGAAAACGAGCTGTTGGCACTTTTTGACATCATAAGGTACGGACTCACCCCCGCACCACCTCTGCGGACGAAACGCACCCCCACCTTTTCTGCGACCTCCATGGGATAGTGACAAAAGTAGCCTTTATCACTACGCCTTCTCTCCAAATGAATTCAAAGCAATCAATTATCCTTCACGTTTGCAATGCCAAAGTGCAATGACATTTGGCTGTCTTAAAATCCCACAAAGGTTCTGGCTGACACTTTTGTAAACTACAAATAAAACTTTTGCACTGCTGAACCTAAATCAATGAATAGTATAGTGGTTAGTGTGCTCACTCTGTAAGCAAGTCCCCAGTTCGAGACCAGCTCAGGTTTTTCCCCTCCTCCACTTTCTCACTCTTCTTCCCTCTCCTCCCCTCCTCCTCCACAATTTCTTGCGGCAAGGAGCCATTTTGTTTCAAATGTTTATTGAAGAATTGATGACTTGCATTCAGAGGAGTGCTCAAACGCAGATCTCCAACAGCAGACTGCTCGGGGAGGGGCGGAGTTTTACTGAACTGGGCGTTTTACTTCCGTGTTAGAAAAGTAACCAGCAAAACGCCCAATATTTCATAAAAAAAAAAAAAAAATTACATCGCCATGGTGTCAAAGGTAAGCTTCAATCATTATATGCCTATAATTAACGGTCTTAAAATACCGTGGTGTAATCCCATTAAGTAGATCTGTATTATCATGGAAAAATAGGAAATTTTTTAGCAGGTTTGTCATACACAAAGTACAAAAAACAAGGGAAATCTTTCATTACAGAACAACCGTTCTTGAATATAGAAAAGTAGTTCTCTTTCAGAAAATATATTCAAGTTAATTACAGTGTGCTCAGAAACCACCAAACGACAAAAGATACATTTTAGAATCAAACACTATGGATAAATGTGCACCATTTTAATTTAAATAAAATAAGGTCAATGATGGAGTGTCAGTATCTAAGAATGAGATATTAAGACTCTCAATGTGGGGTTGGGGATTGCCTTGCTGGTGAATTGGTCACATGTCAAGCAGCAGAGAGAAATGACAATCAGCTAGCAATTAGGGAGAGAGATGTAGCAAAGGGAGAGAGGGAAGGTAAAGGACTACTTGTAACTAAATGGGTTACTTACAGTTTCATCAGTACAGATGGAGTGGACTTGGGTACCGAACATCACAGAGGTGAAGATGAGGAAGAGGAGACCCTCAAAGCACAGGAGTATGAGGAGGATGACTGTTGCTGGTGGAGAGAAGGTACTGCACTCTGGGAAATGACGATATGAAGGAAGAAAAGCACGAGGGACAAGAAGAGGCTCATATGAGGTTCAACTACACGCTGGGTTGATCTCTCAGTTAGGGGATCTTCTACAGATGTTTTAGATGTAAAAAAAAAAAAAAAAAAAGAAAAGAAAGAAAAAGCAAGCTGTGTTTCATTTACCATACTTGGTGATTTTGTTTAACAATACATTCAAAAGGGTAACACGATTACAGATTGCTATGTGTCTATGCTAACTATTCAAATGCAGTACAAACAGCACATGGGTGTTTTATCTACCATCAATGATGGGCTTATTCTATGGCCAAGGGTCTTGGAACTGGTGAAATGTGAAATCTTTCCATTCCATTATAAATATATGGATGAAAATAAAGAAAACTCATAATACAGAAGATGATGAAATGGAATCTTTGGGGATGTAGTTTGTGACAGATTTGACTTCCTTCACAAACAATAACATGATTTCCTGAATTCTTCATCAAATGTATTCTGGTTATACTCATGTGAACAGTTCAATCTCTCATAGGACAGTGACTCTGATCAATGGATATCTATACAATGTGTCAAAAAACTAACAAACCTTGAAACAAGGCTTAGTGTGCATTAAAAGTCTACACACCCCTGTTTAAATGCCAGGTTTATGTGATGGGAAAAAATGAGACCAAGACAAATTCAAAACCTTATCCACTTTTAATGTGATTTATAATCTATACTTCTCAATTGGAAAACAAACTCATCTCTTGAAGGCAAAATTACAAAGCAAAAATATACACAACCTAACACTAAAACTTTGCTGCATATTATGATAAATCTAAATCACAAAAACATGGCATTTGAACAGGGGTGTGTAAACCTTTTATATTCACTATAGATGGAAAGATGCAAGGGTTCTTAAGTTATGAAAAAACATCGAAGGTAAGCTAAATAATTATATTTAAAAAAACAACAACAACTACACTATGCCTCACCAAAAGATTTACAAACCCTTGGTAGAGCATGATGGGGACAGCACAATGTATGCTTTAGGCATTTTATCTTGATCTGGAAAATCGGCATTAGTCATAGAAGAGCAAATTATGGATATGGGCCATTTCAAATCCTTTTTGAATGAACCTTGAGCTGTTTGCTAAAAACCTGAGGTTTCTTGTACAGCACAGTCGAGACCATACATTCAAATATAGAAAATGACTTTACCAGTATAAAATTAATATCTGGAATCGCCCAGAGAAAACCAAGACAAGCATCCAATTTCTAATTTATAGTGTCCAAATGGACCCAGATAAACAGGCCACCCAATATTCAGAGTAAAATGCTTAAAGTTATTTCATTAAGGCACCATCATTTATTTTGTTTATGTCAATATTATGGCAAATACATGACAAAAACACTCTTCATGGGGGATAGGGAATGCGCCTGTAAATCGGGAAATATGACCCATTCAATTCATATACATTTTTTTTTTTTTTTTTTTTTTTTTAACCAAAACAATCTTGGAAAAGCAGGGATATACTGCCAAGTGCTAACCAGTGTTTTCCATGAAAAACGGGTGTGTTGGCTCATTGTATATGTGTAGCATAAGTAAGCTTATTGCTAATTTTCAAGTGTCAGGTAAAGGATCAGGATTAAGTTGTAATGCAAAAACAAAAACACCGTTACTGTGAATGTGAATATACACTAGACACAAAATATACTTACTTGTCCAATCATCTTCAAAGCAGTAGAGAAAATGGAAAACCACCATGAATAGAGCGTGGAGAGACACAAGTGCAATGTACATCTGAATAAAAAGAAAATGAGATTTAAGGAGCTAAACTGAATCTAAAATAACAAAATGTGTCAAATATCAAATCATGGCAGAGAGAAAATATCAGCAATGTCAAACTACAAAACGTCACGAAAGTTATCAGAGCCAACTTACAGTGAACAGTACAAAGTACTTTTGATTGTTCTCCCCAACACAATTGTTGACCCATGGGCAGTGGTGGTCCATCTTCCGTATGCAGCGTTTGCAAACACTAGGAGAGGTCATCAGAGATGTGAGAAAGGACCTGAATAAATACTTGCAATGTATATCGGTGGCATCGAGCCAAAACCTTTTACCTCCGAAATCGTCACTTTTCAGGAGATTCCAAAAACGGCATATTTTTTTCTACCATTAACATTGCATCAAGATTGGTCAATAGTTTGGGAAAATAACACCTTAAAATTTTAGGACAGCTGGAACTTATTATAATAGTGTTAAGGATTATTTCATTTTTATGTCTTCATACTGTACAATAGCATACAGGACTATGCCTGTGTACTAACTAGGGATGCAACAATATCCAAACGTCACGATACGATATCACGATATGAAGCTCACGATATGATAATTACCACTATATTGTGGGGAGGTTGGCGATATTTAAAAAAGGTCACAATATTGTAAAAAAAAAAAAAAAGGAAAAAAAAAAAGAGCTCATACTTAAAAAAAAAAGCACAATATTGTGCTTTTGTACATAACTGCAATGATATTATATTATTATGTTCTATTATTATTATTATGTTGTTAATGAACGCACACATTGAGTTTCTCAACATATTGACTATCCCTTCATCTGACAATTACTGTAGATTTTCAGCATAGGGCTAAAACATCCCTAATGAAAATTAAATTGCACTAAAAAAAAAAAAAAAAAAAAAAAAAAAAAAAAAAAAAACTAGCCACTAGAGGGTGCTAGAACTGCAGAAATGGAAATCAAACTGACTTTTTTTAACAGATGTGTTGCATTTAAATATCGTGAACATGACGACTACGATATTGTGGCAGTTTTAATATCACGATATTGCACTTATCGTTACATCCCTAGTACTAACCTCACTAAAATGAAGGCATTGCACATTTGTGACTTCTGTTTGTGAAAGGCGCTATACAAATGGTTACTTTACATTAATATTAATGCATCAAAATGACTGAAGTATTAAAATATTTACATTGTACTGACATTCCAACAATACACAAGCACAATCTAGAATTGTTTTGTTTACTTAATGACAGCGGTCCCCCGAACCGTGTGAAGACACAGTTTGCAGGACCGGCATAGAAACAGATTAAAAATATCACAACGTGATCGAATGGTCGTATGGCATATGAGTGAAGTGTTTATGAAGCTAATAACACAGTGCTGTAAAGCGTTTTAATGTTGGTGGGCATTGTCCTAAAACATCTACGATGAATAAAGAAATCTTACAGGAAACACTGACTTGAAAATTATGCTGAGTCCCATTTGCATAGACTATTAATAAAAATCAGAGGAAAAACATCACTTCCATAATCATTTGGAATGTGGCATAGACTTGAGCTTGTTAATGTATTGTCCTTTACCTGCAGTGGTGTGCCCGGTCAGGCTTGATGCTACAGCACTTGGGACATTTGTAGACCACCTGTCCTGGTTTCAGCTGAAGGCTTTCGATGTATTCCTTTGTTGCATTGCCTTTGGGCACTGCCCCCTGTAAGAAACATGATCCCTTTTAGATTAGATTTCAATGCGTGGGTCTTACCGCAAAGTGTTACAAGTTGGGCTGTGCAATTACCGGTGATCAAATTATATATTCATTTGAGTTCATTTCAGGACTTTTTTTTTTTTTTAGTAGTAGCATCCCTAGTTCAAAACATGCCCCCACCTATCCTATGTGTACGAGGTGGGAATTATAAGACGACTAACAGTACTCATTACGATGTTACCAAGTCAGTATATTTAGAGACCATCTTTCTGGTGAAACATTAGACTCTGTCGTATACCATGACATATCGCGGACTCAATCATTGTAAAAGCACTTACTTACAGCCACATCTGGCGATTAACTAAGGGACGACATCTCCAAATACCTGTAGCTGAGTCCATTATTTAAGGAAATGACCATTTTGACACAATACAATTCCAACAGCTGAGTAAGTCACTTACAGGATCAGTGCACATGGCCCTGAGGTGTGAGGCGAGGGCAAGAAAGGCCAGAACATTGAACAGAGATCCGTTGACAATGCTGTACGTCATATTCTTTGAGGGTAGCAGCATGACAAACAGCACCACAAACTCCGCATACAAAACCAGCAGCCACGTGATGATAGCGCAAATGATGCCACAGGCGTCCTTAATGAACCACATGGCAGAAGCAGATGAAGCGGTGATGACGTCTTTGGAGATGGGAATGCGTTGTTCCATCTGTAAGAAAGTGGTTCCCGACCAAGCTTGCCCACGACTGTGCTCCACATCCCTGCATCTGTGCACTGGGCTCTTCATGCTTCATCTATGCTAGAAACCTGCCGCTGATGGTCCCGCTGCACCTTTTGGCTCCAGTAATGGTCAACACATGCTGGGAAGGAGCAAGAGAGTCACAATGTAACTAATGTTTTACAGGTTTTTTTTCATGTTTACTTAGTGTGACGCCAGCTTCATATTTCAACAGTTCTTAATTAAACATTACAGCGTGTGATCAGCAAATTGTGAAGGATCCTCGGTGTGGGTTACTTGACGTGAACTGTTTATTATTCCGTGGCTTGTTGAAAACGAAGTAACAACTTCAATTGGGATTGTTAAGAGAAGGTGTGAACTAGAAAAAAATAAAATAAAATGTGTCCCAGCATAGTGTATAGCTCTTTGATTGCCACACGTCATAAAAGCGAAACACAAAAATCCACACAGTGCCAGCTGCTTTCGAGCATTTTAACTCATCTTTCAAGGCAAAAAGAATATTGTTTGCCTTTACTACATATACAATGTGGCTGCTAAATGAAAGATCGCATTCCATTCATCGGAATTTTACTAATCATTATTCATCGTCGTTGGCAGTCAAAGAGATAAATAGCATACTATTTTACAAAGTAAACACACGCATCTCTGGGCCTTCGACACCTACAGTTCAAATATATGCGCTCATGATAATCCGAGGAAAGGACACCTTGTACCAGGACATCAAAATAACGGAATTCGACATATCACCTACGGGTTGACGTTTTAACTTAACTGCTAACGCTAACGATCGAGAGTACTTACATTTTAAGTTCAAAATTTTATGCCAGTTGTACTGGCTTCGAATAGCAAAGCGAATAGCGAAGGAGGACCGGGAACATCTGCCTGCTCTCATATTACGTTAAATGACTTTGTTTTACATTTCCCATCTAAACACTAAGCGCTATTTCCTGCTTAGTGCTAACACCAGAAGATTGGCTATGTGCGATATATTCTTCTTTGGTGTTAAATGCTTCTTCTTCGTTTATATTTTCGGCAGCGTAGACGATACTTTGCGTATTACTGCCCTCCTCAGATTTAACGCGTCAATTACAATCATTCAGTCCTAAAAACAGATTTTAGAGAAAAAACAAATAATTACAGACAGCTTTATATAAAATAAGATGTTCCCTTTCTTTCTTATGCACACTTGCATTTATTTGTGTGGCACATTCTATGAAAACATGCTTTATAGTTTATACTGGTTTGTGGGTCCCTACACACTCACAGCACAAAAAGGAGTGAGTTACTGTTCAAGCCATAATCAAGTCTCAATCTATTTATAGTATTTACTATTAATGACCGTTGTCTGCAAAAAGAAGAAATGCTTACCCCTGGACATTTTTCCCATAGTCTGCCACTCTGCCACTCTTTTCCTGGCCTACGTGGCGGGCATGTTGAGTCGGACAACATTTCTATTCAGGTAATCCACCCACTTTCTGTACCTTTGATTTGGTTCAACATGGGATTCTTTAGATTCTTTACTTTCTTTTCTCTTTTTTTACTCCTTTGGTTAGCATGTATGCCTCATACATAGTCAGGGTTCTGGGTTTAAATTTAGGCTTTGACCTTCCTATGTGGGTACTCTGGTTTATTCCTCCTACAATTGTCCATGGTTGGTTAATAGGCGGGCGGCACGGTGGACGAGTGGTTAGCACGTCCGCCTCCCAGTTCTGAGGACTCCGGTTCGAGTCCAGGCTCCGGCCTTCCTGGGTGGAGTTTGCATGTTCTCCCCGTGCCCGCGTGGGTCTTCTCCGGGTACTCCGGTCTCCTCCCACATTCCAAAGACATGCATGGCAGGTTAATTGGGTGCTCCGAATTGTCCCTAGGTGTGCTTGTGAGTGTGGATGGTTGTTCGTCTCTGTGTGCCCTGCGATTGGCTGGCAACCAGTCCAGGGTGTCCCCCGCCTACTCCCCAGGAATAAGCGGTCAAGAAAATGGATGGATGGTTCTCTTGAACCAAAAGTAGACAAGTGATACACAAAATGGATGAATTCAATATTAAAACAAAAATTTATTTATTTATTTATTTATTTATTTATTTACCTGGATTGGCTGGAAACTAGTTCAGGGTGTACCCCGCCGATGTATGTATGTATGTATGTATGTATGTATGTATGTATGTATGTATGTATTTATTTATTTATTTATTTATTTATTTATTTATTCATTAGCTTAGGGACAATGTATTGAGGGGGACGCTTACACAATATAATGCTCTATTAGGACTGCTTGTCTTCCCAGTCTCATGCAAAAGTGTATTTTTAATGCTTTTAATGGAGTGACTGTTTTACATTAAACACATGTATAAAGAAAAAAAAAACTAAGAAACTAATGAGCATATGCTGCAACCTTGGTCAGTTAGGGTTCCAAGGCTATAACAACAGTTGCATCCATCCATCACATAAACGAACCCGCCCTCTCAAAACACGGGTGAACGTCAGCTGAGTTAAGTGATAAGTCATTTCCGAAAAGCTCTTCAAAGAAGACTGTTGTGAATCAAGGTAGGTTTTTAGAACGCTATTCTGGATGGTAATGTAACAAACATATTATGATGATTTAGAATATGGCAATTTTACACAAATTGTAATCAAGTCTGATGGACTATAAATTGTGAATGTAACAAAAATTATACATTGGAATTCAGAAATTACAATTATAGTGGATAATTAAGATTTTGATAATGTTTTAGTTACCTGAGTTATAAGTTTCTGTAGCTTTTGGCAGGACAAATTATCAACAGAGATGTCCAACTTTTTGATGTTGTGTGAGTGAGTCAATTAATACATTTTGCAGAAGGTCTTCACCCTCTTCGTGCCTCTGGGTGTGTGTTTAATTCTGTGTTATTAGGAATCTGATCTTTCCAAATCCCTCTTAGAAAAACTAAGTTCCAACTTTTAGTAACGTCAGGCTATAAGCAAAGCATCACCACCCATTGATTGGTCTGAATGATTGAGGGAATCCTGATACCAAATCTGTCTGTATTTCCATTTCGAAGAATAGTCCATCATTAAGTATTTAAACTACAGTTATGGATGGTAATGGTGCATATAAAGGAGAAAAAATACAGATATGTCAGAAATCTGGTTAAAACATCTCAGTGACTGGATGTATAAATATTAACAAACCTTGGTGAAAACAGTGTTTCAGGATGATCTGTGTCAATGTTGCTGCAGTGAAGTGGGACACAAGGTTATTACGATGAAAAAATGAGGAGAGTAGCTCACTTTTTAAAAGCACCTAGTAAATGAATGAAATGAAAGGCGTGTATTCCTTTGTGCATGCACGCTTCCTGGGGATTAGAAAAAGTTACACGAGAAAATAGTAGACGCACACTCTCATCACGCTTTCTCACTCAGGCATTAGTGTTATTATAATAGAGCTCAGTAAATAGGAACAAAATGGAAATCCTTTCAATGTCCTTTTACGCTGCTAATGCTGTCCTCATTTGTAAGCTGGAAAAGAAAAACAAAACAAAACAAAAAAACATCAGCTGTACTTATGCAGTTTTTTTTTTTTTTTTTTTTAAACATGTTACGCGACGCACATGCGTTCTTATCTTTTACACTAAAAGACATCTATCAGTGTAGTGAGTCAGGTAGGCTTATAATTTAAGGTTTTTCATTAGTAGTCAATTTTTATTTTATTTTCGTAGATGCATTCGTTTTATCAGTTTTTTAGTTAGTTTTAGTATTAATTTTTATAAAGTATTATTTAACGAGTGCAGGATTTAAAAAAAAAAGTCACAATAAGAGGTATGCAATAATATAAAGTACAATTCTCAAATGACTGTTCAACCTTTTTTTCTTCTGTATGGCCAAACAGTAATAACAAAATAAATACATTTAATTTGTATTTTATTCTATAAACCAAAATGTTGTTTTCAATTCTATTTTTAGATATTTCCTTAATTTTCGTTAAGTATAATAGGTCAGAAGTATCATAGGCTCTGAATTGGATTTGATCTGCCATAAATTGAAAAGATACATAGGAAAAACAAGGAAGCCAGTTCAACTGAAACTCTCCTAAGGACAAGTTGTATCAAAAATGAGTGGATGGATGGATGGATGGATGGATGGATGGATGGATGGATGGATGGATGGATGGATGGATGGATGGATGGATGGATGGATGGATGGATGGATGGATGGATGGACGGACAGATGGATAGATGGACGGATAAACGTACAGATGGATGGATGGACGGATGAATGGATGGGATGGCCAGATGGACAAACGGACAGAAGGATGGATGGATAATGGATGCCCGAACGGATGGATGGATGGATGGATGGATGGATGGATAAATGATTATCAGAAGGTAAAGTATACAGTAGTTTGTTTAACCTTGCTTGTCTTGTCTACGCTTGCTTGACTTTCTGCATGTGACAGGAGAAGACACATTTCAAAACATCCAACGTCACATTGAAACATTCACAGGGAGGAAACCATCTGGCCAAAGAACAGCATCCTCATCAAAACTTCAAGGCTACAAGAAGAAGACCAGGAGGAAAGATATGTGACAGGTACCAAACAGGCAGAGACGAAGTCACTGACACTAGCTGTTCGGGTTCTCTGATGTTTCACACGGCTTTTGTTCTACTGCCATTCCCCAGGGAGGGTATCAATAACCCAACTATCCTGAACTGTTACACTGGAAAATATATAGCAAAGGACAAAGCATAACAACAGAGGACGAGAGTAAAAAGCACCTATCTTGTCTGATGATGAACACCTCAATGAACAATTCAGACTGCCCAGAGTTGAATCTTCCTGTCGCTGTCTTCTTCACCATTGGGGTATTCAGTCTGACAGAGAATCTCTTGGTTGTGGTGGCCGTCATATACAACAGAAACCTCCACTCGCCAATGTACTGCTTTATGTGCAGCCTAGCGGGCTTCAACACCGTCGCCAGCCTCACTAAAACCTGTGAGAACGTCCTGCTAGTGTTTGCAGATGTGGGACAACTGAAGAAGGAAGGGTCCTCTGAAACCAAGCTTGATGATGTGATTGACTCACTGCTCGTTATGTCCTTTGTGGGTTCAATTTTCAGCTTCCTGGCCATTGCCGTGGACCGGTATGTATATAGATCTCGGGATATGCACACAGCCACAATGCTGAAAATTGCATGTATTTCAGCGTGGGCTAATCACAGGGCAATGATGGCAAAGTTGTTGCTTCTTTGATGTTTCTGTCTAACCATACATCAAATCAAAAGCTACTGTGAATGGGGTATATGCCACGGAAGAGGCGGGACGTGATTTGGCACATCAGTTTGTTTCCGGTCCGGGTTGCGCAAGCGTAACCGAGGGGCACAAAGTCGGAAGCACAAGTATTTTTCACGTAGCCCACACGTTGCAAACCGAACCGGAAACAAACTGATGTGCAAAAAGAGTCCCGCCTCTTCCGTGGCATATACCCCATTGAGATCCTGACGTCAGTTGACTTTCTGTGAACGCGACACCCTCTGGCAGGAAATTACTGGCGCAGCGTTAATGGGCTGCAATGGCGTGGAGGGCGAAAACTATAGCATTTATCCGTCAACTTTCCGCCCAAGAACATTGACAGTCACTTTGATGAAAAGGACATGATATAGGCCTACTTGTGCAAGGTGGACATGTTGAATTGCCGATGAAGCTTGGCAGCGCTGCTAACATGGAGTTACCCCCTCTGTTGCCGCTGAGTGCTTTCAAATCTGGAAGTCTTTACAAGTTTGTACAATCTGGATTTATTTCCCCTTTATGTATGGTCAAAATGCCATCGAAGTTGGCAGTTTCACATCACACAAGTCTTGGCAGTGTTATTTATCTACGTTAGCAACTTAGCAGCTGCTAAATCAGCTACAGCTGCCGTGATTTACAACGTAAAGTCTTCTTTATGGTGTTGGTCAGTTATTAGATTCAACTGTATAATATCTTAAAAAAGGTAGCAGCACAAATTAACAAAACAAATCCCGCACACGCGCACACATTTTGTGTGTGGTAACAGTTAGCATCTGCTGATTTAGCCACCATGTACAAAGTGCAACATTGTCTGCGAATTGGTTCCTCTTTTGGTAGCCTGGAGCACGCTCGAGCATTTTTTTTTGCATCTTCTCGTTGTGGCAGCTGGTCCACAACAGCTGTCAGTCAATGTTCAAGTGTGGTGTTCGCCGTTTACTCAAATTGGCATATGTGTTTTCTACCATGCCAAAATGGTTGCGCTAACGTCCATTTTGGGACATGTAACGTCAACGTCAAGATCTCTCTGCTAATATCAACACTGCTAAAAAAAAAAATAAAAAAATAAAAATTAAAAAAATAAATAAATAAATTAATTAATAATAATAATAATAATAATAATAATAATAATAATAATAATAATAATAATAATAATAAAATAAAAAATACTCCAAGGTTTTTATTTAGAACTTCTTACTCCCTCATCACTACATATGATTTAAAAAAAAAAAAAAATGTTTGAATTTTACATTGTATGACCGGATATGTCATTATCCTTTCTTTTATTACGTTATTTATATTATGATATTATTATATTATTGTATTATACAGTCTAATAACCTAGCTAATTAATGGGAGTAATCATTTCTAGATTTGTTTATTCTGACTATTATTATTATTATTTTTTTATTCAAGCACAATTGCTTGTTGCGTGTAATTCAAGCTATATCATATATTCATTAACTTAGTCATTCATGTTTGTTATTGCAGATACGTCTCTATATTCCATGCACTTAGATACCACAACATCATGACCATGCGACGCACAGGCACCATCTTAGGCATCATCTGGACAACTTGTGGGGTGTCGGCCATGTTCATGGTGACGTTCTTCGACTTCAAGTTCATCATGATCTGCTTTGTTTGCCTCTTTTTGATCTCCTTCGCCGTCATCTGCTTCCTCTACGTTTATATGTTCATGCTGGCACGTATCCATGCCAGGA
Source organism: Festucalex cinctus (assembly GCF_051991245.1). Classification (NCBI taxonomy): domain Eukaryota; kingdom Metazoa; phylum Chordata; class Actinopteri; order Syngnathiformes; family Syngnathidae; genus Festucalex; species Festucalex cinctus. Next base: position 18,607,616 of record NC_135417.1, read on the forward strand.
AGATTGCCGCTGTAAACTCAGGTGGTGGTGAAAAATGTCGTTTCAGGTGGTGGGGTAGCAGCATGAGAGGAGCCCTCACACTTACTATCCTGTTTGGGGCAATTGTTGTGTGTTGGGCACCTTTTTTCTTCCACCTCATTATCTTGACAGTGTGCCCGGAAGACCCATATTGCGAGTGTTTCAGATCACTCTTCCAGATCCACGTATTGTTGCTTATGAGCCATGCACTTATTGATCCTGCTATCTACGCATTCCGCAGCGCAGAGCTAAGGCATACGTTCCGGAAGATGCTACTTTGTTCATGAGAGATGGGGATTTTATTTAACCTTTGATGATCTTCTTGTCTGTTTATTTTCATTACCTGAACAAAATGAACTAATGCGCAGTGCTAAATTAAAGCCAATCTGCTTCCGGACAGGAGGAGAAAAAGTCCATTAGACAAAAAAAAAAAAAAAAGTCTAATTTATCATCTAAAGTTACAATTAAGATATTTGCTGATGTACAGTTCAATTCCATTGAGATGCCTTCCATTTTTGCAACTTAACATGTTAAAGGTCAAATACTGCTGAATTAACCTGAGCCAAGCTCAGGCTTTTTTTCTGGATTGGTCATCAGTCAATCACAAGGCATGAATAGACAACCCTTTGTTAACACCCTGAACTGATTCCAGTCAATTGTAGACAGTTAGCATATGGGCATGTTTTTGTGATTAATGGATAAATGGAGGCATGCATGTTAGACCGGAAAAAATTGGTTAAAAAAAATAAAATTAAATAAAAACCCAGCTTGTACCGTGGGCGGGATCACAGCCTACTTCATTCATCGCTACACTCTAAAAATTGATTGGCTAAGAAAAACTACCAATCTAGTAGGTTAAGCTAATATTGGTTTGACCAATAGATTGGTCAGACATTGACCATTGCGGGTGGTTACGGGCATACCAATTTTATTGGTGACAATAGAAAATAAGTCTTGATAGATCACTTGGAAATACATTTATTGTATCAATTTATTATATTGTAAATGTAATTATTAATTATGGGATTACAAAATATATATTAAAAATAATAGTGTTTAAAAATGGAAATGTGTGTCTAGATAGATCATTAGGTGTGACCAGCTCTGTGGACTAGTGGTAGAGTGTCAAAAGGTAGATTGCAAATGTTGAGTGTTTGTGGTACACAATTCTACGCTTGCATAAAAAGCAAGCTAATTAAATATATTTTGGTTGTTTTTATTTGCTTTCTGAGTTGGTTAAGGTATTTATTATGTCTAGAAACTCACAAACAGCAAGACACTGTGTTCTATTACAGGTCGGGACAATATGTCTCCAGCCATAAAATTCAGTTGTAACCTTTTATTTCATCCTTCTGTATTTTCGGCCAGGGAATTGCTCTTCACCTTCTCTTTCACAAAGAAACTTTCTTTCTCAAAACTTTGTTATGTCATAATGGAATCAAATTACATCAAGGTAATTGCTATTGGCCACCCACTGTTCTTGTGATTAAAGAGTGCATTATTAGCACGTCTTCTTTTTAATTAGACTGTGAGATGTTGCAATGTTCGGCAGTGTTGCGTAACCTTTGCCTGCTCACTCCAGTGTAAGTACATTAGTGCATATACTAAAAAAATGTACTCTGGTAATTCTGTTCTTAATTAATTATGATTGGATCCAGAGGTAAATACGGGGAAAGAAAAGACAAATGTCATTCATCTTGTCAAACACAAATATTGCTAATAAGCAAAAATTGGCTTCCCTGTTTATTGTTCAAATGCTTTTGGAGGGGAGTCGCTGTGCTGTATGGGCCTTGAGTTCGACTGGTGCATAAAACATATTATTGTCAAGAAAATGTTGAGGTTGACTTCCCCCTTTAAATGTATTAAGTGTAGAAGTGTTAAAGTTCCGTGTATAAGTTAATGACTACATTCATGCTAGTGCAATCATCTTCACATGAATCTATGTATAAATATGCATATCTTAAAGTGGCCTTATATTGTTGGCAACCTGAAACAAACCTATGCAATTAGCATGATTGGCGGAGAAATAGGTATCTTTTTTTTTTTTTTTTTTTATCGCAAAAGATGTACAGTATAGTATCTTTGAGCTCAAATCATGTTTATATTTTTTGTTCCGTATACGTTGTCAATAATATACTGTACCTCCCAATAATTGTACTAATATTACTGTAACATAACTAGATCATATTTAGTACTACTACTGACCACATGCCAACCTGTAATTTGTTTCTGTAATATTAATAAAACTGTATATACCTACTATGTGTGAATATTACTGCTGTAATAATTTAATTTATCTCATGAGATAGCGTACCTATGAATCTATCAATCTATCTACAGTGAATATAAAAAACTCTACACTCTCATTGAAATGCCAGCTTTTTGTGACGTAAAATATAAAACCAAGAATACTGTTTTCAAAATTGCCCCTTCTCAAAATGGTGCATGTTAATGTGACGTCTGAATCTGAATGAAAATGCGCCAATCTTGATTCATGAAGGAAGAGCTTTATTAAAAACTGGGAGCACAATGAAGTGCAACAAACAGACACAAATGAAAAAAAAGTGACAAATTATTGAACTTAAAGAGATTATCTGAGCCTCAGAAGAAAGATGCCGCCGACTAAAATAAACAAATAACAGTCGACGCAAATGACGATCAAACCGCTGGATCAGGCAGATGTTGCCAAATAGGCAAGAAATCCGCCATCTTTCCTATGCTTCTCCTGCACTTTTGGTGCGAGCGGGATCTAGACTCTGCTCATCCACATCAACCCATTTGAATGACAAAACAAAAACACAAAACAACATAGGGCTTGCAGGAAATGTAATCAAGGCAATCTGTTCCACATTCATTCATTCATTCATTCCACATTTGGCCACAGTACATGGCAGATTAATAGTCATACAGAAAGAGGATATTTGATTTTATACAGTCAAATAAAAATGCAATCATTCATTTAGAATGATGAAGATTGTTTATTTACTGTATAAAATTCCATATAGAGTGCATGAAAAATGTACAAGCAATAACAATGTGTGCTTTTTTTTGTTTATTCATATTAGCTCAGGGAATGTGTCTGTTTATTTGAATATTGAACTGAAAAATTATTTTAGGGGGGTTTGATTTAGCTAAAACACTTCTATGACATGTTCATCAGGTTTTTTTTTTTTATAATCTTTGTTTTTATTGTCATAGAGTAAAACACAGGTTCATAACTGATAAAATAGTTTTAAAAATTCAGCTTAGTATTTACAGTTTTTATACAAATGTTGGTATTAGCAGTATGAGATGAGTACTGTATGTGATAAAAATGAAGATTATTCGGCTGCAGTGAACAGTAAACACAATAACAAAAGTGTCGACAACTTGACGGGACAGTTTCATATAAATGTGACATGATAGTATTGGTGTGAAAAAGTGGATTAAGCCGGTTAAGTCCCCACAGAAGACCCAGGTACCAAATGCACAACCATTCTCGTAATAACCTTTATTGCCATATTTCAAAATAAAAGATGAAGTAGAATTGGTATTTATTCACTGAAAGAAAGTCACGACAATTTTGCAAATGAAAAAGGGGCAATTCATTATTTACAGATGGCTCCAAAAGTAATTGATGGTATTGAAAATGATTGAAATGACTGAGCAAAAAACATACAGTGTGCAGTATTTTCACGCCCAGCAAAAGACTAGCACAAATTGCCATCAAACTGTGCGCATAGTTTGTGTTTTCTTTCGTTTTGGTATTTTCGCAGACGCGCACAGGCAATGGGAGCGAATCAAGACAGGGAAGGCACACGGCAGAAGTATAAGTAGGCTCGCTGGAGTCCATGTAGGAGATCATGTAAAAAAAAACAAAAAAAACCCACCTGCGATCTGCTGGAACGCCCACAGCATGTAGCACAAGTTCCCAAATATGCTAAAGGAGGCTAGGACCTCTTTTTCCACCTGAGTATCTCTCTACAAAAACAGAGCCCCACAAGAGTTTGTCAGTGAAAAATGGACCACCTTAAATCAGTACCCAAGATGTAGCTCTCAGTTTCAGAAAGGTTGGTGACCCCCATTATTACAGTATACTCATTTCTCACACAGTACAGGTGACCTTGCAGATGTAATTTCGGTGCTTTTACAATGTCCTCTTGTTCTTTTCGTGAAGATTCATTGTTTATTTCAGTATTTTTCTAACCACTGTGAACACTGAGATGTAATGAGTTAACATTCCTACATTTCTCTGGAAATTACACCAGCATCTGTGGACTCATTCTGGATCTTGTTGGTTTCTACCATTGACAACAATGAATTCTGTAAAATGTAAATACTGTATATAAATTTGGATTTAAATGTTATTGTTTACGTGTTTACAAACAATGGCTTAATCAGGAAGAAATGTATAATCTCAACAACTGTTTTTGTTTGTTTGTTTGTTTGTTTCTTTCTTTCTTTCTTTCTTTCTTTCTTTCTTTCTTTCTTTCTTTCTTTCTTTCTTTCTTTCTTTCTTTCTTTCTTTCTTTCTTTCTTTCTTTCTTTGTTTGTTTGTTCATTTGTTTTATAAAGGCCCATGACGCAGGAGTTTTTGCAAATTTGCGACCCCTCTGGCGAAACGCGGAATAAACGCCAACGACACGCACGGCCAAGATCATGAGCATGACGTCATTCTCAGATCAAACGTTTCCGGCCGACCGCGCCAACATTATTTCACTTTACAGGAAAATAGGGGCAAGAGTCATTGTGCCACAGTCGTGCTTTCTGTCCATTATACAATTCTTAAAACATGTGCGGGTGAAAAATATGGTTATTTTAACACTCCAATTTGAGTCTTAAGTTGCGTCATGCCCCTTTAACAACATTGTAGTGGTAATAGATTTTGCAGTATTTTTGCCCCCCTTAAACCTCACCAAAAAACAAATAAATAGAGTCAATTAAAAGAAAATCTGACTCATCATTAGCCTACACAGTAAATTCTGTAAATTTGACTCTATTTAAGAGTGGCAACAAATAGACTCAGTTTCAGAGTAATAGATACACTTGGAAGAGAGTAAACTAAAGAATTGGAAAAAGTCACTCAAGGGTTGAGGTACAAACTCACGACCTCCAGCTTGGCAGACTGCAACACCACCTGAGGTATACTGTAACTCTCCTACTGTTTGATTGTATCCAAGAGGAGACCAAAAAATAGTTTTTGGAAGATTCCCAGGTGACATGAGCGATATACTAACACACAGCAGGAGCTGCGTGGCTCAGGAAGTAGGTCGGCTGTCTCCCAAGATGAAGGTCCTGAGTTTTTTCCTCAACCATTGAGTGACTTTTATTTTATTCTTTTCCAATTCTTTTACTTTCTTTCAAGTGTAAATGTTACTCTAAAATTGAGTGTATTTGGTCCCACTCTAATAGAGTCAAATGTACTCTACAGAATTTACTGTGTAGTGCATAATCAGACCAATTTTGATTTATTGCATTTCATTCAACTGGTTTATGTCTTAACTATAATGTTTTAGTTTGTGTATGATTTTCTATGAGCCATATATATTATGTCGGCTTTTAATAAAGTTCCAGTGTTGAATTCCATTTCATTGCTCACGCTCTGCTGTTCAGCACTTACCAGTCAGAGCACAGATGCTGGTGTAGCAATTCCTTATCTTAAAACAGCAGAATATCTCCTTAAAAGTTTTCCTCATTTCCTGACTCCTGAAGGCGTAGATCATTGGGTCAATGACAGAATTGCACATGATGAGAATTAGGTACATGTTAAAATGGGACATGAAGCACACGCAGTAGAGGTTGCGCGGACAGGAAATCATAAGGATGAGATGGAGGAAGAAGGGAGCCCAGCAGACGATGAAGATCCCCAGGAGGATGGTCAGCGTGATGGCGCCCTTCATGCTGGTGCGCTGATGGATGCTGTTGCAACCGGACAGAGCTGCAATGCGCTTGACGTGCGAACGCGCCAGCATGAACATGTGGCTGTAAAGGGATGCCATGATGAGCAGCATGCTGAAGAACATGGCCACAAGGCAGATGATGACAGAGGTGGTATCGGAGTAGATGATAAAGATAATCCCGCAGCCCGTGCAGAAGGTCCAGATTCCCCCAATGATGCAGCCAGCTCGCCTCACTGTCATGATGTTGTGGTATCTCAGTGCATAGAAGATAGTAAAATACCTGTAAAAAAAAAAAAAAAAAAAAATCATTTCTATGTGACCACTAATTTGGGAAGTAAGTGTTGTGTGCTGGAGTCGGATCCCACAGCGCAGACACAAATAAGGCTTAACTATTTATTCACATCGAGAGGCATAGAACAAATTTGACTAGACAAGAAACTAAGAGAGTTGCACAGAGGGACAGAAAGTAATAATCCTGCAAAACATAAACAATTCTCAGACTGCACCTACAGACAGTGACTCGATCTGATTGGTTGTAGCAAGTAAAGGACTAAAGAACGACATCACATAGGTCCAGACATCACCTAAAGGATTAAAGCTCGACATCACATAGCCTAAAACTAGTTGAAACTAGATGATGGTTATATGATGGTTACATATGTTCAAAACAGACACTTGTTATATCAGTACAAAACAGACAATTGACCTCATGGTCGTGAACCCAACTTAACAGGTCATGAACTCAAACTTAACCCTGGATGACCCCAGACATGACAGTAAGTCTTTTTGCATGAAAAATGTGGGCCTCCTTCGGAGACCGGGGCTTTATGTGACGCTTTTTACACTTTTATATATATTTCTTGGAATCAATACTTTATACGTGTACCACATAAAAGACTATTCTTTAGTATATGTTTTGTTGTCATGTCATTTATATTTAGTGTCAGTGCAGCGTTCCAAGCACACAGTAAATTTTGTAGAATACATTTTACTCTAAACATAGTCTATTTGGTCTCACTCTAAACAGAGTAAAATTTACACTTGGATGAGAGTAAAATATTCAAAGTAAAATTGTAGATTTCACTCAAAATATTTTTCGTGTGTATGATTGAATTTGATGAATTTGCCTATCCCAAGAAAAACCTATGAAAGAGTTTTTCACTCAGAAATTAAATTTTATTAATAAATAAAGTATAAATAAATAATAAAGTAAATTTTCCAAGGGAGAGATTTTGACAAAAATTTATTAATAAATATTTATTTATTTATTTATTTATCCATCCAGCCATCCATTTTCTTATTCCTCACAAGGGTCGCTGGAGTGCTGGAGCCTATCCCAGCCGGCTTCGGGCAGTAGGCGGTGTATACCCTGAACTGGTTGCCAGCCAATCGCAGTTATTTATGTATGTATGTATGCATGTATGTATTTATTTATTTATTTATTTATTTATTTATTTATTTATTCATAAAATAAAGCCACCCAAGGGTTGAGGAACAAACCCACAATTTCAGGGTGGGAGACTACTCCCTGAGGCATGCCATTCCTTTGTACCAGGCCTGGACTGGCCATCTGGCATACAGGGCAGATGCCTGGTGGGCAGTGTTTTTTTAAATGATTATTTTCCTCCATTTTACAAGAGTGGTCCACAATTTAGAGGGACCAATCCATCAATCCATTTGGAAAATAGACAGCAAACTGAACCAACATCAGTCATCATCAGTAGCAGATCTACAGTATGTGTTAGGCAGGGGTGGTCAGGAGTCAGACCGGGCTTGGGCAGGCGGGCTTAAGTCAAAATGCCAGGGACGATTTTTTTGTTCCAGTCCAGCTCTGCTGTGTTCTAGCTCAGCTGGAATCTTCATACCTCCAAGAGTTTCTGTCTCCTTTTGGATATTAGCAAACAGTAGGAGCGGCAATAGCTCAGGTGACAGAGTGTCCATCTCCCAAGCTGAAAGTCATGAGTTCGTTCCTCAACCCTTAAATAACTTTAAAAAAACAAAAACAAAAACAAAAAAACTAGTAAAATGTGCTAAAAAATATTTCCTTAAAATTTACTTAGAATTTCCGAGTGAAAAAACTTCACTCAGTTTTTGTCATAGGATAGGCAAATTCTCTTGTACAAAATACTATAAGTAAAATTTATTCTCAATATTTAACTCTCTTCCAAGTGTAACAAAACATTTACACTCTAATGTAAGCTGTACACGGACAGCCTTTCACTGTGTAAAAGTGTCATTTCTTCATTGTTGTCTCAAGAAAATATATAATTAATATCTGTAGAAAGGTGAGGGTTATACTCCATTTGTGAGATACTGCGCATTCTCCACAGTTTTTCTGAAGTTTCAGAAAGTGACTGATTACCTGTCCACAGCGATGGCCACGAGGCTGCACATGGATGCCACCACAGAAATACAGATCATGGAATCAAAAACGTTGTCCATATGCCGGATGAAGTGCTCCTCCACCACCAGCTGTCTGTTGTTGAGCAGGTAAATGACGACGGTTTCCCAGGCGTTGGACACGCTCACTAACATGTCCGCTACAGCCAAACTGCAAAACCAAGAGAGTTTGTTACATTTCGTGACGGAAGCCATATTGTTTAGAAAATGACACGTGCCTCCTTTTCTAAGTTTGCACACATTTATTTTTATGGAAGTGATCAGTTCGTCAATCACTAAGTAGACATTTAAGGGGGGAAAATTACATTACTGTATTAGTAATTTAACATTGCAAGTTAAAAAAACAAAAAAAAAAACAAAAAAAAAAAAACACTTCTACATCACACGGCTTTCAAGTTGCCATTACAAGGAAGTGTATTATTTGTCATCTTTGTGCAACTTTCTTGGAATGCAAACTTCCAAGATTTAGCCACTTTTCTGTCGAAACACAAATTACATGCTTATCTTAGTACAATACAAGGGTTTTCTGTGCCTTTTTTTATTTATTTATTTATTTTTATGTTTTTTCCACCGTTATGCCACGTTAGCAAGCTTCAAGGCACTTTCAAAATTCCCTTTGACTGACCATTTCAAATGTCAGTGTGGATCCAGAGACACCAACCTTTTGAAAGTGATAGCTACTTCTTGTGGACGATGGAAATGGCTACCAGTTTGAAACACACTTCAGTTCACATTTGAATTATATTTTCATTATATTTTCTCTTTTCTCAGAAAATACTGATCATGTTAATGATTTCTAACCACACGATGATTTAACATGGTTGGAAAAAGGTAATTATCCATCCATCTATTTTCTTGACCGCTTATTCCTCACAAGGGTCGCGGGGGGTGCTGGAGCCTATCTCAGCTGGCTCTGGGCAGTAGGCAGGGGACACCCTGGACTGGTTGCCAGCCAATCACAGGGAAAGGTAATTATCAATAGACAATATTTTTCTGTAAATCTCTAGCTTGTACAAAGTGAGGCTTCCCATTTCAAAAACAACAAATTGTCACGATATGTGGAGCGAGTGGATGAGGGGAGATGGAAGCAAGGACCCACTGGCGGAGACACATGACAGAGACACGTGTGGAGACAGACAGGGATGGCTATATAAGGAACTTTATTGTCAATGAATAAGTAAAAGACGGGATGGGACGTGAAAGGACTGGGCGCCAAGACTCGAATGGGAAAGGGGAAGCTGGTTGACAGGACGGAACATGAGCAGACTGGTCGCCATGACTGGACTGAAAGTGGGGCGACTTGGGTGGGACGTGGGGTGACTTGGCTTGGATGTGAAAGACTGGGCTGGGACGTCAGAGAATTGGCTTGGACGTCAGAGACTTGACTTGGATGTGAAGGACTTGACTTGACGTGGGGGAAACCTGACTTGACAGCAAACGACACCAACACAGCACACCACAACAGGACAAGACAAGACAATGCTACCACACCACATAAACAAACACCACTGACTAAATACACCAACACTAACGAGACACTAACGAGACACTAACAAGACACACCTGGGAAACACAATAGGCTGAGAGCACTGATTGGTCACACATACTGGGAAAGGAAGACACATGCAGGTGGACAAGGAAGGAACGAGACAAGGAAGACAAACCAGACAAAAGACAACATGAACACCCAAAATACAACAAAAACCCAACCCCACCGAACCAAAACATGACACAATTAAAAAAAAAATGTGTATAACACAAATGTAAAATACAACATATGCTAAACATAAATCAAACTATAACTAACTTGTGAGAGACAAACTAAATTAACTACTCTTCCTTTAAAAAGATAATAATGAGCAAAATTTCATAACTACTATAAGGTCTCATGCCACACCTTTTTTAAAGCCATGATTTTTTATTTTTATCATTATTATTATTATTTTTTAATAACACTTGCTGTCGTTTTGTCAGGGTCGAAAGAAAATTTGGTTTAGAAATGCCCAGGGTGCAATTTGTCAATATATTCTACTTGGTCAAAAGTGCCGGGCATCTTGAAGAGTAGTTGCATTAATATTAACCTAAAGAAAATTCAACAAGATATTATTAATAACCAGTAAGGCGCCCACAAACAGCGATCATTTTTGTGCCAGTAAACAGAGCATGATTAGCATTATTAGCAAATGATATGTGTTGTCTGTGTAACTTTTAGTTTGTGCTCAAGTCAAGTCCTTACCTGCAGACGAAGAAGTACATGGGTGAATGAAGGTTCTTGTTCTTCACTATGGCCGTAATAACCAGGATGTTCTCTAATAAGGAGATGATCCCCAGGGTCAGGAAGACCTAAAAGAGGAAATTGAAGCATGGCAGTTTAAAAAAATAATAATCACAAAGTGAATTTATGACTACAGACAAGTTATTGCCCCCGACTACGTGACATCTATATATTCTTTTTCTTTTTTATGGCCTTGTAAACATTTTATGACTTGGAAAAATAATCTGCAGAATTCTGTTTCTGTGCCTACGAAAGCTAGCTGTAAATGTATACTGGATACATTGTCAGATGATGGTGAAAGAGAAAGAAAAAATATATTCATTCTAAGAATATCAATTATTATAGTAAGCTCTTGTGATAAAAATGATTCTGCATCGTTAAAGGTAACATGTGGAATCCCACAAGGGTCGATCCTTGGGTCAAAATGATTTATTTCGTATTTGAATGATGTATGTTTTGTGTCTAAATGTGTTAATTGCATTCTTTTTTGCAGATGACACAACTTTTTTCTGTTCTGGGACCCACTTAAATGATATTATTATCAATGTTGAATGTGAAATAAAATTGGTTAAGAAAATGGTTTGACCTGAATAAGTTATCTTTAAATACAAGTAAAACAAAATTTATGATATTTGGTCATCATCATTCAGTTACAATGGGAATAGGGGATGCGGAAATTGATAGCGTTTTTGACATGACATTTTTAGGTGTCATTATGGATCATAATTTGAAATGGAAAATGAATTTATACATTATCAAAGAGCAAAATCAATTGCCATATTATATAAGGTGAAGGATCCTTTGAACCATCATGCTTTGTATATTTTGTATGATTCTTCGGTTATTTGAAAATATGGGGGAATGCATATCCCACACATATAAGATCAATATTTATTCTACAAAAGGGAGCTTTAAAAGGATAATAACGAAGTCAAATAGTAGAACCATCAAATGGGTTATTTATTAAGTTCAGAGCTTTGAAATTTGAGGACTTGGTAAATTATGAAATTGCACTTATTATAAACAGCTTCCTAGTCACATTGAGAATATGTTTAAGATAAAACAAGTTGATACGACTTCCGACATTTTGACAGAATAAAATCTAGGACTAAATTAAAAGATCAATGTATTTCCATAAGTACTGTGTGAAATCATCTTGATGATGACTTGAAAGCGTGTTAGACAATTTAAATTTTAAATGTTTGTTTAAAAGTATAAAGTTATTGAAAAATATGAGAATGTAAGTTGGTGTTTGGATCATGTTTTGCTAATTTTATTATCATTTATGTTGTTTTTCTACCCACATTTTCCAGAAAATGTGTAAAAATGAAAATTACAACACGTGACTTACCTCCACAGCAATGTGGAGTTGCTCACATGCTGCAGGTTTGCTTGTCCCGCCCTGGCTGGCGTTGGACAGGTCCGGCAAAGTGGAGTTCCCTGTGAACATCTCCTCTTTGTAGGAGGACCCGAGAGTCACGTTCATCCCTGCAGGAGCTCTGGTCCAAATCACTGTCGCTCAAGTCGGGATGGCATTTTATTGCAGGCTGACAGAGACAGTACAGGTCAAAATATTATTTCGGGTACAAATTGAATTGGCGCATTTTCTCTGCTACAGACTAAAATGACTGCGAGATGGTAAGTTCTTCAATGGCCATTTTAATCAGTGCCCAGATCTCAACACAATAGAGCACAATCTCCAAGCCTGCAGGCAGGATCTGTCACTCCATATTTGTTGTGGCCTGTGAACGCTTGCCATACATTTTCCTTGACTTGCGCTTAATAAGCGAGTTATCCATCATTCAAATGATAACAATCAAATGCAATAAATAAGAGTTGATGTAGCTCAGCTTCAGGCTACCTTACACACGTGCTTAACTAATTAACGAATAAATACATAATAAATAATGAAACTAATTAGTGTAACGCAAAAAACAAAGCAAAACAAAAAACTAAACAGTAGCGCGGTATGAATGCAACTTCCAGCTGCCGTTCGAGAGCCTTCCTCGAGTTCCTCCAATGGAGTCAAAGCAATAACAACGGCCAATACAATCATAATGTTTTATAGCACAATAATTCACACTGATCAAACTGTTACCGGTACCCTTGTTCGTATCCTTCATTTCTAAAAAGGAAAACTAGAAACGATAAAATTGATGTTGCAATTTGGCCATAAGAATATATTGAAGCAGTTGATTATTCATGTTATTGTCATTAATTTTGTCTTTGTTTACATATTACAGTTTGTTTTGCATTTTGTTTCCATTCTGAACCAAATGTGAAGCAAACAATGACATTGAAAGCATCGTATGTGAATTTTGGCATACAGTTATACCCCTTTAATGTATTCACTGAAAATTGAGGTTCTTGGTAAAATAGTTATTCCCAAATATAAAATGTCATGTTTTGATGAAAAAAGTTCAAGTACACTTGGTTGTTTTATTTGAATTGAACCCATACTTAGATGCTATATTAAGACAATATCATAAAAAAACTCGTTCATTGTTCAAAATTTGTTTTCCAGGATGATAGGAAAGATGAAACGCTTAAGCTAGCCATGGGATACAGTAGCTGGTAAAAGAGAGCCTGTGTGTCCGCATCCTGTTTGCCAGTAATGAAACACTTGAATCTTCCCTGTAGGCAAATTAACACCCTTTCTCGACTTGTGACTTGTCAAGCAGATTCTGCAGCAAATTGTTTTGGACTGCAGCATTTTCCAAATAAAATAACCTTCAAATTATGTTTTATTTTGATACAAAAAAAGAACCTTGCATTTTCTTATCTTACTGTAAATAATTAAGATGCTCATAACTTGCTGTTTACAGTTTATTTGTAGTGATCCAACATTACATTCTAAAGGAAACATGTAACCTAAATATACTTTAAAAGCACACATAAATATAAATAATGTTCTTTTTTTTCTCTCCAATAAATATGGTAAATTTCTACGTTTGAATCCCTGCTCCGCCCATCCAGTGTTGAGTTTATTCTGTCAGTACTCGTGTACGTTTATATTACAAAAACATCCAAGCTCGATTAATTAAAGACTGTGGGCCCTATTTTCATTCCCAAGTGGAGTTTTCTTGCATTGAATCTGTCTGCCTTGCTCCTTGATCAGATCCACCAAAATCGTGTTACACCACCCGTGTTACTCGTTAGACCTGGTTTTACCGAGTCTAAAAATACATAAACTTTTTGTGACAAAATTCGTGGTACCCCGGGGGGCTTGACAGCTCGTGCACCGGACCCCCCAGAGAGGCGTTGCGCATTTACCAAATTTACGATAGACTAGACTTGCCCCGGCAATAGAATAAAGATGCGACTTTCTGTTGCCAAATTGCCATATCCACTGGGGGCGTGGCCTAGAGAGGCGTAGCACAGCTCAAATCTCCAGACAGAGTAGAGCAGACTTGCCCGATCATGAAAATGCACCCGTAAAATGCACTAGGGCTGGGTATCGATTCTAATTTTCCTCAATCGATTAGATTTCAATTCACAAGAGTTCAGTTCGATTTGATTTTGTTTTTATCTGATTTGATTCGATTCACTTCAATCCAATATTGATTAATTATGGCGCATCAATTCTTCTGAAATGTCAAGGACAAGATAAAAATTGCACAAATATTACATTCCAAATTAAATTTTGAGCAGGTTATTTAATGAAAGAAACATTGTGTTATAATCACTTAAGTGTTCTATAAACATGGACATCAGAAAGGATGAGATGAAAGTATTTTCATTATCTAATTCAATAATTGTACATATAAATTAGAAAAATTCTGAATCGTCTTAAAATGCAATAAGTCAGGTCGTTCATAAATGTAAGAACATACTTTTAAATTCATGTGAACAGTAAATTTCAAGAAAACACTAAGATTACAAAAAAAAATTGACTTTAACATTCGGTTTTCTTAAAAAAAAAATTATGGAGAAAAGAGATATAAAATAATCAATTCATGTTTTTTTTTTAATCGACATTGGGCTTGAAAAGGAAAATCAATTCGATATCGATTATTCAATTTTTTTTTTAAACCCAGCCCTAGTTTTTGCATTAATAGATCCCTCAAAATGATCCATCCTGGACTGGCTGGCAACCAGTTCAGGGTTACTGCTCGAAGCCAGCTGGGATAAGCTCCAGCTCCACCGTTGCCACCCTTGTGAGGAATAAGCGGTTAAGAAAGAAAATGGGTGAGCGGGTGGCAAAATTGGTTAAATCATCCATGGGTGCGGTGCGAATGGGAGTGTGATTGTTTGTTTGTCTATGCAGTCCTGTATTTGCCCTCGAATTGACAGGCAACCAGTCTGTAACAGCAATGCTGCTGTCAAGCAAGAAATCACGAGTATGTCATTTTTCTTGTCTTTCAGCACATCATCAAAAGTATGTTAACAAACAGCTGCATATAACGAACTCATCTATTTTCCATTGTAATACAGTATACACCGTAATCGTGTGTGTGATGCATACGATTAGAATTTATTAACAGTTAAAGCACATTGGCTGATCTCTTTATTGCAGATCAGTTTTCACGGAACATTCACTGCCTCTACTGTTGTTTTGAGAAACACAATTGACATATTTTTACAAACTGGGATGAAAATGTGGATGCAATTACAGATTATTTGCTTTTCTGCACCAACAGCTAATCTGGCATGTTTCATTCCCTTGCTGTTAGTTCATTAGTGAGAGAATAATCTTTGATAATGAAATACTCTTGAAAATAACATTGCAAACAAAACAACATTGTTAAACAATTACAGTAATATGCTGTTTGAAAACCTGAATGGAATAAGGTGTGACTTTTTCAGAATCAATCTAATTATGTCAGATGGGACATTGAGTTGTTAAATACAAAATTATGTCATTGGCTAGATTCTTTAGTTGGCAAAATCTAATTTGATATCAGAAACCACTCAGGTCAATTTTAACAAATGGATAAGACACCAGCTGTTTTGCTGAGTATGCAGATGAGCAATAATGAAGGACTCACCTCTTGCTGCAGCAGCGACTCAAAATCTTCTCTTTAGTGGTTTAGTGGACTGATTGGATTGTTCCTGTGTGGAACATCAAACTAAAGAATTCATGAACCAAGAGAGTGAGGATGCTGTGCAGCGAGGGTTTCAGAGAGAAAGTGAGATAGCGTGGGTTGGCTTATTAAGTGCATGGGAAAAAGCTTGCGTGTTTGGTGCGTGTGATGTCAGGAAGCTCATGACATCATTTATCAGCCATCTTCACAGTGGTTTGAAGCAGCCAGCGGTAGACAACTTATTTATTGTTTATTATATACTGTAGTGAAGTTTCTACACTGTAACAAAAATTCCACTATTTTTACAGGGAAAAAACGGCAGCTGTTATCAGGGAAATTCTGTAAAAAAAATAAAAAATAAAAAAAATACAGTGGAAATGTAAACAACGTTTCAGAACAACTTGTTTATTTTTACCGGTATTGAATGTACAATAAACAGAATCTGCAAATTTGTGTAAATTTTCAAGAAACAAAATAGTATAAAAGCAGCTTGTTCTTGGACAATAGTACTTCATTTGTGTTTCAAATTTGTCAGGCTGTGATTGCCATGGATGCCTGGAGATTACATTTTGTTGCCTGCAATCATGGTGGCCATAATAATAACCAGAACGTATTGCTGCTTTGGATTTTGGCCATTTTTCCCTTCATATTTGAGTCATAAAATTGAGGACTCCAATGTAAATGAAGTCAGGCAGGGATGCAAGGAGTACTGAACAAAACTATTAACAAAAACACTAGCAAAAGAGATGCTGATGTCAAGTGACTTTTTCTGAACACGCCCCCCTGCGGCAGGAAATTATTGGCGCAGCGTTGAGAGAGAGAGAGAGAGAGAGAGAGAGAGAGAGAGAGAGAGAGAGAGAGAGAGAGAGAGAGAGAGAGAGAGAGAGAGAGAGAGAGAGAGAGAGAGAGAGAGAGAGAGAGAGAGAGAGAGAGAGAGATGTGCTGCGGTAGACGTGCTGTGGTTTTCAATGCGCATGCGCAAGTCCATTTGACTCAAACTAAATATATATACCCAATTGGCTGGCAACCAGTTCAGGGTGTACTCCGCCTACTGCCCAAAGCTGGCTGGGATAGGCTGCAGCACCCCCGCGACCCTTGTGGAGGAGTAAGCGGTTAAGAAAATGGATGGATAAATATATTACCTGGAGGGCATGAAGACAAAAATAAAATTAATCGGTAGGAAATCCAAAACTTTATTTTGTGTCCTTTGGACATGTTTTTAGTTCAGCTGAAATCAAAATTGATGTCTGTCAATGCAAAATAAATGATTTTCACAACCAAATCAATACCTTTATCCTGTTATGAATGGATATTATTACTTCCAATGAATGATTGATTGCAGCAATTTTTGCAGTGTTAGAAGTGAGAATGTCAGCGACAGGATCATCTTGGGAATACGAAACAAAGACGTTTCAAACTGCGGCTGATGAACAAGATGGCTAAGCAGTCTCACCAGATGATACAGTATGTGAAGTCACACACAAGCACAACAGACATCCTAAATTAATGTTGAGATAAGTGGAATAATGGGGGAAAGGGTGATGTAGAAAATGTGAGAGAGCAAAGCATAGAAATGTAAACCTATATGCAACTCTGAACGTCGACTAGCAGAAAGCCGTGACACAGCAGCTGCTGTGAGACAGGAAAACAGGTCTTGCAGTTGCAGAGCAATTGAACCAAAGTTCTGGCTTGTTGCATTTGTCACCATTAAGAGACGTGAAGAAGCTGAAGAGGATAATGGGTGAATTATCTTGGACTGTACGTTCCCAACCGCTAACATCGGGATAGCCATGGTATGATCTGAAAAACAAAACTGTACCGACTTGAAGCCATACTCAGCAGACAGTGTTTGAGCAGATTTGAGACCTATGAATAAGTGCACCAGTGCTAGCCTTCAGCGGAAACTGGTGGACAATTGTTTTCGATGGCTGTGTTTGCTGGATTTCCAGACATTTGCTTTCGGGAAAATAGATTACAAGAACTGCATACAATTGTGAGTACAGAGCTCATTTTCATCAATTTCTGCAGGGCAACTCATACATTTAATGGTGACTAGCATGTTCTCACGAACCTAATATAAGTACTGTATGTAGAAGAAACAATGCACACATTTTCAGTGACTGAAATGGATGCAAAAACAAGGTCTAAGGGCTTACTTGGAGCAAGTTAAAAGAAGGAGTCATGTTGTATCACCTCGGACAAAACTCATTTCACCACTGCATTTCTTTGCATCTGGGTCATTTTAGTGCACTCTGAGAATTGGTGTTTGCTTGCCTTTTCTACTAAGACTTCCAATTCCATCACTTCAGACGTCTGTGGTGATTTTATTAGTCCATTAAAATAAACCAGTTAAAATTCCATGAAGCAGAATTTGTATTATAACTT
Organism: Festucalex cinctus; assembly: GCF_051991245.1. Taxonomy (NCBI): domain Eukaryota; kingdom Metazoa; phylum Chordata; class Actinopteri; order Syngnathiformes; family Syngnathidae; genus Festucalex; species Festucalex cinctus. Next base: position 18,625,597 of record NC_135417.1, read on the forward strand.
GTAGTTGTACACCTCAAAAGTCAAATAATGTGGATGTGCTCTGAAGAAAAATACTCAATAGCAATCAAAACCTTGACCTTGGCAGATATAGTGAAGAATAATTTTCTTCCAATGAAACATAAATTTAACTTACATACAACATATACGAAAGAGTATGACAGCGCAGTACATTCTGAGCAATATACCGTAATAGATGTAGCGCACCTCGGTAACAATGTTCCAGCCATGCGTGTGCCAGGCAGCCTCAGAGATACGGTCTTTTTAGAACTTTGTTGTTGTTGTTGTTGTTGTTGTTGTTTTTTGGGGGTGGGCGTCTTTAGAGTTTCTTCAGTAGGCTACAATAGAGATCCTGATGTTTCCGTCACGTTTTGACATGATAGAAAACCCATCTGCCACTTTGAGTAAACGCCAAACGCCACACCTGATCAGTGACTGACAGCTGTTGTGGACCAACTGCCACAACGAGAAGAGGCAAAAATAAATAAATAAATAAATAAATAAATTGCGCATGCTCCAGGCGACCAAAAGAGGAACCAATATGTAGCCAATGTTGCACTTTGTACATGGTGGCTAAATCAGCAGATGCGAACTGTTAGCACGCGCAAAATGTGGGGGAAATAATTCATTAGTACTGCTATATTTTAATAGAAATTATACAGTTGAATTTAATAACTGACCAACAACATAAAGACTATACAGTATAAATGACGGCAGCCGCGGCCGATTTAGCAGCTGCTAAGTTGTTAACGTACCTAAATAACACTGCCAAGACTTCGATGGCATTTTGACCAAACATAAATGGGAAATAAATCTGATTGTACAAACTTGTAAATCCTTTGTATGATCAGATTTGAAAGCGCTCACCAGCAACAGAGGGCCTGAGGGCTAATTCCACGTTAGCAGTGTTGCCAAGTTGGAAAAAAACAAAACAAAAAACTGACACTTCATCAGCAACCCAACATGTCCACCTCACGCATGAAAATCATGTCCTTTTCAAGTAACTGTTTGTTGGAAAGTTGACGGATAAACGCTGAAATCCACGCCATTGTAGCCCATTAATGCTGCTAACAAGTCCTCCAACAAAAACGACCATTTACGACCGTAACACTTGGTCGTAATTTAGCAACTTTTCTAAACGACCTATGAGGTTGTATTTTTTGGAGGACTGTCTCGCACATCAGTACCACCATGGCAGTGTACGTGGGCTCTGGATGGCGGAGTGGTTACTGTCACTTGCCTTTGATGCAGGTGGCGTGGGTCCACCCGGGAGACCATGTTTGTATGTATGTGTGAGTGAGTGTACTTAAAAAATGTATTTAAAAAAAAATGGCATTGTACTGTATCTGTAGCCATTTGAGGCCCTGAATTTGGTAGTTTGAGGGTCAACTGCTTTCAGTTGATATTGTTTAACTACAGCTCAGATTGTGTAGGCCTGTTATCAAGTGTGTTTGTCCAGGCTCATTTTCATGTTACACAATCTGTTTTGTTGTTGTTGTTGTTGTCTAACATCTTTCGAAAGACTGCCCAATAAATGGGATATTCTGCCTTCTCCATCATCTTCTTTCTCCTCTTCCCTCTCCATCCTCACCTCATCTCTAGTTAATATGTTGCATTTGGCTCATGTTTTAAGATGAATAAATACAGTTTGAGTATATTCTGTTGGCTGTCTTTTGAATTTATGAGATGGGCAATACTTTTTTTTGGTCCAATAAACTATACCAGCTCAGTGGATAGTGGTCGAGTGTCCACCCTGTGACTAGAAGATCGTGGGTTCAATCCCTGCCCGGGTCATATCGAACGACTATAGAAATGGAACCCATTTGCCTTCCTGCTTGACATTACGGGTTAGAATTGGGGGAGGATAGATGACCAAATGGTCCCTGAGCGCCTTCTGCGCTGCACACTACAATCAGTGGTACTTCATAAATTGTGAGAATTTGTATTTGATTATACATAAATTAATTAACTGGTATCAAAGTCAATATGTTAATTCAGTTAAAAGTAAATAAATTAGTTTGGTTTCGTAACTAAAATGTTAAGAAAATATTTTGGATCAAGGCCAAAAATGAAGTTTGGTTCAAGTGAAGAAAATTGATTTGACATTGTTTCATAAATTGCACAGTTAAGGCTTAGTTGTAAAGAAGAAGAAGAAGCTCTTTAAAGAAGAAGCTAACTAAAACCCTAACCTTGCATGACAAAATCAAATAATGAAATTATTCAGATTTGGACCATGTTAAATACTTTGCCTGTAGAGGAGAGACATAATGTGTATGAAATGAGAAGTTTTGAAAATAGAAATGGATGAAGTGGACAGAGCTGAAGTCTGTTTCAGAGTAGAGGCATGGAAATACATGAATACATAAATACTTAGGTGTCCCTGTGACACGTCACTTTCACATCTTGCCTTTTTCATCTCAATTTGTAATCGTTATTCTTGATATAGCTAACTTATTTTGACACTAAACGTTATCTAAAACACTTTTCATGATCCAAGTGCTCAGTATGTGTCTTGTGAGCGCTTCGAATTAAAAGGAGGCCTTGTACTCAAAGAAGGTTGTGTCACAGTGGGAAATCCTTTGTCTACAGCTGAGTTACGACACAAAATGGAAGCAATAATCCCATGATGTGTTATCCTTTTGCATGCACATGACTGGAATAATCATAAACGCTCTATCACAAGGTTTTTCGTGTCGTGATTTAATTTCTTCAGGCATGTTTTCAACTATACATAAGTGTATAGTTAAATGGAAAAACACAGCTGAATAACAGAACCAGCTGCAGCCTCTAATGAATTGTATTTGGTTTTATATGATACAGCTCGTTATGCAACATCTTCATTTAGATTTATATACATGTGCTCACAGAAATATAGTGCTGTCTGACTGTTTATCATTGCTCTGTTTTTATATGGAGTCATGTCAAAAAATATTTCGGTTAGGGAAGGCAGATATTTCTGAATATGAATTTGTGCGTGTCTATGGAAATACCGAAAGAAGGAAGACTGCACCCATGTGCACATCTATTAGTACACAGAGTGAGAGGGAGGTGCAAATTCTGATTTAATGTAATAAACTTCAGAGTAGTTACACAAGTACATTTCTGATAAGATGTTTTGCATGTTGTGCATTTCATATAAAAGTAAAAAAGAAAAAAGCCAAAAATTCATTTTTGTTATTTTTCGTCCTCCCTATAGGGGCTGGTTTACGCCCCTAAATATTGCCTACTGTTAATCAGTGTTGTACCTGAATGAGTTAAATGAATGAAATTCACGAACTTGTTCATATTTTGGGAAACCGTGAACTGAACGTAGTGAATTTTTGTGGTCACTCATTCTGGTTCCTGTGAATGGTTTTTACTAGTTCATTTTCGTTCAAGATTGCCAGGTTCCGTTAGACTTGCAGGAGAAAATATTTGCCTTCATATTATGTAAATAGGGGATAAACACTTTATTTGACAACCCGCCGCATAATAAGCTTGGCAAAAAAAAAAGTTGGGAGTTTTTTAACGGTTGGTGACAAATAAGGTAAGTTTCTGTTAACTAGTCCATGGCAGGAATAAGACCGTTTTCCCTTTGGATTTAGCTTGGGGGAAATTGTGAACTACACAAGGAGCCAATGTTTTCATACGTTTCAATGGTGAAAGATGATTTGAGATATGAGTGTTTTGCGTTACAAGCGTTGTTCCAGAATGAATTCTATCCCTTTTAAGTCAAGGACTGTGGCTGAGATTGATCATAAACAACAGGGCACAGTAGTAGGTTTTGTCTAATAAAACAAGCTGTTCATTGACATAAATGGCCAGGAAGTATTCTGAAGAAATATGTTGTCGAAACAGAAAAAAAACAAAAACAAAAAACAAGCAGTCACATGGAGCTTTCTATGGGTTGTGTTTGGTCTATTTCTGTCATGGTTTGGGTTGGGTGTTTGTCTTGTTTGTTTCTATCATGGGTTTGTTTTTTTGTTGTGACTTTATTCTCAAGTTTTGTTTTGTTTTTTAGTCAGTCTTGGTCTGTGTTTTGTTTTGTTATCATTGATCCTAACAATGGTCTTGTTGGGTGTCCTTGTGTGTCAACCAATCAGTGCCCTCAGCCACTTGTGTCTTGCCCAAGTGTGTCTTGTTATGTAATATGTGTGTGTGTGTGTGTGTGTGTGTGTCTGTGTGTTTAAATACCAATCCATCCATCCATTTTCTTAACCGTTAAATCCTCACAAGGGTCGCAGGGGGTGCAGGAGCCTATCCCAGCCGGCTTCGGGTAGTAGGTGGAGTACACCAAGAACAGCTACGATTTCATTTTGTTTAGGACATTTCTGTATTTTGTGGATGCGTTATTTGAAAATTTCTTGCGGTTGACCTCCAACTATGGAATGACCCACATACCAATAATGTGTGTTTGCTCTTATTTGCGTCATTATAAATCAGGTTTGCTATTTTTTTTTTTTTTTGGCACCAAACCCTTTCAAATTATGAATACATTAAATGTATAGTCAAACCCTATAACAAGTTCCAACTGGGAAATTTAAGTTGCATTCATTTGTTCTTATTTTGGCTTTTAATAAAGTACACAAATACACTGCTGGTGCCACCCACTACCTAGCCAGACACACAAAGATACAATAACTACTTTATTCCAGCACCACAACTAACCACTTTTGTTCTTAAATGATCTTGACAGGGATGACCTAAATTCTACTTGTTTTTTCTGAATAGATGTAGTGTGTTTTTGTTCATGCAGGGGGAAAAGTTTCTTTTTTAGAGTATTACCAGGGGCATACCATGATTTATAGAGGATGTGAGCAAACATAGTGTGTGAGAACATTTCACAAACAGCAAACAAAGTCTGAGCAGTTGTTTTTCAACATTTTTTTTAACAGATTTGTGAAAAATATGTATGTGGAATTGATGCCAGCCAACCAGTATAGACTGCACTACCCTTAAGAGCCATGGTGGTTAGACATGTTTTTCTGCTCTGCCTCTTTCTTCTTCATCCCCTCCAACTAATCCTTAGGCTTTCAAAAATTAAGATGTAATTGCATTATTTTTATTTATTTATTTATTTTTACAGGTGTTGGCCTATACTCCACAAGTCCTCCTTTGATGTCAGTGGTGGAGCAATTGTTGGGGTGTGACACCTATACTGTATATAAAAATATGTTAGCATTTTGACCTGAAATATTGCATTACATCATCAATTCTACTACAGGAAAAAGTCTGCCTAAACCCAGCAAAAGAGTGGGCAGTCAAAAATAACGATGCAGTGCTCATCGTCTTAAATTGCATTCAGTGTTAGAATGTTTTGAGCTAATGAACAGTTTAATTTAATTCAAACAGTTTAGTTCATTTCTGATGGAACGTATGCCTATACAACAGCGCTTCAACATTGTTGTGATTGGTCAAATGTTTGAGTTTGAGTCTTTTGATCTGAAACCCAATTTTTTTACAGTCCAACAAAAACAAAGGAATTGACCTTGCCGTTCCAATACTTTTGAAGGGCACACATCACATATATTGGGTTATATTGCCACCCAGGGGCGACATTTAACAGGACGTTGGGACAAGATAAATAAATATTCAGAGAGTTGCTGGGAAAAAAAGACAATATGTACACGAAGAGTAATATAATTATTTGGACAAATATGTAGTTTAAAGTGATTTTGATTCTGTTATTGGCATGGCATGCGTTTGAAATTGAAACGGTAACGTTAGCAGTCAGAGAGAAGTTGAGAACTACGTTACCCATGATGCACAGCGGGCTGTGGTTACGTACTCGTGCGCCATGCACTCTCTTCCGCTACAGAAATGTGGTCCTTGACCGCCCTAGTGCCTGGGCAGATTGACATGGCTTTCAGGCTTCAAGATTAGCGCTATTCGCACCTTTCAACGCGTGTCTCTAATCGTAAGTGAGCTCTGTTCTTTATTAAATTGCATTTTGGGCAGGAACTAAACAGGGCGACATTTCCTCCGTTCCATCTCCAATTAGCGGCTAGCTAAGTGCTAAACCAAGAGCCAAAACACAAAGTTGGCAGCACTTCCGAGATTTGGCCTTGAGAATAAAACTCCATGCGAGAGTGTCTGTACAATGAACAAACGAAGCCTAAAACTTCAGTTTTGTGCCGCGTTGTATTCACTTGAAGAGTTAAAGGAATCTCTTGTCCTCCAAACATGAGCTGAGCAATGTCAACTCGTAGAGATATGTCAAGGTAGCAAACAGTACTGTGATTTCCGGTTGGAAGCTGCGACTTAAAATGCTACGACCAATAGCATCTGCTTATTTAAATGTATCTCTATATTTGCAATGGATGACTTCTTAAATAGGCTGCGTGAATTTGGTTAGCTGATAACTGAATGTAATGGGTGCATGCTGCTTCATAAAGCTGAATAAAGCAGGTCTTATCAACATTTCTGATAGCTGTCAAAGCTTGAAGTTCACCTAATGACTTGTTTTGTTTCTGGTTGTGCGTGCATGATGAAATCGTGCCTTCATAAAGTCTTAGTCGTATAACCAGTGGGGCAACAAGTAAACTTTTGTAGTTTATAAACTTGAGACTGATTTGTTTTGACTTCTTTTCTGTAGCTGCAAGTACTATACCTCATTACTGGCATACTGAAATTTTGATATTTTGATTATGCTTGACCTGTCTATAATCAATTGAGGTTCATTGCCTTTACCTCAATCATCTTCCTTTACCTCATTTTTTCTCTTTTCATTTAAGTGACTTAACTTCTGACTTAACTTACCAAACTGATGTGATTTGATTAATAAATATGGCGCTTGTCAAGCTTTAGTTATTTTTTCATATCTCAAGTAACTATAATGTTGAAAATTCTTCATTTCCCCTCCCCATGTCCTGGTGGGATTCATAAGACGAACTGGAATGTTAATACTGTGATTTCCCCCCTCTTACCTTCAGTGTGTCAGTGAAGGTGGCAACCATCGAAAAAGGCAAAAGATGATGTTCATGCAGCACATCATCACTCGAGGCACACTGCAAAGGGTGGCAGCGGTGCGTCGGTTAGCGCCGGTTGTTGCTGTCCACGACCCACCACAGTCGTCATGCAGGTGCGCCCACCGCCCGCCCCCTCCCCACCCTGCAGGTTTGCACTGGTTCTCAACATCACCATCCAGCATGGCGGCCCATCAGCCCAAACATCAGCCGCCAGGTGGAGGAACGTCCATTTCTTCACCCGAGACGCCGTCAGATAAGCAAGACAAAGACGGGCCCGGTGGTGAGGAGGTGGACCCTCTTCAAGACAAGTCCATTGGTCTTGCTCAGAGATTTAAGAAGACCTTCAAACAATATGGGAAGGTGATGATCCCTGTGCATCTCATCACGTCCTCATTTTGGTTTGGAACCTTCTATTATGCTGCTATGAAGTAAGTGCAAAATGTACTTCTAGCTTTTTCTTTTTTCTTTTTTCTTTTTTTTTTATATACATAAAAAACAATATATCAATAGTAGTATACATAATGATGATTTTCGGCGCTTGCATCTGTGATTTTGTCTGTTTATTTTTGTTTTCACCAATATGACGTGTCATAGTTTTGGTTACTGTTATCACAATTGAACCTTTATATACTGCTTTTATCTCTTTTTCTGTGATAGCTCCGTATTCTCCATGTACTCCATGTACTTAGCTAAGTAAACTAAACAACCAACCAATAGAAACACATTTTATTAAGTTCTGTTTTTTATTAACCTCCATTGTCCAGCAGAAATGCCTATTAAACATACTTGGGAAGATTGCATCGCTCGTATTCACGTTGTTTGAATAAAGAGTGAAGAAACTCATTCTTCAATGTTAAACACTGAATAGATGTGCCAGGGAAATTAACCAAGTGCCAAAAGCCCTTGATACTTACAGTGGATATAAAAGGTCTACACACCCCTATTCAAAGCCAGGGTTTTGTCAGATAAAGAAAAAAAAATGAGACCAATCTAGAGCATTTCAAAACATGTTCCAGGATTAATTTGATTTATAACATGTGCAAGTCAGTTGAAAATAATATATACAGTTTTGAGAGGGCAAGTAAAATATATATATATATATATATATATATATATATATATATATAGTAGGGGTGTGAATTGCCACGTACCTGACGATTCGATTCGTATCACGATTCATAGGTCACGATTCGATTCGATACCGATTAATCCCGATACGAATTTATAAGTCGATTGTTGCGATTTTTTTTCATTCAAATTTAGAAAATACTAATCAGTAAGCTTGTAGAGTGTAAGATTTATATGAAAATGTATTATTTATTTATCTGAAATTTCAGTCTTATAGAGGTTGTAATCTGTTTCATGTTTAAACAGCATTAAAATAAAATATTAAGGCTTAATGTTCCGTTCATATAACATTCTTCCATGCTTAAGGTGTGAATCCTAAAAAAAAAAAAAAAAAAAAAAATCGATTTTGCCTATTATTGAATCGATTCGAGAATCGCGCGATGTAGTATCGCGATATATCGCCGAATCGATTATTTTTAACACCCCTAATATATAGACATACATACATACGTACATACACACACACAACTTTTATACTGCCAGCCACATCTACACTCATGTTCAATAGGAGTTGACGCACATTTTACACCATTTAAAAGTGGCTCTGATTAAAACCCAATCCAACTCAACTGAAATCTATTTATAAAAGCTAGAAAGCTTCCATAGTGTCAGACGGATCTCATTATTGGAAGGCATCAGTCAGGTGGTTACAAAAGACATTCCTAGGCATTAACCATTGAACATAGTGAAGACAGTCCTTCAGGCTTCTGCTCAAAAGCTGAGGATGAAAAAGCAACTTTTTAGTTTTGCTTGAGTTGATGTATGTCTTTGCTAAGTGACCACACTAGCACCAAAACGAAAATGTGTTTTTATGTACGTCAGTTAGTTTTGCTCATTGCACACTATTGCTTTTTATTGTCCATAAAAGGTATAATAAATAAATATATAAATAAATTAAAACTGTATGGATAGGTCCATTGAATATTGTGAGTGGTCGAAAGTTAAAAAAAAATAATAATAAATAAATTAATAAATAACATGGTTATCACACTTCAATGAGAGGAGCCAACTCTTGGCTAAAATACCGCAAGAGGGGTATTTTTCCCCCCCACACAAAGGAAGTCGTATTCAAGGTGGAACAAGTTTTGAAATTAAGTATGACAAACATGGCAAATTGAACTGGGCTGCTGATTTACAAAGGAGCGATTTTGTGTAAATTGATACACATTTGTGCATGTATGAATACAATAACTGTGAAAACAACAGTGTGGAAACTTTTGAATATGTGCCCAAAAATTTCAATGTTTTTTTTTTTTCTTTGTATTTCTTCCCCAGAGGTGTGAATGTAGTCCAATTCCTGGAGATGATCCATATGCCAGAATCACTTGTTGGACTATTGAGAAACTCATCTAGTGGCTACGCTCTGACTGCTTATGCCTTGTACAAGGTAATTCAGTGCATTCATTTATTTGCCAATCATATTGAAAGTTTTGTCATGACAGAATGTGCAGTGAGTTTTGAACAATGCTATTTGGGTCCCATTCCCAAGTCCTCAATTATGAAACATGTAACATGTAAAAGTTTGACAGGTTCATTATGACAGTTGCTGCCAACACAAAGGGGTGTGGAATTAAATGCAGTTAGCTAACGACCTATGCCGTCAGATACAGAATAGTTACTTGGGTGTTTAATTTATGACTTTCGGTATGAACTGGAGTCTTAGAGGAGGTCACTCCGACAATTGTTTCTCCTTGAGAGCTGTCAGGAATATGATGGATACAAGCCATTAAAAAGTGAACTTGGCCCAATTTGTCCTGCAGTTTTCAAATCTATTGAGATGCTGCACAAGTGGGCAGTATAATGTTTATCTGCTGACCAGTCTGTCTGTCTGTCCTCTTCCAGATCGCCACCCCTGCCAGATACGCGGTGACTCTGGGCGGCACTTCTCTGTCTGTTCAATACCTCCGAAAGCACGGCTACTTATCCACACCGCCGCCAGTCAAGGAATACTTCCAGGACAAGATGGAGGAAACAAAGGAGAGGTTTTCGGAGAAAATGGAAGAAACAAAAGAACGCTTCTCAGAGAAAATGGAAGAGACTAAGGACAAGCTGTCTGAGAAGCTTCAGGAAACCAAAGACCGAGTATCTGAGGGGAAAGCGTTTTTTAGGAAGAAAAATGAATAGACATCTAATTAAGGTCTGAAGTGATCAAGGATTTGTGGCCACCTCGGAGCCCTTCTGAGATGCATTTGTCTTGTAAATGTCACCTCTCACAGCCTGCTCTTTCCTTGTTGTCTACTTATTAGGAAAATTCATGTGCTACATATGCCACACAGCGCAGTACAGTCTAAGTGTAGACCAGACAACAGCTTGGCAAACTGCTGGCACGGCTTCCTTCTGGCTCCGCCCCATGCGTCTGCGTTTACAGCAGCTCAAGTGATCGGAGCTTTAACTTTTTGTAATGTATAGGAAGTTAATAAAGATATAACAACCTAGGAATGACACTTGAAAATCCTTATGGTTGTTGTCAAGCACACACTTGAAGCATGTACAAGATGCTGGGAGACTTTCAAAAGGCTCAATATCACCTTGTGTCTTGTGATTTTTTTTTTTTTCTAATACGGATATGTAATATTAGCTTAGCCAAAACTAATTTATGACAATGACCACCCATTTAATACAGACCAACTAGTGAGACTAGTAATGAATGAAAATCAGGTGATTAATTGTACTGTAAAGCAGCAATATACAATCACAAAAATACATTGACACAACTGCAATGGATGAAAACAATTATTTGATCTACAAATTAAAGTTGTGTGACCCACCAAAAAGTGTGTAATATGTATCTTTTGTTTTTAATCATCACTGCCGCAAATTGAGATCGCTGATGTCTTTTATACAAGAAAGTAAAAAGCCAAATTTCCCTGCTATGTCCCGTTTCAGTATGGTAGGAACATCGACTCACTGCATATGCAATATCGTTCGGAAAGCTATTATAAGGCCTTAATACCTTGTCACCATTGTGTGATTAATGAGCCAACCTCCACCCCATTTATTGCCGGATATATGTTCCAGACCCACACACAATAGGTGAAAAGGCTTTAAAACACGATTTCGAAGCAATGTTTAACATTCAGTGCAGTCCTGCTTTTCGCCAGGAGAGGACACTATCACCGAGGGTTCAACAGCTGAACCCATTTTCGAAGCAATTTGTCCAAAGCGGTTAGTAGCAACATAAAAGCTTCATTTGGACAACACTTCGCATCCATGTTCTGGTCAAATATGCTGTCCACTGTTTAAACATGTCTAAACAGTACATCTCCATTCCTTTAAAACAAAAACATTTTTAAACCATTTTATTCACAATTATTTCTTCACCAAAAACAACAAATGCACATATCTTTAATATTAGTTTAATCACGAACATCAAAACTTTGTTTTCTCAATCTGAAACCCAACTTATTAAATAAACCCTATTGACAATTTCGAGTTTATGTCACAAGTCAAAATGGCGGCCTTACTCAGTGAAATGACGTTGGTGGCACTGTGTGAGCTGCTTTGTAGACAAATGTCCACATGGTTTCTCCTGTTCTGCGATCTTACTAAAAGCAAGACCAGAGAGACTTCCTTCTGTAGTACGCTCTTGTAGAGCAATAAACTCTTTTGAAAATCTTCTTTTCCGTTTGTGAACAGTTTTAATTAAACCTCGAATGTTCTTAACTGAGCTCTCCGAAAGGCTATTTGACCTTGACTAGTTGTGAGCTTGACATGTGGCGACAACTCCATGTGGTTGACTTGGCAGCCTTTTACAAGAGTGGTACTATAATTTTTCACTTGAATTTGTACTTTGTACTACTTAAACAGGTTTTCGTATTTTATTTTTTATTTTTTTTGTCAGGCTTCTCGACGGCAACCAGCGCTGACTCATGGTGTAGATTCATGTATTTCCTTTTTTTTCGTCTGAATTTCTCCTGTCTCTGAATGTTCCTTTCAGAACGAATAATAGTTTTTGGGGTCACGGTTTTGTTAACCTGTATTTTATACTCTCTTGGTAGTCCTTCAAAAACAAACACTATATGCCAAAATGAATTAAGGATGTATAAAATTGATTTGCAAATCCTTTATTCAAATGAATACACTAAAAAAAAAAAAAAAAAGACGTGTGAGAGAGAAGTTAAAATGACCTCTGCTGTCCAAACTCGTTGATCTGCTTATACAGTCCAGTGCCCCCCACTCCCAGCACAAGCACCTGTCGGCCCCCACATTGGGGGAATGACAAAGAGGACAGAGCGGTGCTGCAATGCCACGAGGGAACGCAGGGTAAAGACAATCCGCGTCCCTCGGGTGCGAGTCAGTGTCCGAACATGACTCAAGTGTCAGGATGCTTCTCTGATGGCTGGGGTGAAACGCAGGTCAGGAGACAATCAGACCAAAATTATTTGAATTTATTTTTTGCATACATGAATCTATTAAAGTTTTATTTAACATATGTTAAGTCAATATGAGCTGTTCATCCATCAGTCGCCACTAGGATGCAGTGTTCCTGCATCTATTCCTTCTCAACGTGGACTGCTGCACTGAACGCACTAAAGTAGTTGTTCTGAAGCGTATCAAATGCCTCATAAAATAATACTGAACTCTCAAAGTACTACTATCATGATCAACATTAGGCTTACGTTTTCATAAAACATAAGCTAAGTTAACTAACCTCTAGGACAGGGGTCAAAATAGCCATTTTAGGTCAAAATAAATAAACAAAAATGTGTCTGGAGCTGCAAAACATTTGAAGATTGCCTTGAAAGAAATGATGTTAGTGTTAGTCTAATGTACACATTTATTTTCTTCTACCCTTCCTCTTACCTTTTTGGGTTTGTTTTTGTAATTTTGCATACTTCATTTTTCATACATTTTTGGCAACGTTTTGGACATAGAAAATTTTCTGCCTCTCTTTCTTCCCTTTTTGGACATTTTATGGCTATTTTTGGACATTTTTTCCTGCCTTTTTGCTATCAATTTTCTAACATTTTTGACAATTTATTTTGAACATTTTCTTTTCATCCTTTTCTTGAATGAATTTTCTGCATTTTGGGGCAATTTTATAAACACATTATGGTAATTTTTGGGATTTCTTATTTAGTTTTTGGGCATCATATAATTTTTAATGTTTTCTTGTCTTTTTTTTCCTGACTTTTTTTTTTTTTGCTTTGCAATTCCAAAGGTATTTTATGGTAATTTTAGGATTTATTATTATTATTTTTTGACATTTTGTGTTTACTTTTTGAGCATGTTCTTTTCTGCCTTTTTAATTCAATTCTCTGACATTTTTGGCAATTTCATGGACTGTTTATGGTAAATTTCTCCTTTTCCTCTTCCTTTTTGGACATTTTATGGTCACTTTTAGGACATTTTTAGGTCATTAAAAAAACAAAACAAAAAAAACACTTTTTCATCTACCTTTCATCTCTTGCTCTGACAACGTAAAGAATTTGGACTGACATTTTTGAATATTTAATTATTATTACTGATATTTTTTAAAAATCTAAATCAATTCATTTAAAGAATATTTTAGCTAAAAAATAAAAAAAAATATGAAAAAAAAACATTCATTTCTACTAATTATTGATTGCGATCCACAGGGAGCCAAGAAGAGGGACTAAAGAGCCATATGTGATACCAGGAGGACAAGTAAACACAAAGTCAGTCTTGGCCTCAAGCCTGGATGGATATGAAAAACTGTCAAAATGTCACCCCCCCCCCCCCCCCAAAAAAAAACAAAACAAAAAAAAACAAAAACAAAACAAAACTATTTTCTGGAATAAGCTGCAAAGAATACTAAAGCTTAGTCAGTTGGGGTATTCCTCATTTATTAGTACAAGTGTAAATAATGTTGAAATGTTACTAAAAGTGTCAATTAATATGCTCATTTTTGATTATAGAAGTGATCATTTCCATTTCCTTGTGAAATGTTTGAAGTAAGTTCTTTCTTTGATCATGACCAACAAAGCAGGAACTTCCCTGAAGCTCAGGTAGTGTGGCCAAGATGTAGCTGAAAGGATTTGTTTGTGTGTCCTACTTGAAAAAGGGCAAACTAAGGAGGAATGTGAACAGCAACAGAGTTGTTGTGCTCCTCGCAGCATTTTTTTTTTTTCCTCCCTTCTTTTGCCGCAGAAGGTTACAGAGCGGACAGGAGGCGGGGCTATGCCCACCTTTTCCCTCTGCAGACAAGACAAGTGAGTGGAAGTACTTTGAACATTAACTTTGTTTCACTCCTCTGAATGTTATGACAAGTTGCCAGATGGGCTCTGTCTATAAATAAGTCTGTGTTGCTCTTGAATAATATACCAAGACGTATGCTTTTATGCATATCATTACTTTAAAGGGCAGTGGGAGTCATTTGCTTCTGGCTCAAGAGGATCTATGCTCCAGACTGTTGAACAAAAAACACGCAGTGAGAAAGAGTTTGATTTTTAATGTAGCCTGGATTTGACCTTCACAACACAAGGCTGCGTATCACACAGAACAAATCAGCATATTTGCTGTGTTTTGGGAAAAAGAAAAAAAAAAAAAAACTTTAACTCAGCTCACTGACAGCAGCACTTTAGTAAGTTTGGATTGAGAGTTGAGGCAGAATCTGAGTTTTCTCATTAAACTTGGACATTTACTTCATTTTAGAGTCTTCATGGAAGCTTTTGGAACATGTCAAGATTCAAGAAGTGACGAGAGGAACCGCAGAAAGCTGAGCAAGCAAGCAAAGTCCACACTTGAAGGCCTGAGACTGGATCCAAAGACTTAACCTCAGAACTCCGAGGCAGATGTGCAAACCACTTTTCCACTGTGCTGCCATGTGTAAATTATGAAATTAGCTAAATAATGTGACAAGTTACATGGATGTACTGACACTTGTACCTAGGTAACTTTTTACTTTTACTCACATTTGAAAACAGGTATCATGTGCTTTTTACTCGTTACATTAGCAAAACAGGCTTGTGACTTCAACCTTCAAAGATGACAAAAATGTAGAAAAGATGATAACTGTAGAGTCCAAAACTGCCAGCCATTTTAGAAAATGTAAAAATGTTCAATACCAATGCGATATTACGTTCAATAATTATATAAAAACCGAATCTATCAAATGACAGAATAGACTCTTTACTTTTTGCCTCGTCCCATCTTTTATAATTGACAGTCGAAAAATGTAGGTTGCACAAAATAACAGCCATTACTCACATGGACTCTCAAACTGTGTTTATTTCGTATAAAAAGGGGCAATGATGTCATCTACCGGTGGTTGGCTGTTATCCCCACTCAAAAAATATATATAATTGACAAGTATACTTGTCAAAGGCAGCGAATGAGTTAATCAAGGGCCAGAAAAATAAATACTTTATTCTTTTTTTTGTTTGTTTGGAATTTTCGTTTGGAATTTTATCTTACTAAACATCAGAATTAGCATCAGCCCTTCCGCCTTCAAAAAGACAACCAACTTGTAGATTAATATGCGTCTATCAGCTGCGCTGTGATACGAACAAACTGACAAATAGTGCCCGGCGGTAATGGAGTCCGACTTTTTTTTTAGGGCGAAGTTTTGTGATGCAAATGTATCACTCTTTTGAAAACAAATAGTTTTCAGAAGAAAAACACTTTACTCGTGTCACAGAACGCTGTCAGGGGTATGTCAGTGATGATCGCACACACTGGAGGTGAGGATGAAATAGAGATGCATGTCAGAAAAATCCGAACTATCCCTTTAAGACTCACCGCAGCAAGTCTTGACAACATTCGTAACACTAACCCATAAAAAAGAAAAATACACACAAAATAAGCCACTTTAAAAGTTTTATTTATTTGACACTGTAGTTTGACTACAGCATGATTACAAACATAAAATTTTTGACTACAACAGCACTTAGAGCAACATTTTTTTTCAATTATTTTTGTCTTTTTTTTGTAAAAAGTATTGCAATAACAGACCTTAGGCCTAAAACCTAGTACATCACAATTGCTTTAAAAAAAAAAAAAAAAAAATGCGCGTACTTTCACACACGCAGGGATAGGCGGGGCAGGCTGTGGAAACAAGAAGGTATAGTTGCAAACAAAGCAAACCGATGACGCCAAATAGTAACCGTCATGACTGACAATGACGAAAACGAGACGATTTTGACGTTATTCTTTTTGAAACATCTTGAGACCAAACTTGTAATTAAAAAGGAAGTATAAGGAGCTTGCCGCGCAGAATTCCAAAAGAAAAATCAGTCAAAATTGAAGTTAGGTCTTCAAGCTAGTGCAGGAAACAAACAAAACAAACAACAAAAGAGAACGTGTAGCGCTAACAGCACTTTTCATTCAGAGTTGAACAAGAGAGACGACTGCCACTTATTTGGTGCTTTCAAGAGAAAACGGCGCATTGCTATGTACATTGTCTAGATTAGAAAGAAGAATGAACATGCTCTGCTGTTATTGTTCAGTGGAGTATTTTTCAGTATGTCTGTAAAGAAAAAAACTGCAGGTTAGATTTTGCTCAAATATCATGTGCCATTTTCAACATCGTGTACAAAAAGAAAGAACACAAAAGTACAATTAAAAGATTTATCTGCAAATTTCCTGTTTCCTTCCACACTGCTTCTGAGTACGCAAGCACACATGAGCGAGCCTTTTTCCTTACATGTTGTTCTTGTTATAGACAATCTGGTGTCGCATTGTTATGGACAGAAAATGCTCATCAGAGTTTGTATCTTGTCAGTTTCCATTTTGGCAGAAAGACAAACCAAGTAAGGATGCGCATTCGACTACATTTCCTTGATCAACTGTGGGGAAGTCTTTCTCTGAATGTTCTGAACTCCTCCATCGCATTCTTATTCTCTTCCGTTCCAATTTATATTAAAGTTATCGCAATTGAGCCATTTTTGCGCTCTAATCGTATTCTAAGCATACTTTTATATTAAAAAAAAAAAAGACAAGCACATTTTTAACTTGTAGGCCTTTACAAATTTGATGCTGCCATCTTAAGTTTTATACTTTCTATACACTATTTTACATTATTCACAACATTTGTGTGGTGTCTACCCATTGGGTAGGATATGTGCATAATATATCTTCAAGTTATATACAGCACCTTACAAACAAACGACAGACTACTGAAAAAGCACCGTTGGAAGTGAGGCACAACGAAGGTGGGAGCTTTTTTGAGTGCAAGTGGGTTCCTATGTCTGCTCCGCACACGCACGCACGCACGCTCGTCAACTTACTGGTTGGGCAATGGTTCCAGTTGCTTTTACTGTGGAGGGGCTCAATCTGACATTTACATGCTTCGCTACGTTAATCACATCAGCCATGTTACAGCTGCGGGACAAAGCGATCGACATCACATCAATATCTTCATTTAAAGCAAGTTATAAGGAAGTTCTTGGCACTGACTTACACATGACTGGACTGTTACTCGTCAATGGGAGAAGTGAAGCCACTGGCGGCCATCTTACGTTGCCACTCACCAAAGCCACCTACTAGCTGGAATGCATTGATTTCTCTGCGGCGTTTTCATGTTATTTTCTGCCTCTATAGCGAAAATGACACCGTGTATGACATATAGCAAGTCTGGGAGAAGCACTTACATGTATAGTTCATTTCTAAAGGTATATCTCCGGGTTGTACTCAAAGATTTGTCTGCATCATCTTGTCATCAGTGACATCAACAATCAAGTGAAAGTAAAACCCATCAGGGGGGAAAAAATGCTGTAAAATGTAAATCTAACCTCTGTGAGTCAGAATTCAAGATATTGAGATGATAAACTCGGAATGGTCGATGAGGCTCTTATTATTCCATACAGGGATCCTAACAAAAAAACTGGTAAGTAGGGGTGGTCAGGTGATTATTTTATTTTTTAATCATAATTGCATGATGGTAATAGCTAACTCACAGTTAATCATACATTTTATATCTGTTGTAAATGTACAATAAAATTATTTTTTTTCTATATTTTCATACTCTTGTTAACATAAAAGTGGGGAAAAAAAAAATTAAACTCAGAAATATGGCTGCATATTTTAGTCATTGATAGAGTAATTTCATAATATATAAAATTGAGTTTAAATTGAAAAGATGTACTGTACTGTAAAAAACGAGTGACATTGATTTGTCTTGGTAATTTTCTGCCACTAGATGGCACAATTGTATTTGTAAGACATTGGTGACAGCTCAGTGCATTTTTCTTTTCATATTAAGAGCTATCTAATCTTCAACATTAAGTAACTTGTGAAATTCTGAATATTTTTAAAATTGTAAAATATAACTTGACCCCAGTCTCCTCAATATTATTCAATTCCTTACTGCTAAATTTTGATGTGGACGTGTCTGCTGCGTTCTGACAGAATTCCCACATTACAGGCTTTCCAAGTAAGCGGCGGTGATTAATCACGCAAAAAGAAAAAATACTTTAAATTACCGTAACTCAAATTTAACACACTTTTGACACCCCTAGTTTTTAGCGACCCAAAAAAAAAAATATATATATATATACAAAAAATAATAATAAATTGTCAGTAAAAGTGGCAACATAAGATGACTGCCCTCTGGCTTCAGCTGCGAGGGTCCGATTGACAGTCCAGTCGTATATAAGTCTGTGGCTCTTACTAAGAAGCCACCATTTTAAAGTGCGTAAACAAACGCAATTAGATCAAGGCAGAGCATGCGCAGATCAGATGATTCTGATTCTGTTTCATCATTCTGATTGAAGTGTTTATGTGGAGCATTTTTATTTTATTTGTTTGCACATTATATTTGGACGTGAATTCAACATGTCAATTGAAGCCCCCCCCTCAATAAAGCAGCTGGAAAGACTCCAAAGCAGCAGTTGGACTGATGTGGTCTGCTCAAACATGAACATTAGGCACCTTTTTTTCCAAACTCACATAATTGTAACATGCAAACCTCCTTGTAGAAAACATAAAGTTCATCTTTGTCTCCCCCATTTACAAGCCATGACGAGTAGACAGAAGAAGATAGGAAACGAGCAAAACAAATGGACACCCCCAGTCAAAGGCCCACAAACATTTTGGGACAATCAAAAAAAACAAAAAAACAAAAAACAAAGCTAATTCCAATGTTGGTCCCGATACGGAAACTTTTGACTGCGGAGGTTCAGACCTCTGTTCTGTTTTGATGGATTGAGGGAAAAGATGGGCAGAAGGGTGTAAAAGGGTTTAGCGGCTCCACAAGCAGCAGTAGCAAAAACAAAAAAAACAAAAAAAAAAAATTGCAGTAGCAGCAATAGCAGCAGCAATGTAGCACATACACACGACACACGCACAGAATGAGAAGGCCTTCATTCAAACGGATGACATTTAGCACTTTAGCATGACTTGAACTCGCGTCTCAGTTCATTAAGGCCGCCATGCTGACACTTTGGAATATGTGTTGTATGAGGTGAAATGAAAGGGAGAAAGAATCTTCCCCTCAATTTACGATGGTCCGAAGCGTCGAGGGTGACGAATGGCGCATTATAACTTTATATGCTATAAAAATGGAGGACCCCCGTGTAGTTTGACGTGATCGACCGCTTGATCTGGATGTTGCAGTTGCAGTCTTTGGACAGATGTCGACTTGCCCCGTAGGGCAAAAAACGTATTGAGGACAGTGTTGATGTTCTCAAGTGAGATTACTATGTTAAACCAAAATAAAAACAGAAATCTTGAAAATCTATGTTCTATGCAGTTCCATTAGTCTAAATACGGTATGCTGGTTAATATTGCATCAGTGGGATATGAGTTAAAGCAGCAAAATCCAGCCGGTTTTAACAATATAAGGCGACAGCCATTTTGTGACAATGACGTCACAGTCGCTCAGGCAACAACCAATCACAGCTCAGCTTAAAAAAAACAGGTGAACTGTGATTGGTCGTTGCCTGAGCAACTGTGATGTCATCTTCAGTCGACAACAAGTAGCAAAATGGCCGCCCCAAGATGGATAAAAACGGCTGGATTTTGCTTCATAACTCATATTCCACAAATG
Source organism: Festucalex cinctus (assembly GCF_051991245.1). Lineage (NCBI taxonomy): Eukaryota > Metazoa > Chordata > Actinopteri > Syngnathiformes > Syngnathidae > Festucalex > Festucalex cinctus. Next base: position 18,645,616 of record NC_135417.1, read on the forward strand.
TAATATGAATCAGAATGACATGTTTAGACGAGTGAGGTTATAAAAATTATTATCAAGAGTGTGTCAATTGTTTTGTTTTCTGAGAGGAGGCTCCATGTGGAAAATTCCTGCTTGCCCACATTTCATGTGCCATGTTGACACTGAAAACAGAGAAATGAAACACATGATAGCTGCTTATACCTTTAGGCTGGATTGGACTGCGGCTTGCAGGTTTTTTGTGTGCGTGTGTTTTAATTGAACTATAATCGCTCCCATCATGCACCTCTGGCTTTGTAAAGTGACACTCTGAATTCTAATGAAGGCTTCATTAATTCTGCGCTAATGTGGACAAGTGCCAAATGTCCTTGAATGTCGAAAGTTAGACAAAGCAGCCAAAAAGCACACAAGCATGTACACGCATACACACACTTTGCTTCAGTAGACACATTAAGTGCTTTTCTGTGTTGTTAAAAAGGTCTCACTGATAAACACACGCACACAACACAGCCAGAAGGAAACGGGCGACTGGACGAGCCCGGTGCTCAAGCAGACCCAGTCGCCGCTTTAAAGGGGCTTGGCCGACTCAGCATTTTCTCACATAGATCGAAGGAGGTTAAAGATGAGTGTTTGCCAAAGGACACTGTTAAAAAAAAAAAACAAGTGGAGGAGTGGGGAGAGGACACTGAATGCTTCCAATGAAAACAAGCTCAAGAAAAGAGAAAGCACAAGAGTAGAGGAGAAGGCAACAATGAGCAGAGAAAAAGGCGACATTTTTAAAAAGTTTGTTCTCCCTTTCAGAAAAGGAGCCCCTCCAACCCCCCCGTAGCCCTTGGACTTCCACCACAGGCTGTTTTGACGTCCACAGGAATTTTCACTATGTCGTCTTGCTTTGATTGGCGATTGCGGATATGATGGCGGGCGGAGCTTTTTTTTTTTTTTTTTTTTTTTTTTTTAAATCACCAGTTTCACGGCTGGGTTGATTCAGACAGGAAACAGGAGGCGGGGCTCTGCTATGAGCAGGCAGCTGGGTGGACATTTTATGAGCATAAATTAGTTTAAAAGTGAGCATGGTGATGCAAAAGAAGTAGACTCAATTTTGGGCAGATCCACATAACATTTTTTACATTGATTTAAATGACTTTTTCAATTACTGATGGACCCATAATAATAAAATTCTTAAAACTCAATTAACTTGAAATTAGGGATGGCCGAGTACCGATACTCGGCCTTATTTCAAAGTATCAGTATTCGCGATGGTGGCCAATCTTTTGTGGCCATTTTACGGTCATAAACTAGAACTTAGAAGAACAGAAAATTGCCATTTATTTCATGCAATTTTAAATCATTCACTCCCAACCATTTTCACTGAAGCAACCCCCTTTGTTCCCGGCTGTTTTACTGGATTTTGACTAATTTTGCAATGCCCACACAATATTGTGTTCTATTGCTATAAAAACATGGAACCTACCAAAAGAAAGATTAAAGTCTCTTCTTTAATCAGGAAAAAAAAAAATTCTACCTGTTTCTGTTTTGCAGCAATTAGCATTAGAATACAGCTAAGTTTCATCATTATTCATTGATCTGCTTAGAACTGTGGGGAAAGAGCTTGTTTTCATCACAGCCCTCTTTGATCTCTTATACTCTGCTGCCAACTGCTGGCTGTTTGTAATTACTACCATTTTTTAATCCATTATCTGCAGTTGAAAGGCTGCATCAAAGCCTGCTGTATGCTCTTAAAAAAAAAAAACAACAACATATAAATACGTCTTTGGGACACTTAATACATTTAAAATAGAACGTATTTATATGTTTTGGGAGCAAATTAGTTAAGGAAGAAAATGCTATTTTGCGATATGTAGGTATTTCTTTAAAATGATCTGTTATTGTTTTTTGGGGGGAATTTTTATATATCAAAAATAGCAGCAATATCGGTACTCTGTGATGGTATCAGTGACCACTCGAGTTGAGTACCGATATAGTGGTCTAAAACAAAGTGGTATGGAACATCCCTTACGTGAAATCCATGAAGCGTTCACCCAGCCGCCCGATCAACAAATGAAGCATTGGCGGACTTGTTGGAATCTGGTCTCTTTGTGCCTGTGGTGAAAGCAGACCGAGATGTGGTAGGCCGGGTGCAAGTATTTCTTGACCCTTCGAAAAAGGAAGGACGTAAGCTTATAATACTTGGTTTTTGCTCCCAAACACCTTTTGGAGCTCTACTTCAGTCACTCGGTCCATTTTGTGAAACAGAAATCGAAATTCAACATCATTTCCCTCTTTAGCAACAAAAAGATAGTGCAACTTTTAGATAACTTCTGTTTTTCAAAGTCGGTCTTTTTTTCCTCTCCCCGTGTTTTGTTTCCTCGTGAACCTTGGCACTAAGATTTGAGTTGTGTGTGTGTGTGTCACTTGTTTTGTTTAGGTCCTTTGATTCTCAATCCTGGCTTTGTGCACAGATCCCGGTCCAAAAAAGTGGAACAAAAAAACATCCTCCTCCATCCCTGGAGATAAGGTTGCCACCAGCGAGGATGAGCGAGGATTTATATATATATATATAAAAAAAATCAATCTGTGTCCTATAACGTTTTCTGTTAAAAACAAAACAAACAAACAAAAAAAGACTCCATGCACAGCAAAATCCTGCCCCAGTTAGCAACATCCAAAAGAGGCCGAAAGCAAAAATCCAAACTTACTTCCGCTCTTTGCTTGATTTGTAGAAGCTGCTGTCTGTTGTGCACGCGAGTGAGGACGGAGGACCGAGAGCGAGCGTGCGGGACCCGAGTCTTTGGGTGGTCCCGCTCACTCTTTTCTTTTCCTCACACCAGATCCTCTGGTTGGCCGTCCTTCGTCTTGGAAGGTACGATTGTGCTTTCTGATTGGCTCTGCTGCTGGATCATCCTGCTCCCGGGCCCCCCGCCCTCCCCCACCCTCTGGTTATTGCTTAGCTGGTGAAGAAAGAACGCGGAGCCGATCACTTCGCTGTACGCGGGCGGGGGGGCTTCCATGCGTCCGTGGATACTCGAGTTGGCCACGCTGATGCCCGAGTTACTGCTCGGCGGCCTCGGACCGTTGGGCCCCCCGCCCGCCCCTCCGCCGCCGCCCATGTCGATCAAGTCACTGTCGTAGATGGTCCGGTTGGGCGGCGCCCTCACCGACTCTCGGTTGAGCTCCATCTGCTGCTCGGGGTCGCGGAGCTGCAGGGTGCAGGGCCCCTGGTAGGGCGGGGGCTCCTCGCCGTCGGACAGCGAGATGGTGGGCGGCAGGTCGATCTGGTGCTGCAGGTACGGATAGGTGGGCTGGAAGCGGCTGAAGCGGTCTCTGTGCATGAAGGTGGGAGCGGTGAAGCGATCCCTGGCCTGGGGGGCGTATAACACCTGAGACACACAAAATGGCTGCCTTAGTAAGACCAAGAGAAAGCATGCAGCAAAGATCTCATGGGCACGTGCAACCGTCATCTGGCAAAGTTTCATGAAACTCTGTTGTACATTTTAAGTCTTTGTGCTAATGGACAAACGGCGATCAAAATAGAACCACTCGCGTTCCTCCTTGGCAGAGGAAATAAGAGGCAACACAAAAGCTTTGTGCACTCGCAGGTAAAAATCAATTCACAACAAATTGTGGCAACAACTAAACGGCGGAAGAAAAGGACAGTTTGTACTTTTAACAATTTCAATAGAAATGAAAGCTGCAAATTCAACTGCTGTTGGCATTGTTGGCGACAAATGGATTAAAATATGTGAGAACGGAAAACAATTTCAAGTGGTTTCCTGGTTAATACAACGTTTTAGGAAATAAAAAGTGGCAGTCGCCAAAAGTCTTCTAGACATGCTGGGAGACAGACCAATATTATATCAACTAGGACTGGGTTATGGCCTTGAATTAAAAACATTTTTTTTTCCCCTACCTGCAAAAATATGATTTCAATCTTTTTCCTATTCACTTAAAGGGATCGTTCGGATTTTTTAACACGAATCTCAATTTCATCCTCACCTCCCGTGTGTGCGATCATCACTGACTTACCCCTGACAGCGTTCTGTGACACGAGTTCTGGTCCGGTGTTGGACGAGAGGAAAATAGTCCAGCAAGCTGGCTGGGGTCACGGAAATAAAAGCGTTTTTCTTCTAAAAACTATTTGTATTCAAAAGAGTGATACATTTCCATCACAATACTCCTTTTCTGAAAAAAGTCAGACGCCATTACCGCCAGCCACTACTTTTCTGTTTGTTCGTATCACTGCGCGGCGCCCTGTAGAGGGCTAACTGACGCACTGCAGCCATCGGATCCTTCTGCCTTCGAAAAGACAAACAACTTCTACCGGAAGGATCAGCTGGCTGCAGAGCGTCGATTAGCCGTCTACAGGGCGACGTGACCCCAGCCAGCTTGCTGGACTATTTTCCTCTCGACCAACACCGGACCAGAACTCGTGTCACAGAATACTGTCAGGGGTAAGTTAGTGCTGATCGCACACACTGGAGGTGAGAGTGAAATGGAGATTCATGTTAAAAAATCCAAACGATCACTTTAAAGCAATTAATGGCATTTGTAAAAAAAAAAAAAACGGATTTGTTATTTCTTCAATACCAAATAAGCTTTGAAACATTTAATAATTATTAGGGGTGCACTAATTGATCGGCATCAGTACTGATTTCCTTCATTTTGAAAGGAAGCGTTGATTGGCCGATCTCATAAATAAAACCGATCTCATGTCCCTCCGCAGAGGTCTGAAAAAGTCAGCCATTGTCCTCTTCTGCTCTGAGATGACTAATAGGCTGTTCATTTTTATTTGAAACAACTGTTTCAGATGTAGTTTAAATAATCCAATTGTTGTATTGTTACACAGGTATTATTCTATGTTTTATAATAAAACAAGACTGTAATATTGAAGGTTTATGCTGTTGGTTATGTATAAAATTGTGATCGGCAGGTCAGACTGTAAAAGTCGGGGATCATGATTAGCCAGAAAATTGTGATTGGTGCACCCCTAATAATTATAAAAAAAAAAAACAACAACAATGGAAAAAATATTTTACATATAAGTTTTACCTTGTAAACATGTATTAAACTCAAATCTTAATAATGATAATTCATGAATAATAACATTAACATTTTAAATAGTGTTGTTCCGATACCGATACTGATATCGACAGAGGCCCCGATACTGCATTAAAACAGTGGTATCGGTATCGGTGACGACTAACAAGTAACATGCCGATACCATTAATTCCACTGATATCATGTTATGTCACTGATAAGTGACATCTTCACTGCAAGTCAATCTAAGATATCCTATTGCCCCTTGAATGCTCTGAACCAATGGCAGGACACCTTTTTCATGTTGAGAAAAAAAACAACAACTCTGGTATCGGCCGAGACTGCTTGGTATCAGAATCGGTTTCGGGAGCCAAAAAACAAAACAAAAACATCGTCCTCCAGTCTGTTATCATGTGAGGCAAACAACCCCGGCAAAGTATTTGGAGCTTGGAAAGTTGCGAATATGTCGACATCATGTTTGAAATAAAGTCTGTCGTCGTATTTTGTTTTTTAAATGGTGGCAAGAGAGGTTGAGGAAAAAAACAAAACACTAATTTGGCAACACTGATTTTGCTTTAATAACGTAGCTCCACTCAACAGCCATGTTATTAAACCAAGTGATGCACATTGGCGAAAGCCCTTAAAAATATTTTAAATAAATATGGGCTTGACAACTCGAATTAATCAGTAAAATATGTTAATTGAACTGCCCTTGGTATTATTTTTGCCATTTTCAACAAAAATGCACAACATCTAAGTAACATTGCATCCAGCTAACCTGTTACAAGTATGTTGCAGTACCAATTGCAACAGACAAAATCAGACTGCTGGGGAGATGTGAACAAATACAAAAGCAATACTTTCACATCATTTGGGCTCCCTTGTCATTTCTCACCAATTTGGTGAACTGTTTTCAGAGGGAACACATTTCAATTAAGCATACTGTCTCATACACACCCCCACAGACAGGTTAGAGGACGGATGACTGGAAAATGATATGGGGAGGGGGTGTCATCGGCGAGGATGAGGAGCACAGTAAAGGCTGAGACTATTTGAAATATGAGAAAGACAGCACAATGGAAGTAAAATAATAAAAGCTAATGAGACACGCAAACCGCAAACGGAGAGCAAGCAGAAACAAAGGTGAGAGACAAAGGAGGAAATAAGAGATGGAATCGAGAAAAATAGCAAGAAGAATAGAAGCAGACTAGACAGATTGATAGACGGGGGTGGGTGGTGGGGGGGGTGGAAAGGTGTAGAGCTGATGGAGGGAGCAGAGCGCAGCAGAGCAGGGCAGCTCTCAGACGGCTGTCTAGACAGTGTCAGGGGAGGTGCTGCTGATTAATGACGCACCAAACGCACACGCGCACACACACGCACGCTCCATGGCCTTTAGCGCTTAACACCAACACTATTAAGATCCTCCCATTGTTTAATATTTGTTGACACGGAAGGCTTTTGGGTGCCAGTAAGGGCACCCGACCCAAATGCGTCTGTGGAGACAAAAGCTAGCCAAAAATCAGCCGGTGGAACTTCCCATTCTCTTTGCAACAAGTCAATAATCATTGTCATAATCATGTGTTTGAATCCCTCGGCGGCTGTTTGTGATATTCCCAGTATGTCGCCTCCCGTCGTCGTTTGCAAGCGGCTCCATCTGGCACGGGCGCCACGAAGCAAACAGATCAACGGTCACAGAGACTAGATTGGCGTTTGTCTGTCTTTTGAGGACATGCCAGACTTGATGTGATTTGGAAAGCGGTGCCATGGTTGTATCTGGCGCTGCTTGCAAAGCATTCCTTGTTGATTAAACATTGACAAGCAACCGCATCGGGGATGCCAATACATTTGTGTCCTGGCTAAAGTGAACAATTTGACCATGGTAACCAATTTTCTTGGTGATTCATTCAGACATATTGTATGAAAAGAGTTAATAATCTCACATCTAGGTTTGTACAATTACAAATGGCAGAAATGACTAACTAAAGATGTTTTCTCAGAACAATAAAGTTAAAATATAAATTCTATTGCAACAATTTTCATTACAATTTAACACAGGAGTGGCCAAGATCGGCCCTCGAGAGCCCCTATCCAGCCTGTTTTCCATGTCTCCCTCCTTCAGCGCAGCTGAATCTAATGATCAGCTAATCAGCAAGCTTTGCAGAAGCCTGATAACGATCCTGATCATGTATCAGGTGTGTTAGTGGAGAGAAACATGGAAAACAGGCTGGATAGGGGCTCTCGAGGACCAAACTTGGCCACCCCTGATTTAACATGACACCTACGTAAAAGTCAACCCAAAAGCATTTTTATTCATCTTAGGGTTGGGCGATATGGCCGATAAAAAATAAAATCTCAGCAATCCCCCCCAGTCTTTCTGGATTATTTTAATTTTAATCGATTTTAATCAAAGTAATAACAAACATTTATTTCAAGGTTTCATTAACTAAAATAATAATTCCTGTTCAATATGTTCAGACAACAATAATGTATACTTTAAATATGTTTTTGAAATAAAATATTTGTATATTTTAAATATATCTTAAACAAGTTTTAACATAAACTTAACATTCATAGCTTGTGCAAAAAAAAAAAAAAAGCTAATCATCTTATGTTTTACTTGCTTAAATTCCACAAGTAGTTAGTAACTGCTGTAAACACGTTTTGTAAATCACATCATCCAGTATTAGTATTATTATTGTGAAAAATTACAACTCACAATAACATTTGGGATACAACAGAGTTTAAGAACAACAGCTTTAAATAATCCATAAGAAGAAAAGATTGTATATATCACCTCAAACTCATGATTTAGCTCATTTTTAAAATGACGATTAATCAAATGACGTAAGTCAATTTATTGCCTAAACCGATTAGGGGGAGGCCATTTTGTCACTTGCTGTCAACTGAAAATGACATCACAGTTGTTTCAGCGCTCAGATAACGACCAATCACGGCTCACCTGCTTTCAGAAATCGGTCATGTGACGTTAGCAAGCTGAGCCGTGATTGGTCGTTACCTGAAGCCCTGAGCAACTGCAATGTCATTCAGTCAAAATGGCCACCCCCAGAGATGGACAAAAAACGGTTGCATTTTGTTGCCTAATTCATATTCAACAAACACAATATGAATCAGAATGCTGTGTTTAGGCTAGTTCATACAACATAATGTATAGAATATTTGGGGGCGGGAGGGGGGGGATGTGACTAACCCCCTTTAAGAACAACAAAATAAAATATACACTTTTATTGTCTTTTGTTGTTGTTGCTGTATTTGTTTATTTTTCGGTGAGACATATCTGATGTCATTGAGGTTACATTTATTAAACCTCCACATGTCACGTCTGCGTCAAAAGTTTGGACTGCCTTATTATGTCATTCCTGAGCAAACGTTTCCAACAACTCCAACTCTGGTTGGGTAACATAAGCAACAACAGAAGACTCACAAAACACAAAAGTAAATAGCTGATTAAATTCTAGTTGGGCCTGAGGTGTCTCCTTTCTCCATAGATTCAAAATGCAGATAGCTTACATTGTTGGGGAGAAAATTGAAAATTGTTAAAGCCCAGTATTGTAATGTGAAATCCAATGGCCACTGTACAACACAATTATTCATGATAGAAAAAAAAATCCACACATGTAGTTATTCTACCTATCCATAGTGTTGACAATGTCAATCAGTGAACTTGACGTCTATATTGGTGTTTGTGTACAAGTGAATATGCTGTTGTGGGAAAATACCAATTCGGTCAATTTGTTGTCTTTTCAGAAAGTTGTTTGAGTTTGTCTTCAAGGCTGTGTCTGCCTCCACACACAGTGTGGTAGTCTAGGTGCAGGAGAGTTCAGTGTCGCAATGTGTTACCTCTGAGGCTCCTTGTCGCGAATTGCTGTCTGATGGCCACAGGCACCCATCCTACGCAAACACAACCAAAGAAAGACAATGACAATGCATCTTTTGTCATCAAATCACCAACTGAAACTACAACTCTCTTTTCCTAATGTTGACAAAGTGTTTAGATAATACATGTGACACATTCACATACTAAAAAAAAACAAAAAAAAAAACACCCTGAAATGTCTGTCTTGTGAAATCACGAGATATTTTGTTTCTGCAAAAAGGGCAACGAAAGAAATGCTAACTAGAACAAATTGCAGCGCAACAAAAGCTGAAAACAAAACTAAATATTTGCCCTTTTCAGCCACAAGGAACATGCAGACGTGATCTTCGCCACATGAAAGAGAGGCAGCATGGAAGTGACAACAAAGTAATGCAGCCACCCAAATAACTGTTTTCTGCTTTGATACATAGTGACCTCAAATTATTTCCGCACTGAGGATGTTTCACGAAACTAAACCAGCAAGGCTCGTTTTTAAACTGCTCGTTTTTACACTATTATTTTGGCTGGTGTAAGGTTCTGATGTTGCATTTTGAGTATTTTTGTCAATCTTGGCTGCTTTTGCAAAAATAATTCATGTTTTGAAAGAACTGAACAAAAGCAAAAAAATAAATAAATCTGCTAGCAGAGCTACTATTTGGTGCTTAGCGATGATGAAGGCACCAGACCAACAGGTCAATCTTTTACAAAGTATGATGCCTCATGGCCATCATCAAAAGCAACACATATGGTATAATAACCCAAATTAGGGCAAGAATTATTTATACTCTGGTAAAATGTAGGGATGTAATGATAAGGGCAATATCGTGATATTAAAACTGCCACAATATTGTCGTCGTCATGTTCACGATATTTAAAAGCAACACATCTGTTCAAAAAGTCAGATTGATTTCCATTTGTGCAGTTCTAGCAGCCTTTGGTGGCTACTTTTTTATAGTGCAATTACATTTTCATTAGGGATGTTTTGGCCCTTCTATATTTAAAATTCTATGCTAATCGTCAGATGATTGTCGTAATATGTTTGTGAAGTGAGTCAATATGTGGAGGAACTCAATGTGTGCGTGCATTAGCAAGTCAGTTCCTCAATATTTTTATATATCTTATATTTATATATAATACGTATAATTTTATATTTTTCATTGCTGTTATGTACAAAAGCACAATATTGTGTGTGTTTTTTTTAGCATGACCTCATTTTTTTATTTTATTTTTTTACAATATTGTAACCCTTTTTTGTATCGCCAACCTCCCCAAAATATTGTGATAATTATCGTATCATGAGCTTCATATCGTGATAATATCGTATCGTGATGTTTGGATATCAATTATATCCCTAGTAAAATGCTCGAGATTATTCAACTTGAGGAGCCTTTCAAATTGTGCAAAAAATGTTCTCAATTTTCATACAATTATCCAAGAACATCAGTCCAATAATTAGTTTAATTACTATTTCAAAATATAAAAATAGGAATTGGCATTGGGACGATACAGGGCCTTATTTTAACGTATCGTTACTCACGATGGTGATACCACTATCATCTGCTACTCTTGTTCTGATACCACTTTTTGGCTTCAGATACCTGTGCCGTATCAGCCGAAGCCAATACAGTACCGTCCGATACCATGCCATTTGAAAAAAAAAAAAAAACACTTTTTATTTTTTTATTTTTTTTGTCTAAAGAACTGCATATTCACTTGGATGTAAAATCATGACTATCTTGGTCAGGCACTGCTTGAAAACCTTTGTGAAACAGGAAATGCATGCACTGAACACCTGTGATCACACATCAGTGAGTGTGCTCTGCGTTCAAATTTCTCAACTAGTAGGGGTGTGCCAAAAAAAAAAAATCGACTCATTAAAAAAAAATCGAGATTCTTCGAATCGAATCGAAATTAATATCCAAACATTGATTTTATTTAAATTAGAAATAATAATAAAAAAGGCACTTACAATACAAAATCAATAAATATTTAAACAAAAAAAAAAAAAAAAGACACTTTAATGTCTGTCATTTTGTCTTGCAAAGCAGACTGGAGTAGATCATAATTTTTTGCATATCTGTAAATTGAAGCAGAAATCATTTGTAATAAATACATGTAAAAAAATAATAATAATAAACCAAATAATTTAGAATCGAAAATCGTTTGAATCGAGAATCGAAAATTGATTCTGAATCGAATCGTAGACCCAAAAATCATAATCGAATCGAATCGTGAGACAGTCAAAGACTCCCAGTCCTATCAACTAGTATCGGTAAATGGCATCGGCCCATTATTTGTTATCTGATACCGATGGCGGGCGGCACGGTAGTCGAGTGGTTAGCACGTCCGCTTCCCAGTTCTGAGGTCTCCGGTTCGAGTCCAGGCTCGGACCTTCCTGGGTGGAGTTTGCATGTTCTCCCCGTGCCCGCGTGGGTCTTCTCCGGGTACTCCGGTCTCCTCCCACATTCCAAAGACATGCATGGCAGGTTAATTGGGCGCTCCGAATTGTCCCTCGGTGTGCGTGTGAGTGTGGATGGTTGTTCGTCTCTGTGTGCCCTGCGATTGGTTGGCAACCAGTCCAGGGTGTCCCCCGCCTACTGCCCAGAGCCAGCTGAGATAGGCGCCAGCAGCCCCCGCGACCCTTGTGAGGAATAAGCGGTCAAGAAAATGGATGGATGGATGGATGATACCGATGGCAGCGTTTTAATGCAGTACTGTATCGGCACATTATCAGCTACTATCTTGTGGCCATTTTATGATTGGAAACTAGAAATTAGAAGAAGAGAAAATTGCCATTTTAAAGAACTCCATTGGGATACATAAATTTTAATTTAAAAATATCTGTCATTGTTTTTAATCGGTGACCTCTCAGGAGTTGAGAATTCGTACTAGTATTGGTCTGGGGAAAAAAAAAAAAAAAAAAAAAAAAAAAAAAAAAAAAAAAAAAGTGGTATCGAACATTCCCATATAAAAATATCCAAAATTGCAAATATTTGAAATGGATGGGCCTATCAGAACTTTTTATATTCTTTTTGTCACTTTTGAATGTCATTTGTGTGCGCACGTCTGTCCCACTGTGTTGACATTTCAGAAGAGGGGGTGTGGAGGCGCCACAGTCTAGATGGCGCTATGGTGAATTAAACATCAAGGCTCTGAAGAAACCAATTCAGCAGTTTCACCTCACAGTTGGGCGCAAAGCAGTGAAAGATCCGTTTAGCTTGAGACCGCATTACAGACAACAAACTGCTGAGCTCTGTTTGTCTTGCTTCGGAGAGGAACACATTTGAACGACTTGTCACAGGAACGATGAATGAGCAAATGCTCAAGCAGGCATTACCGAAAAATTGAGAGGGACAACATCTCGGTATAATGGCTGCCAGTCACCTCCAGTGATACTAACCTGCTGCAGGGAATGCTCATGCCTCCGGGCCTGGCTCTGCCTGGTTATGAAGGTGGAGAGCTTGTAATGGTTGAGCAGGCAGATGATCACCACCACCATGACTGTCATCACCACGATGATGATGATGATCTGAACAAACTCCAGTTCAGCTGCAAACAAACACACAAGGAGAAAACAGATTGCAGCATTACTAACGGTGTCTTGTGGATCCCAAAATGTCATCAACATTATTTGGCTACCCAAGTCAAGCTATACTGTACAGTCCAACTAACAACAGATGGACAAAATCATCCTGTCTCCATGTACTCTCGCTATTTTAGACTCTATTGTTATTGTGCAAAAACACTGACTTCTTCACGGTAATATGTGATATGAATTTAGGAACAAGTTTGGTGGTAATTTATGTAGGATCTAATTGATATGTTGCTATAGTTTGTAATCAGCAGACAAAAGCAAATGATAAACATGAATGTAAGTGGGGTCCAAATTGTGGTTCAATACAATTCAGCCAGGCTGCTTTAACGCTTCCACACCAGCAGGGGGAAGCATAAGTCCAATTCTACATTCTTGAGTTTCAGCAGTACAGTATACATACTGCATGATACACTATTTTAATTGGATTTACTAATGCATAACGCTTGTATTTATGAATTAACTTGAGTGAACAAACTGAAAACACTTCCACATGTATATTGCTAATCCGTGCAATTGGCTGGTAACCAGCCCAGGGTGTATAACCCCGCCTCTCGCCCAAAGGCAGCTGGGATAGGAAACAGAATTATGTTTGTACTGCCTTGAAATCAAATCATGTCTGAACAGTCAAATTGACCAAACAAGCCATGAGGGATAAGACTGATCGACAGTCGCTCTCATGTCTGTATCCCGCCAATCACATTTGTTTTTTGTTGCCGTTTCCCCCCCCCCAGTCTTGTGAGTTTGCTCTTAAAAGAACTGTATCTAATGCTTAATTTTATACCATTTTCTGAAGAATGTGACATTGCCAACAAAGCTTAATCATCATGGAAAAATGCCAATTCTGATGTAATTGTGTAAGTAATGGAAGTAACTAAGTAATTAGTGAAGTAATTGTGTATTCAAACACATTTCAATAGCTCAGTTTCGTTTGTATGTGCTCCCATGACAAAAAAACTGAGGCACTTTGTCCGTGACGTGACATAATCGACTTATGAGGGCGCTACCAGCATGAGGGTGTGTCTTGCACAGAAAGTCAAGCCTTTCTGTAAGCCTGGTATGAATATCACTCCCTGTGTTCATCTGATGTGTCAAAACTAGAAGACTCAATTGGAAGAAAACAAGAAACAGCTAACGCAAATAAATAAAAATACTGTGACAGCAGTTGAAAACCACATCCTAAAACATTTAGGAGGAAACAAGCTAGAGGAGGAGTTAAGAAGAGAGGAAGGAAGAATGAGGGCAAAACAAAGAGGCCTAAAACCGCTGCATGCGCCCAGAACACAGTGTACAGCACTTCTTCTGACAGTGACCAAGAGAACGCCGTGTGCTGGCAGTCTGCATTACCAGCACCAGTCAGATGTTATTACAACAGTAATCCACTTGTCAAAACAATAGCAGTCTGGCGTCTGGAGTACCCTTATTCCTTCGGCAGTCTGAACATTTTTGCATTGCAAGGCAGCCTTCTTGATTCTTCTTTTCTGATGTGACAAGAGAGGCTACGGAGTTGAATTCTAACATGTGAAAGTCACCTTTAGCAGTTAACTCTGATAAAAGAAATATAAAATACATCAATGAATGATCAATTGGGTCCAAATGCAAAAGCAATACAGAAAGCAGACCAGCAAGCTTATGAAGACTTTGCTGTAAATACAAGACAGTACATGCCACAATAAAAACTCAAGCCGTTACAACTTAATGGTTCTTGTTGAGAATATGAGCATGTCAATACACTCAGTCTAAAGACAGAAAAGCAAATGTAAACACTGATGGCCTCACTCCACAAGCCAGCCTGCTAACTTGGTTAGTGAGGGTCAACTCAGTTGACTTTCATCAGTTATGATCAAGCAATGGAAGAATCTCTATGTGAACATTCTGAAGAGAGGTGCAATGAATAAACAAGTCAAGTCAAGTCACCTTTATTTATATAGCGCTTTCAAACAGCTTGAGCTGTCACAAAAGCACTTTACAGAAAGACAATAACACTTACATAACAAAAAGACTAACAGCAATACAACAGAATTACTGATTAATCAATTATTATTTTGATTATCGATTAACTGTTTAGAGACCTTGTTAAATTTAAAATGACCCAAATCCTTGGACTTCAGCCTCTCAGCGATAAATTTATTCAGATTTCGGTTGTCCTCCATGAAAGCAGACTGATTAGCTTTGTGTTGAATCAAAATAAAACAAAACAGAACAAAATTCTCAACAACAAATCAATCCATTAATTGGTTATTTCGCTCACTCCTAGCCAATGACAAGTACGTATACATGTGAGGGAAAACACAACAGGATCCCAGACACTGAAGATAGAAAATACATACCATCATCCATGGAAATAAAAAAATAATAATGCAGCAATTAAGGAGAGCAAGCAACAGCAAATATACAGTGGCCTGCCTGATGGCACCATTTGGACATTTGAGTGAGAGCGCAAGCGTGAGCGAGACAGAGAGTGTATTGAGGGCCAACGAGAGGTCACACGGTTCAATAGACCAGTCAGTGCAAAGAGGCGGTCAATAAAGAGCAGCCACAGGTTGTAGACACATTCAGACCCGTGTTACCTCGTTGTAGGAAAGGGACAAAACAATATTTGAGTGTTAAATAAAACATATTTCATTATTTAATTTCTTCTGTGTACTAATATTTTGTTACATATACGTTTAGTAAAAGTGGTTCACTTGCATTACAAAGCCTTTTTTTAGTCACATACTGAGTTTTAGTACTAGTAGGTGTTCTAATACATCAACTACTATACGTCACTGAAATGTGACAATTGTTATTGGTGGCAAAATATTGTGATATCTTGTAAGTTATGAATAATTTACAACCGTACCCCACAGGGAAGAAATACGTGCAGTACATTTTCTAATTTGTTGTACAGTTTGGAGATTGTTGTGTACACTAACAACAGCGTGACTACAAATTAATTCTTAATGAAATGAAAGGCAGAGAAATATTTTGTGCTCACTCACTTTTGTTACTAATAAATGGCAAACTCACCCTGTTTGGGCCTGAATAGAAAATTAGGATAACAGCTGTCTAGAGAGCTATTCACAAAAAGCACATTCATTTGGGACCTCTTAACAACAATTTAACAGCTGAGCTTGCACCTTGCATCTAACCTCAGTTACTGTCAGAACCAGCCTGTCTGGTTTGGCTTTACAGTTTTTCCCTGAATCATAACACTGTTTTGTCTACGATTCAGTGGATGTATGCTGACAGTAGAGCTTGAGCGCGAATAGAATGGACCATTAGCCACCTGCTAATTTCAGATAATCAGACCATTAGAGCCAAACAGAGCACAGCCCCAAACGCCAATACAACAGTTTAAGGAATCACTGCAACAGATGGCAAATCGGGAAAACGCAGCCTGTCGGTAAAACAACAAAGCTTGACCATTTTGGAATATAAAACAGGAAACCTTGTTGCACTAACTGGTGATTGTCTCTCATAAACATGGCAAATTAGAAGTCAGTAAGTGTGTTTATTTAATGTGGATCTATTTTGGAACCTTTTTGTGGTACATCTCAGAGTTAGAAAAGGATTTGGAACAAGCAATCAAAATGATAACAATACTAATGTGCTGAGAAACGTGCTGCCAGTGCGTTTTGCTACACTGGTCTGCAAGTTTCAGGCGCGTGACCCAAATTCCCTCCTTCTCAACCAACCTGCTCTATAAAACATGCAGAAAGTTAACTGAGGCAGAGACCAAAAATAAAGGACGCTTTCTTTGCTTAAACTTGGTTCTCCTGAGACATCTAGCTAAGCTAGAGGGCCTGCTGAGTTCACAGCCTGCTGCCCACCGCACACACACACATGCGCACGCACAGCCCTGTCTCCTGCCACTGCCGTTACCATGGTAACACTTCAGCATGGTGCTGTGATCAACAAGGCCCGGAGCTGCTGGGGCACCATGGCAGCGACCTAGCTGGCATGCACGCTCACGCAGTGTCACTGACAGATAGAAGATGGGAAGACAGCGGAAATGAGGAGCACCCACACTTCAAAAGACGGGACAAGTTAAAGGAAAAGGGAATGGTAGGAAAGTAATGAAAGGCAAGAGAGTCCAGGCACAACTGGGTGCACACGCAGTATACGCACACACCTCTTTCTCCCTAGGGGGAAGTTCTCTGCACGGTCTAGACGTCTGGCATCAGTCTGGAAGAAACCGTTTCTCTAAACCAGTGTGAGAATGAGTGTGACAGCACACAGGAGAACTCAGCCCAGTCGGATCGCCTCCCATACTACAGTAAAGTCACTTCAGCCTCCCAACCTAGTTTAGTGCAGTTCAACCCAGAGTAGAAAGGGCTCGATTAAGTGCCGTGTGCACAGTGAGTGTGAGCTGGTGAGAAAAAATAAAATTAAAAATCCCTCCACAAGTATCAGTGGGACAGGAAAAATATAGACTGTGAGACATTTCCAAAAAAAAAAAAAAAAAAAAGAAACTGTTAAAAGAGGAGGAAGAAACGCGAAAGCAGAAAGCGACACTGTGTGAGACAGAAGGTGCTAGACATGAAAAAGCGACTCAGGGCTTCAGAAAAAAAAATAATTACAGCTCTTCTTTTCTCCAGTCTGCCTCCTCTTTCCTTCTTCCTGACTCAACTCAACGCAATCAGACGCACTTTTAATGCTACACTGCATTCATTGGCATACAGTTGGCCCATGAGAGGAATAAACTGTTCGTCAGCAATGGACCGAGCCTAGTTTAGGGCTGGTTTATACTTTATTTGGCTGTTTTCATGCTGCCTTCAGGTTACCAAAACGCCACACAAGAGTCAAAGTATCTGATTCTGTACACAAAAATGTTAAGGACTGTATACAATGCAAAATACAGCCAAGCGTATTCCAAAGTAACAGGTGGCACAATAACTTTTTCCTCTAAGTCCATTTAATGTGCATATTGTAAACAAAGGGTGTTTTATAAGACCCTTTAAGTATATTTCAGTGATGCTTCTGAATACATTAAAGGGGAAGTCGACCCAAAATGTTCTTTGCAATAATATGTCGTATGGGCACCTACTGGTCTAAAACGCGACATTCTGATTGTTGTTTGTGGAATATGAGTTAAGCAACAAAATCCACACGTTTTTACCCATCTCAAGGGGGTGGCCATTTCGTCTTATTTTACAAACACACTATTAATCAGAATACTGTACCGTGTAGGTGTTTAGACTAGTGGGACTGCATAGAACGCATTATTGTAAAAAACATTTTGAGCTTGACTTCCCCTTAAAATATACACTAAGTGCTGAAAAAGTGCAAACACTGAAAATAATTTATTATGAAATTGTTGAGACTTTAACTTTAATCGATTCTTTGTCGCCATTTCAGTTGTCCAGATTTTCTTCATCAGGCTAAAAACAAGCCCAAGTATAAACATCAGTTTTCTGGCATACAAGTCCGCCCTCCACCACTGTATACCTGCAAGTACATAAAACGTCTACCAAATACACAAACATGCTAAACTAGACTAGCCCCGGGACGAAAATGAAGATGTGCCTATTTTTACGGCAAGCACAGTCTAGTTAGTTTCTGTCCCCAAATTGCGAGATGTGAAGGGGTCACAGCAGCCACGTCCACCGGAACACCCAGCCAGGTGGAATGTGGTCCCAAACACGGTAGACTTTGTGACATATGAGGTTTCGGTCTGACGCCAATGATATTTTGTCTGAGTACTGAGTAAGTTCACTTTTTGCTGAAGTAGGCAAGATATGATGAGGAGGCCCAGTGCTGAGCTGGCAATATACTTTGCCTTGGCAAATGACTTACAGATCTGCACCATCTCCATTTGCATGAATACAACATGAGCTAAGATTTAAAAAATATGCAGGGCCTAACACATCATGAATATTACAATATTACCTAATATTATCAATATTCAATGTTGCAATATTCATGAACTGCAGTAAAATAGAGGGGCACAAAATGTATTCTCTGTGTACTCTCGAGTGGGATGGCCTCCTTTGTCCACCAGGAGATTGACTCACTGGTACATTTTTATTTACAAGGCTATGCTTGGACTGCTGCCCTCTTATATTTGTAATTTAATCACATTGAAAAGTGTTGATTCTTATGCTTTGCGTTCCAATGATCTTTTGTTGCTCTCTGTTCCATTTGCCCGCACTGAGCTGGGGAAAAAGGCTTTTGTTTTCTCTGCCCCTTCTGCATGGAACATGTTGCAAAAGGACTGGAAACTAACGGAACTTGTTTCATTGAACGATTTTAGATCCAGATTAAGAGCACTTGAGACGGCCTCATTGATTTGTAACTGTTTTATATAATTTTTATGTGATTGTAAGTGAAACTTTTATTTGTAACTGTAATGAAAACTGTTTTGCTGTTTTGGCCAGGACTCCCTTGAAAAAGAGGTTCTTAATCTCAACGTGACTATCCTGGTTAAATAAAGGTTAAATAAATAAAAAATTCATTTTGTCAATGACGTGACCAGCGCTTGGCTGGCTCAACATGCGCCTGCAGAGTCACAGACACGTAGACATGTGCACACTCCTGCACAGCCAAAGCCCGTTCCCCAGGTGTGTGTGTGTGCTTGCCTGTGCGCATGCATGTGTACATTTATCGGAACTAGACAGACAGGATAGTGTCTAGACACCCCCCTCCTCCTCCCACCTTCACTGAACTGACTGAACCAGACTAGAAAGGTCAAACTAATGTCAGGGGTAGAAAGAGTGTGTATACATGTTGACCAGGGTCAGCCAGGGTCAGCGTGTGAGTGGGTGTAACCCCGGGTTTTCACCGGATGCGGTTGCGGTGCGGTTGCGGTGCGGTGCGTCTTGACTGCGTGCTCCGGACGGGTCAATTTTTTTGTCAATCCACACCGGCTCCGCACAGCTGCGGTCCGGCAGCTCCGTCGCCGCCCACTTCCCAACGTGTCTCGCGGGACCGCGCGCGCGCGATCATGTGGCATTTCACAACGACAAACATACAGAAAGTCTGCTCAACAGAGAAGCAGAAAGAGAGGTGGACTTCTTTTGATTTAACCTTTTCTTCTTCTTCTGCTATGAGATTCCATGCAGCATCCTTTTTTTGGTTGTCCTTGTAAAGTATATTAATAACGAGAGTCGGGTCAGTGCGGGTCCACTCTTTATTTCTGTCTTCCGCGTCCGGCTGCCGCTCAGTACGGCAAGCGAGACGGGCACAACAAGCAATCGCGAACATCAAACTCACAATACATTACAGTCCTTATAAAAAGGATGTGCCGTGTCATATATTATTTTGTGGTTTTCCACCTCCAATATAAACCTCTCCTCGTCCATGTTCGCTGGTGTCTAAACCGTGAATGAGCACATGGCCCGGCGACGCCCACGTCACGTTTTGCTGAAAAACTTGTGAAATAGGAGCTGGCGAGTGTTTTATTCTGAAAGGTAACCGGAAATTTATTTTGAAACTGCCTCGGTCTTCCTGTCCCGCTCGATGTGTTTTGTGCTAGCTTGCCATTTGCCGGAGGCCTACCGCTGCGGCGTCCGGCAAAAATAGAAAATAGGCTATCCTTGCGGAAGGCTTGCGGCACGCCGCAGGCCTTCCGCAGTCGACACGCAACGCACCCGCAAGCGGTGTAAACTGCACCATTCGAATGAATGGAATCTAATTGCTTGCGTCGCCGGACCGCACCGCAACCGCACCGCAACCGCATCCGGTGAAAACCCGGGGTAATGGAGTAAGCGCCAACTTGCTGTCGCATGTTCCTTGCAACTTACTTTCAAACAAGGCTCAAGCAGAAATGCTTGGTTGACTACTGATTTGATTGTAAGGGTCAATTAGGCTAACTGCACATGGATAATTTAAAAAGCTGTATATCTTTTGACACGGGGTCAAAAGGATCCATGTGCGCAAAAAGAAGAAAAAGATAAAATCTGAAAAGGATGTATTTTGTTACAAGAAGCTAACTGAAACAGAGTTATACATTTGCTGGTGGTAAAGGCGGACAGATGTTGAAGGCAGACAAACAAAGTGGGGCATCTTGTGTCTCATCTGAACAACAAAACAGCGGAACGCAGGAAAAAAAAGAAGCAAAAAAAAAAAAAGAGGAAGCAGAAACAAGTGGGCTTTTGTTTGTCTGTGAGCTTCGTTACAGCACCCTAGTTCCCATCCTCATAGTGGAGACATGAAAGTCTCGGGGTCTGCGCTTTCTACATCAGTCGGGAGTGCAGGCACCTCCCAGATGTTGGGTGTTGTGTTCAGCAAAAAAAAAAAAAAAAAAAACAGCAGGGTGAGGTCTGGCACATGAGTCATCCAGATTGAAATGATTTATTCTCTTGGCATTGGGAACCCTTATTGGGTAGTATGAGTTTTTTTTCATGTTTTGGTTCTGATGAGAATTTGACAAACTGACATCTGGAAAATAAAATTTAGCTTGAGAGTACAATTTTCAATTTTTACAGGATTCAAGGCAGAAGCAGCACAGCTTCAGCAGACAAACAGCAAACATACTCTTGGGGCTAATGTTTAAAATGCATATAGTGTGCCAGCATGTTCTCATCCTACCCACTACATTTCTAAAGTTGGCCAAACATCATGGTAATCACTCAAGGCCGACTACGGCTCTTGACTTTAGGCTTTATTTCACTTAATAAACCCGTTTTTTTCCCCCCTTACTTTCTTCTGTATTTATTTATTTAGATGTTATAATACAGTGCTATGCTTGGGGCAGTTTAGTTAATAGCATAATAATGAATTTAAATGAGGACATTTGATTTGTCGAGTAAAATGAGAACAAAACAAATTAAACTCGTACCGTAAGTTCAGGATGGGATCTTTTTGAGAAATAGGCCATTGTTTGGCTGATTTTTTTTTTGTATTTACTTGCGACCAAATATTTGAGATATCAGAGCTTTACGGGTTTGGAAGGTAACAGACAAGCCCAATATCATTTTAACCCGTCATAGAATCTGCAGTGGTGCATGTGCATAAATTATTTGTGGATGAGCATCGCTTGAAAACAACCTAGCATGTACTCAACTCACTACTAGCAAAGAACCACAACACTTTTCACTGTTTTAAGAGGGAGAAACGTCTCATGAGTTTTTATTTGAATTTTCAAGAAATGTGAAAATAAAACTGAATGGAAAAGCTAGAAATTCGTAAAAGGGCCCACAATTAAAAAAAAAAAAAAAAAGTTTTTACACTTGTAGGGGGCGGATACTGAATTGCTCTTTATGCATTTTTTTTTTCCATTTTTATACATACACCCGATTATTTGATAGAATTTTCAGTAGAATATGCGAATACCAAAAAAATCAATAACTGCAGCCTTAAGTATGTATATACAAATGAAAGGCTGCAAACAGGTCTTTGACATGCTGTCTAATTGTGCTGAGCCAACAGTGCAAAAGCCAACATGCTTAAGTTGCTCAATAGACTTCACCAGATGACTAGCACCTCTTCCGCTCTGTATTCCACCCATAGAGTTGAGATGCTTAAAAACCATGAAGCAATGCCTCACAGGCAGGATTAAGCAGAAGCAAGAGACCCAGTCGGAAAATAGAGGAAGAGAGCAAAAACAAAGATAAAGAGAAGGAAAAAGAGACCTGGTTAAACAGTGTGACTGCTAAATAGGGAGGCAACATCAAAATGGGCAAAACAAGAACGTACATATCGGAAAGGCACGTTTTGAGATAAACAAATGCATGCTCCCTCCCAGGACACTAGGTCATGACCGCAGGCTAAACTTGGTGTGGTGCTGAGCAATATCTGCTGACAAAGGAAATTACAAATATATAAAAAAGAAATCTGAAGTCAAATAAGAAGTAACACAGTGGTGTATACCAAAGAGCTACGGAATCAAATGTATGGAGATTACAAAAAAAAAAAAAAAAATTCTCTTGTGATTGAAATGATAATTGACATGAGGCATTTTTCCACCGCTAGAACTTTTGGAGAGCTTTTCAGTTTACCTTGGTAAAATTCAGTTCTCGCATTTTTCCACCAACAACAATTACCAGGGTAAATAAATCCCCCAGGGGACATCCAAGTACTATCTCAGCAGCAGGGTCTTGCTGAGCCAGGCAGGAACTTCGAGGGGCGGGCTGCAATGACCACGGCTGATTGGTCAAATTTGGGGGGGGGGGTTGTTTTTACATCGGCTGGACTCAATCAAACGCATTTGAATAATTACAGAGAACTCAAAGACTGCCGTGAAGCTGTGGAAACACAATTCTAAATTCCCTGCTGAACTTTTACAACCAAGAACTCCGTTTACCCAGAACTCAAAGTTCCTGGGCTTGTTGGTGGAAAAACAGCTATTTACATTTTTGAAAAGTCCCAACGTATAATTTATCCATCAACTAAATTAACAACAAAAAATGTCCAAGTAAAAGTATGTAAAATATATTGTACTTCGCCCAAAACAGTGACATCTGCGAACTCGAGGAAAATGAGATTTGTATGATGATGCTATCATCAAAATGTTTAAGAGCGTTTGCATCACTTTGCTGAAATGCTATGAAGAATGGTTGCTCGCCCAGGTCTATAGATCATCCATTTTAGCCCATTTTAGTGTCCAGTGAGTAAACAGTCTGTCGTCCTCCTGTGGGTCCTCTGACAAACGCCCACATGGTTAAAAGCGCCGTAAAATATCCTAGCTGTTTCTGGATGATCTATTTTCTGGACAGACACATTTGGAATTTAGGTGAGACGGTAATAATGGAAATCACCACAACACAGACTTCCTTCTCTTCTCCGTTTGATCTCCTGTCAATTTCCTATTGTTATATTGTTTGCCTTGTCACTCTCCACACACCTCCTTTCCACCCACAACACCATCTTTCTTCATTTTGTACTCTGTCTTTATGTGGAAGCATCACTGAGGGAGTTCAACTGAAGGTGAAGATTGTAGCATGGAAAATAAGCGAGTAGCTACTGACTTTAATGTGGTTGTACAGTGGCAAACTCTTGGCCAATACAGGCTGTAACCAGTGATGTACTGTATAGGATCGAAGCAAAAGATTGGGCGCTATGGCCTTACAATAAAATCCCCAATTTCATTCTTTCAGATTTTTTTAAAATATATTTTTAACATTTTTTACAAGAATCATATTTTACCTCTTATAGAAAAAGCAAATGAGAACAGACATTGAAATGTTTTTCTCTCCATCATTAACTTGCATTAACTTCCGAAGAAATAAATGAAAATCTTTTATTTCCAGATAATGAGCTTCCTCTTGGAAAATGTCCCTTTTGCAAACATTGGCTTTTAAACAATGATTGACATTTTTACCTATTTTCTGACTAATTGAATCTTAAATTTATGTTTGTGAATTTTCTGCACATTCAATTTGGAACGGTGTCTTGTTTTTGAATACATCGATGGAAGTTAAATCTTTTTAATAAATCTAGCTCATCGATTAATTGACAAAATTTGAGAAATTATTTGATTATTAAAATAATCATTAGTTGCAGCCTTAGTTTGTACATAGCTATACAATTACACTTATTATACATCAGGCGCATACTGCATTTTAGTGCAAATTGAATGCAGTTCCTTTTTTGCAGTGGAGGGGGAGGTACACATTCATAAGTATGAAAATATAAAATTAATAAGTGAATTAGCAGTGCCGTCAGGTCCTGTATGCATCATAACCGGACATGGATTGCATTAACAGTTCCATAGCTGAGGTAATGTTTTGAAATTTAGGATTTGAAAAGGAAAACAATAACATTTACAGACTACAGTAAACTTCAATGGTTTGCAACAGAACAACTCTCCGTGCAACCTTGGTTTAGGTGATCTGCTGGGTTAATCTGTTTGGCAGATGGGGCGGGTTGCGGGTTAGCAGGGGCTGTGCACTCTGATAGTAATGGGACAGCCCAGGGTTGGGCCAGGCCGGATGCTGTGACCATGACCTATATTAATAATTCACACAGGATCATCATGCTGCTCAGAGCAGGAGTCCTAATCGTAATTAGCAACACAAGCAAGCAGACACATCAGCATCTAGGGGAATTCCAAGTGGGAAATGGCCGCTTAGGGTGAACAGAATTGAAGTGTTTAGACAATGGGTTGAATTGTTTTTTTGTTTTTTTTTAACAAAATCATTTTTCTCTTGAGCAAATAAGGATGTTTGATACCACTTTTCTTCATACCAATGCTACTCAACTCTTTAGTTTTAACTAATACCGATACCAAATGCCTGTAATACTAGTACTTTGAGTTCTAAATGTGTGCGTGGGTGGAGTTGTCTTTCTTTTGGTATTTTTGTACACGAACAGGAGAGGTGTATGGTCTAGAGACGCAAGCATAAAAGGACTTGTTGGAGTCCATGTAAGAGATCAACGCACACAATATACGTTTATAACGAAAAGCAAGAAGATCTCAACTGTGGAGGATGTAAAGTTAGCCCCTGTGAAATGGGAACTTGGAGACCGCCTTGCATCCCCAATTGTGTGTCCATGTATGACAAACCCTTCCAATAGCTGCGCTACGGCCAAGGGGGCGCGTTTAAAAATATATTAAAGATGATGATGATGATGAGCAGAATAAGAAGAAGAAGACATTCAATTAACTGATTTCTTCAATGTCTCAGAGGATTCAGTAAACACTGATGATATTTCTAAATAAAATATGATTGCATCCACCACACACGTCTGTGGAGCTGAAAATCTATCTGCCTGCAACTCCATCATCAAATCCAACAAAATTGCATTGCTCCACCTGCGCCACAACTTAGACCTGCTCTTTGTTGGTCCAAAGGTAAATCTACCAATTGTCAGGTGTGTAAAAGTTTTTATACTCGCACGCACGTCCGCTGTCTACGAAAATAGACCCCAGAATGTTTGTCTGCACCCAAACACGTAGGTAAGGCAGGAGACAAACAGTGTTGGGGGTTGAGAGTCAAGAGGCAGGGCCAGACCAGACAACCTCTATCCCCAACCCCCCTTCCCGTCTGCTTGTGTGTTCGTGTCTGTCTGCGTGTTTGTCGGTGTGTGAGTGAGTGCTCCCCTCTCCCTAGCCAGACAATAGAGCAGTTCTGTGCCTGATTAGGGTCAGCTGGTGACTGCCAACAGCAGGAGGAAGAGCAGAAGGAGTGTGTGAATTGCTGATAAAGTAAGAAGAAGCTTATTCCGTTTGCGGACTTGATGACAGGGTCGGGTGATTATGGAATAAAATAATAATCATGATTTATTTCTAATTGATATTGAAATCACAAGTAAAAAACATGATTATTTATTGATTTCAAACCTTAGTATTCATTCAACTATCAAAACTCAACTTTGGATATAAAGTAACTTAAAAGAACAACCAGAATATAAATTAGAAACAAATCAAATAATAGTGTTAAATATCCCTCACATCTTGCTTTTGTGATAACGACACTTATAGAAATGTTATTCGGTGCCAATGGAGGTGATGATTAGTGATATATCTTGTATTGACACCAAACAGGAAGCAAACTTTCATTTCTGTGTGTCCATGTCATATTTAGACGTTAGCTACACAGCCAACAATGGGTGTCAACACTCAACAAATTGATCATTTTTCTTCGATTACTACGTTTATGATCGTGAGAAGCCAAAATTGAAAACACGATTAAATTTAGATGAAGTTCACACAACTAACAACAACTCAATGCATCTTAACCAATCAGGTAAGAGCATGATGCTTCATGTTAAGGTATTTTAATATTTTGGGGAAAGATGCAAATGCTTCAAAAGCCAAGAACGGTGCAAGCTTGTTCACTTTTGACATAATGTATGACCCAATGTGTTACTTTCCTTTTTTGGACTGGTCCTGATAGCACAATTTGTGACAGTTTCGGTCATCTGACAGCACACAACAGATTACAAAACTGTGACATGATGTGATCTGTAAAGTGCTTCTGATTATTTCCCTTGCCAAAATAACTCCACATGAGGGTCATTCCTTCCAAAATCCAAGTCATCAGACACAAGATATGAAATGTCCTGGCAGCAGGCGACAAAGAGCATACTGGGGATACTAGAGTCAGCAGGGACTGCTTTCTGAACCTACTATAAGTTCAAATATGAAACTAAAATCACAATGGTTCATCCGTAAAACAATCCACGTTGCCTTCTTGTCTTCCATCATGAATTGCAGTCAAAGTAATGTGTTCCTCCAGAGGGAGACATCTCCGTGATGCGAAGCAGCATGCAATCTTTAGTCAATCACTGCACATACAGCATTTATATTCAGGCAATTACAAAACGGCAACAATGGGCCATTTATTGTCACAGGGGGAGCTTGTTGACTCATTCAAACATGATCGGTGTCTTCTTGCAGGAGTAAACAGCAACCTTTGGGAGAACATAAATTTGGACTGTTAAGTGGCTCCAGCTATGCTGTTTCTCAAAGACTGGGGTGAACAATATTATTAGTCAATATCAATTAAACATCTATTCTATTATACGTTAACGTAGCATTAGCCATAAGCTGTATAACCCTGAAACAATACCGGTAATTTTCAGGGAATTTGAGTGTCAGATTTAGCTATAGAAATATTAAGATATCTTTACTTTTGCTTTTATTTTGTTATGTTCTGAGGTTGGATCTCATAGCGCAGACACAAATAAGAGTTTCAACACTTTATTCGAATATCATCAAAAGGCACGGAACCAACTTGACTTGACCAGAAACAACGAGAATGCATCGAGAATCACGAGACGCCAAGCCCCCTTGGGCTGTGGAGATGCACAGAGGATCCGAGGTAATAATCCGACACACACATTTCTCAGACAGCTTATATAGACAGTGAATCAATCTGATTGGTTGTTGCTAGACATGTGGATAACAGGACTGACATGGAATTATCTGATTGGCTGTTGACCAGATAAAGTGATTAAAGACGCTTGACATCACATAGCTCCTGACATCACATAGGTTTAGACCAGTTGAAACTAGATGCCGGTTACATCAGTTCAAAACAAACACTTGACCTCACCGTCATGACCCAAACATAACCCTTGCATGACCCAAACATAACCCTGGCATGACCCAGTCATGACATACTGTCATTCAAAAACCAACAAACCACATTGTGGAGTAGCCATAACATGGCATAATAAAAACAAATTGCCAGCAAGTGTGCAATGGCCAATAGTTGGGTGTCAAGCAGGGAGAGTATCAATACTTGATGATGGTGAATTATCGATAACTATCTTCAGTGTTAGTGTATCCAATAGCAGGCACATCCGGGCCTTTAAGAGCAGTGGGGTTGTTGTAATGTTGTGAGAGTGATCCAAAAGATTTAATTGATATGTGGAAATGAACATGAATATGAACTCCCTTATTGAAACCGCTGCAGTCATCCATATCAACAGTGTCTCCCCTTGACAAATTAAGCCTCTTCAAAATCCACAGTAAACCCTAAAAACACGACATGCCCATACACGTCAGAATTTACTGTAATGACGCGCTTGTCTCTG
Organism: Festucalex cinctus; assembly: GCF_051991245.1. Lineage (NCBI taxonomy): Eukaryota > Metazoa > Chordata > Actinopteri > Syngnathiformes > Syngnathidae > Festucalex > Festucalex cinctus. The sequence continues at coordinate 18,673,497 of NC_135417.1, forward strand.
AACATACAGGAAAATATTTCACCCCATGTAAAAGACAAAAAAAACAAGCATGCAGGTTAGTGTATGCATATTATTTTTTTTTTGTCAGTTTCACTGCAAACAGCGTACAACGTACGCTTGCTATTAACTTCATCTGAATTCTAGCGTGTTTACTGTCTGCCAATGTGCCTGGAGTGCAGCACTTTGGTGTTATGTCCACAGACATCTAGTCATGAGACCCACAGCAGACTGATTCATTCGCCTCAACTCTTTAGCATCTTAGATAGGCCAATTTTGTGTATATAGATGTGAGGAAACTCCCCACTCCCATCCAGACTGCCCACTAGGGGTGTTAAAAAAATCGATTCGGCGATATATCGCGATACTACATCGCGCGATTCTCGAATCGATTCAAAAAAAAAATCAATTTTTTTTTTTTTTTTTTTTTTAAGAGCTCAGAATTGTTCATTCGGTAGTCTTACCGATTCAACGTCTTATCATCGTTGCCTTTTTGTGTGTGTGTGTGTGTGGGGGGGGGGGGGGGGGGGGTGTGGGAATCGATTTTTAAACTTCCATTTTTAGTGGAAAAATATTCAACAAAACGTCTGACTTCGGGTTAGGATTCACACCTTGAGCATGGAAGAATGTTATATGAACGGAACATTAAGCCTTAATATTTTATTTTAATACTGTTCAAACATGAAACAGATTACAACCTCTATAAGACTGAAATTTCAGATAAATAAATAATACATTTTCATATAAATCTTACACTCTACAAGCTTACTGATTAGTATTTTCTAAATTTGAATGAAAAAAATCGCAACAATCGACTTATAAATTCGTATCGGGATTAATCGGTATCGAATCGAATCGTGACCTGTGAATCGTGATACGAATCGAATCGTCAGGTACTAGGCAATTCACACCCCTACTGCCCACCATGACACACACTTGACGGATGGCCTGTCTCAAAAACACTACCACTACAAAATCTGCTCTGCTCCCAAGGGCATTTTGTGAACCAAGGGAGGAGATTTTGGTGTGTGCGTGCGTGTGTTTGGATGGGGGTGCAGAATCGAGACACAAAGGGAATCCCAGCAGCCACAGTGGCTGGGTGCTATTGATGCTGTAAAGTGTTACGCAGTGTCGGTGAACTCAGGACAGGAAGGGCACAAAAATTTCACATTTTATTACTTAGGACTGTCACAGCCAAACTGACCTACTCCGCTAAACTGCACATAGACTATCTGCACAGTGTCTCTGACAATAATAGACCACTTTGATTCAAAAGCCAACAAACATTCTTTTTAATACAGTCACAAAAAAAAACCTGTTAGTAAGAATAAACACATGCACACTACTGTATTAACTTCCTTATTTCACGTATCAAAAACTTCATGGGCACTGCGGAGAGGCTCGTCACCATGACTAAATCCTAAAACAGCTTGTTAAAGATATACTCAGCCAAAGAAATGAATAAAATGTACAGCACGCCATTTGGAACTGTTGTGTGAAATGATAGCTGTATTGGAAGGACAGTCTTGCACTTCACAGTATCACAAAGTTAATGTGCCATGAAAAAAAATTACTATAAATCACAGAGCAACACCGTTTTCCGGTTTTGTTTGGGTTAATTCGTACAAACGTAACACACATAGTGTTGTTGTATTCTTTCAGTGAGGCTATAAAATTTGCATTCAGTTTGAGGAAGTAGTTCATTTGCATAAGATAGTTTTCATTGTGCCATTTAAATGGCTGGCGCCTAATCCAGGGTGTAAGAAAGGCGAAATGGAAAATGGATGGATGTTTAAAAAAAATAAAAAAATAAAAAATTCTTAACTTACTTTCATTGTTTACTGGCTAAAATAAAGTTTTATAATAATAATTAGGGATGCACGATAATATCGGTGGTCGATAATTAATGGCAATACTGACCAATTTGACGTCAAACAGATGAAACAGATAATAAAGAAATCAGCCGATAATTATCGGCAATTATAGACCAATTTCATATCATACAGTAAACCAGATAATAAAGAAATCCAATAATATTAGACATGCCACATTGGTCCATCCCTTGTATTTGTGGCTCAAGTTGTGCCCAAATCTTCAACCCCTTCCCTCTCCTATGATAGTGTTGCATATATGTGATGTCATGATGCGTGCAACCTCATATTGACAGACGGTGCATCATGGTGACATGGCAGTCGCCAGTGTGGGCTTTCTTTACTGTGTCTCCACAAAATGTTACCCTTGCAGTTTTTTGTTGCATTTTTTAAAGCATTACCGTTTTGTTTTGGCAAAATCAAAATGAATTACTGGTTGTCTTTGAAGCAGAGATATAAATACAATCCTCTCTTCACCCTCTCGTTTTATTTGGTTTTCACACCCCTAGTTACATGGGTGTTCCAACCCTAAAAATGCAAATGCAAAACATAGTTGGAACACAGTGTTGAGTGGAAGATTGCTGAGTACATGTGTGGTCAAGTTTGCAATCATTCGACTTATAGGAGGACTCAAAAGTATATTTGTATTTAAGTTAATTTTGCAAACAATTATTGGCTTACTTAACGGTTATCGGCACTTACTAAATTATTCGTTTATCGGTATCAGTTGAAAATAGTATTATCGTGCATCCCTAATAATAATCATACAGTACCACAAACAATTGCAGCTTAGTTATGTGTGAATCCAGTTATTTCATAGAACTTGCAATCCCGTAATCAAAAACTCTGAGTGATTGGTGCCTTTGTGATGACTTGGGAGACCTACAACAACCTTTTTTTTTTCTTTTTTTTTTTAAAGTTAGGCCAAGAAACTAGCAGCATCAACTACCACCCGTACCTTAGTGAAGCACTGCATCTGACAAACAATTAAGGTAATACAAAGGACCACCACATAACCTGCGGTTTGGCACCCGGGGATGCAACTTTTCTCTGATATTTGTTCAAAGTTTTTTCAAGTGTTTTTTTTTTTTTTTGTTAAAAATATCTTCAGTGCAATTTATAAATCGGCACCGACACGGATTTTCACGATTCAGGCTGGCTCGGTCCCTATCCTCCGTGAATAGCGAGGTACCTGCATACATGAAATGTTGGTAGTGAGAACAGATCCTTTTGTATGAAGTCCAGGATAAGTGGTAAAATTACTTCACAATTTAAGAAAGATAACGTGAGCGTTGAACGTTGACTAAACTCAAAACTATTTAATGCAACATGAAAACGATGATGTATGAGTAGTCTAATAAGTCCTGAATAAACCACAAAAGACATCATGCTTGACTTGGCTTTAAACAGCATTGGTCTCTCTATGCATAATTGCATATTATATTTTTTTCTCCTCATGGTGTCTTACTGTACATTTTAGTAATCAGGGCTGTTCTGTAGCGTGAGCGCGACTAGATTTGTCTTTGTACATGATCTTATGCTCAGTCACCATTGATCAGTTGGTGTTTGTTGGCAGCACATCTATGATCTGAATGTCTGTACAGACAGAGCCAATGTAAACAGCACCTTCCACTGACAGGAAAATCCATCATCGTGGAGACTGGCAAACCCTTGATAATTCTTGCACACACAAAGTTGGGAAACATACGTTTCTTCAGCCAGCATGGTACTACTGCAGGTCAACTTCAGAGTGTAAAACGGGGTCTTTGAAGACCGCCTGCTCCTCGGTTCCAACAAGGAGGTCTTTCTAAGCACATTGCAAGTTGAGCACTGCTATCCACCGTTATGAACCTTCAGCTCAGCATACTGTAGGTGTCAGACTATATGATTATTTATGAATGTGATATATATTGTATCAATTCTTTAACCGTTGTAGCTTTTTATTTTTTTATTTTTTTTTTATTTTTTTTTTAAACATCCCACCCATTACACAATGTCAGACTTTCTTCAAACTTAAAAGTTTATATGTAAGGCACATGACATCAGTAAAATAATTCAATGACTAATAGCCCAGTTCAAAATTGACAGCACATAAAAAATGAATGGATTAGAAATAAAACCCAGAGACTATTGTGAACTTGGATTGGGTGTCTGGTTGTAGACGGAAGGGCAAATATTGACTGTCACTACAGTCCCTGTTTGTCTGTGTAAGTGAACATCTGTCCAAGTGTAAATGTGAGCGCATTTGCCTTTGCGTGTGTTTCTTTGTATGTGTTTGAGTAAGCGCCAACAAGTCACTGTGTGCGTGTGGCGGCCTGAGGCACTTGAACGATGACCCCGCAGCCACCTACACACTAACAGCACTCATGCACAGGATTACCGATCAGACCATTTACACATCCACCTGGCTGGCCCCGGCTGCAGGCTGTTACATATAACAGAGACACATTCAGTCCCTCCACACACTGACACAGTGACCCCTTCCTTACCCAAGACAGCATGTATACAGCGTTGTCTATAAAGATGTAAACTCAAAGAGCTCATAATTGTATACTTGTAAAAACACAGGTTTCTTCTTTTTTTCCAACACAGACGCAAATAAATTGTATTAGTGGTGCAATGGATCACAAAAGCCCCGATTCGGATTGGATCACGAATCAGATTGTTTTTCGAAATAGCAAAGAGAAAAAAAAACACAAAGAGAAGCTAAATAGTACTCTGTCTTCATTTATTTTGTAAAACACTTTTGCCCTTTAAAAAGTCAACTCAAAACGTCTAATATGCCTGTTTAGGGTTTAGGAACTCAACCTTAAATGCAATATGAGGCAGATAAGATACATTCTTATTTTGTACATGGCTTCAAGTTGTGTTCCTAAAATCGAAAACGGCTGTTTGACATTTTGCGTTGAATGTTTTTGGCTTTTTTATGGGCAAAAGTGTTTTACAAAATAAATGAATACAAAGCTCAATTTAGCTTTTTCCTTGTTATCCGACAAATAGGGCTGGGTATCGATTCAGATTTCCAGAATCGATTCGATTCGATTCACAAGGGCCCGATTCGATTCGATTCACAACGATGTTCGATTCAGTTGAGGAATTCATGCAGCACTTATTTTAGACAGTCAAAAGTACCAATGCTGCAAATAGTAGAAACATCTTGCTCTAATTTAATGCATTAGTAAAAATATTAATATTTACATTAAGAATTGAATCCACTGCAGTTACATTAATAATCTGTTTTATTTAACATGGCCTTATAAAAACCAATTAATAATCATTTAAATCAATTACAACCACAGTACAGACTGTGTAAATAAAGTGACAAAAAACACTGACACTCACGACATTCACATTGTTGTGACAGTTTTTGTGAAAATGTTATGGAAATTGATATATCGATACATGGTTTTATGTATCGATATTGGGACATGAAAAGGTGTATCGATACGATATCGATAATTTAAACCCAGCCCTACCGAAAAACGATCCGTTCCGTGTCGCAAATCCGTGATCCGATCCGAACCGTGACTTTTGTGCACGTTGCACCACTACCAAAGATTTATTTCACTGTTGTAGCTCTAATTTTATTTGCAGCTGTGTTGAGGGGGGGGTCGGGTTTGAGGTACGGTCTAAGCTGAAGGTCAATGATGGTTTTATGCGCTAAAGTTGAACATCATCATTTACAAAGGAAATGGGTAAATCGCTGCCAGTTATGGTGCACTTTAATTATTTCCTTCATAAAAGCACATACAAGCTTTGCCTATAGTGTCACTTTGTAGCAACTAATGCAGCAGAATGAATCCTGAATTGAACTAACAACTTAACTTGCTATAAAAACAAGGATGCATTTTACTTACAATTTAATGGCACAAAATGCCATGACATCATGTCCTCTGGGGCTTTTGCGGCTTACCCTTTTCCGGTTTAGGGGCCGCCCACAGCCGTCTTTGCAAAGTTTACAGTAAAAAGATTAGTATGGGCCTTTGAAAAAGAAAAAGAAATAAATATATATATATATATATATATATATATATATATATATATATATTAGGGGTGTTAAAAAAATCGATTCGGCGATATATCGCGATACTACATCGCGCGATTCTCGAATCGATTCAATAATCGGCAAAATCGGTTTTTTTTTGGGTTTTTTTTAGGATTCACACCTTAAGCATGGAAGAATGTTATATGAACGGAACATTAAGCCTTAATATTTTATTTCAATGCTGTTCAAACATGAAACAAATTACAACCTCTATAAGACTGAAATTTCAGATAAATAAATAATACATTTTCATATAAATCTTACACTCTACAAGCTTACTGATTAGTATTTTCTAAATTTGAATGAAAAAAAATCGCAACAATCGACTTATAAATTCGTGTCGGGATTAATCGGTATCGAATCGAATCGTGACCTGTGAATCGTGATACGAATCGAATTGTCAGGTACTTGGCAATTCACACCCCTAATATATATATATATATATATATATATATATATATATATATATATATATATATATATATACACACACACACACACACACACACACACACACACACACACACACACACACACACACACACACACACCATGAACATTGTAGATTACATGTGCAGCTCAATGAACTTGCTCTCCTGGACACCACAGTGCATTAAAACATTAGTTTAAAAGGAGAAAAGTTAAAGAAAGCCATCCCAAAGCTGAAAATGAACACTATCCTACCCATTACGTCATTGTGAGGCAGCCCTAGATTTAGACTGAGCTTTATTTTGTGTTTCTTTATGGACAGAAAACACATAGCCTGTACACATCCTATGTCTGTCAAGACTTTTAGATGACACGCATTATGAAGCCAATCATATATTTTGAGAAAACTCAAATACACATACTACAAAATTTTACATATTTTCTGCTTAACTGAAAATATTAATACTAGCATTACTATAATACCACATGCATATTCTATCACCGCCGTAAGGGCAAGGGATCTTCGCAGTTAAACTAAGTTTTTGTAATCGAAGCCCTTCTCGAAATTGTTGCTCGATACTATGGAGGAGTTTTTACGAAGATGATTGTGAAAGGTATTTGAGCAAGCCCTGTAAACACTGTGCAAAGAATCTGATTACTACAGTTTGGAGATCTACTAACTAGTTATGACACTATGTTATTTATATTCTGTGATGTGGTATGCGCACTGTAGCACAACATATAACTAGCTGGTTAAAAAAACAACAACAACAAAAAAACTGTTATGTCCAACAGTCATCCATCCTCAATGCTATCTCGGCTACTCAGGGCTGGATATCGATTCTAATCTCCTGAATCGATCCAATTTCGATTCACAAGAGTTCAGTTCGATTTCGATTTTTTTCCCGATTAGATTTGATTCACCTTGATTGGCTGGCAACCAGTTCAGGGTGTACCCCGCCTACTGCTCGAAGCCAGCTAGGCAGCACCCCCGTGACCCTTGTGAGGAGCAAGCGGTTAAGAAAATGGACGGATGGATTTGATTCACTTCACTTCAATCTGGTATTAATTAATTATGGAAGGATAAGATGAAAATATTTTTATCATTCTAATTCAATAATTGTAAAATTAAAAAGTTTCTGAATTGTGCAATTAGTCAGGTCTTTCATAAAGATAAGAAAATACTTTTAAATTGCAATGTCTGTGAACAGTAAGTCTCAAGAAAACAGTACGATACAAAAAAAATCCATAAAATTATATTTTCTTGTGAATTTATGGGAAAAAAAGAGATATTAACTCTTTTATCTGCAAAAACGTTAATTGATGTTCAGGACACGCCCACCAAGTACTGCCAATAACATCAATTGATGTCAACTATGTTTTTGTTTTTTTTCTCAATGGGCAGCGCAACGTCTTGTGCAGCTCTGGTTTGTGAATGGGATGGAAAAAATAAAAAGACCACTGACTATGGCCAGCAGATGGCAGTATTGTATCTTTTTCCTATGGGCTCCCGTGTATCAAATTACATGAAAACATGGGTGGAGCTTAGGAAATAGAACTTTTTCAAAGATGACATGAATGATCAAAGCGTTTGTCACATTAAATCTAATTCACAGAGCGTCACTGACTATACAAAAAAAATTGGGGATGCACGATAATGCTATTTTTAACTGTTACCGATAAACCAATAATTTAGAAGTGCCGATGTCGATAACCGATAAGTAAGCCGATAATTGTTTGCAAAATTAACATGAATACAAATGTGCTTTTAAGTCCTACTATAAGTCTAACAAAAACATTGTATAAACTTTTCACAATGTTTCAATGTATGTAAAGAACCATGAAGCTGAATTTTATTGATATGAGCCACAACCACAACAGATGGACCAACGTGGCATGTCTATAAATATCGCGGGATTTCTTTATTATCTGGTTTATCTGTATGAAATCAAATTGATGATAATTAGCGTCAGATTTCTCTGTTATCTGGTTTATCTGTTTGACGTCAAATTGGTCGATAATTGTCGATAATTATCAGCCACCGATATTATCGTGCATCCCTAAAAAAAGTGTCAAAGTCGCTGTTGTGCAGAAAATGTATCTTTTCACAAAAAGCTTGTTTTCTCCGTATCTTTTCCATTTTCACTCAATGTCACTCAAATTACCTATTTTCAAATGGTGATTACTAAAGAACGGACTAAGGTACAATCATGCTTTTTTTTTCTATTGAAAGAATGCAATCCAATCTTTCATATAGCATCCACCATGTTTACGTAGTCATAGCACACAATATTTTGTTTGCCTCGAAAGATGAGTGAAAATACTCGAAATGGCTGGTACTGTAAGGGATTGTCTTTTTGGATAACGTTTGGCAATAATAAGAGTTATTAAAATAATCGATTTAGGGTTTTATGAAACGATATCAATTAGGGCTGGACATTTGCCACGCTGCTGCCATAAATCAACATTTCAATTAATCAAGACACAGTCAAAATTTTGGGGAAGTTTAACTAAGTGATCTAATTGGACTCTCCTCTTTACCACAATCTCTGACCTCTTGTTTTCTTTTTCAGAGCAATAAACTAGATGACGCTACACGACGAGTGAAAGGTGAGCCATGAGTCAGTGTGCCAGACAAACATACACTTCTTGGTTACAGTGTGGCGTCACTGCAGCCACACTCTACTGCCAAATCTAAATCTAATATCCTACATTCACCACACATTGCCCGAGCCTGGCCTCTCTCCCAATGGAAATTACACATAACTGGAACAGTGCCCTTCTGTCAGGAGCTTTTCTGTACATCTGAATGTCTTTGGGGCGTGCATGTACATATATCCTTTTGTAATGGTTCTCGTCTCGCTGCCTGGTTGGGAATGTCCCTATGCGCGTTGACTCCATGCTGTGACTGTCTTTTATATTTGTCCTTTCCTATATATCTGTCTGCTCTGTCTCAGTCGTAAAGAGGAGCATCTGCAGTGGATCCAACAGGCAGCATTAAAGCAGAGCTGATAATGACAGTTTCTCTGTGGGCTACTCAGACAGCAGACAGACATATCATACCATTCCAGCGTTTCCTGTTAGTGCTGACTGCCAACTATTTAACCCTCTGTAGGGATCCCTTAAACTAAGTGCACAGATGTCAATGGTCAACTAAAAAGGGTGTAATTCACAGAAACAACCCGCCATGAAACAAAACAGCTGTCAAGTTTCGTGCCTTAAAACAAATCTAATTAGAAATATGTGCAAAACGTCGAATGCACGTCATTTTAAAAAGGCTATTGTGACTGGAGACTGCCCTGCTACTTTCCGTGTAATTTAAGTGGCTGCTATACTGTATGAGCTAAAAATACCGTCACACTTTTACTGACTTCACACTTGAAACTTGAAAGTCATCTAGCCACATCAAATGACATTATAAATACCACTAGTCACAATGGAGCCTCTGTAAAGTTTCTACTGTACTGCGCAGTCGCACGGAAAATAGAAAGGCCAAATAAATATTAATGAGAAGATAATATGTTTGCCGGTATTAACAAACGAACCGGTTTCTCGGAGGAACACGCGTCGTCGACTTAACGTACACTACACTGAAACGGATTAGACACTGCATTCGTTTCAGGGACGGATTTAAGATCACGGAAACACAAATTAGTATGATACTCACATATCTCCATTCCCTGTGGCTGGGAAGCGGTACAGTTGCAGGAGCAGGTGACATTGGAGTTGCCGGAGCCGCCAGAGGCCGTTAGGTTTTGCATGGGGCTCGGTGGGCTCGGTGGACCGGGACACCGCTCCGTGGAGAGAGCCGCCACTGCCGCCACCGTCGGGGATCCCCGACACAACGAAAAACTTCCAGGCAGCGACAGCAAAGTCCGCCGCTACGGCTGACTGCCGTCAGTTTCGCACGTATTTTCCACGGTGTTTCTCACGCCATATTTCACTCGGAGTGGACTCGGAAAGTGAATTAGTTGCGGGTTCGAGGTGAAGCCATTTCTGGCGGCTCGAGCATTGTGCAGTTCTTGCTTTTCCTCCGCCGCCGCGAGCAGCTGTCTCCGAACTGGACCAGGGCAGACGGGGTGGGCTCAACCCCGCCCACACTCTAACTGACAGCTGTGCTTAACCAATCAGACTCAAGAGGAGGAGCGGCACTGTTGCCTCCCTCCACTGAAGTAAAGTACACTACACACACACACACACACACACGAATCACAACGCTTGTCCACAGTTTTCAGTGATAAATTTACAAAACACTGTAAAAATAATGAGTATTGTAATAATCTCTTGTCTGTGCCATATACTGTATTCTCATATTTAAATATTAACACATTAAAACAAATCCATTTTTTCATTAATATTTTTTCCTACAATAAACCATAAGCTACATAAACTGCATGTAGCTCATGTGCGTGACTGCAAATCTGATGTTTTTAAAGTTCTTGTATCTCCGTTAACATGTTGTGCATGTACTACAATAAATAAAGTTGGAAACATGAACATGTAGATGACAATCAAGAAAGGCCAGGACAGTGAGTAATATACATGTGCATGCATGTGTGCCTGTCTGACTCGCGGGGGAAAGGGGGAGGGTGGCGGCTGAAAAGCGTTGACTTGAGTCAGAAGAGTAGCAGACGTCCGGGTTGTGGTTGACAATGGCTCTGGGTGAGCAGACCAGAGGGGAGGAGGAAGAAGAGGGCTGGCCTGGTGTGTTTTTTGGGGGGGAGGGAAGAGTGCTTCAAGTTTCACTCCCTTGTTATGGCTGGCCTCAACCAATGAAAAAGGCCTTTGAAGAAGCTAACCTTGAGTTGACCCCCGCACCAGTCTTGTGGTTCAGGGCAACATGTGCTGCAGAGAGGCGTGAACCCCCCAAGTCCCCATTTCCCCTCTGAATCAGGAAAACTGCAAAAGGCTGCATCGAAGCACACATACTGTACAAATACTGGTTACTCTAGTACAGTAGCATCTGCAGTCTAAAAATAAACTAGGTTATTCAAATCTTAGCGACTCTGAATAGCACTTTCGACCAGTTGGTTATCAAAACTATAAATAGTCTTTCCCAAGTGGTAATAATTGGCACAGAAGTGGATCAAAAAACTAACTAGACTGACAGATACAGTGCTCAGCATATATGAGTGCACCCGCTTCAAAGAAATTAATGATTGTTTTCACAATCTCACAATCTCAATGAACATAAGAACAATTTCCAAAATGTTGACAAAATGTTTTCTGTAGAATGTGCGCTTAACTCACAACATGAAAGTAAGGTTGTAACAGAATGCATAGATTACAAAATCTTCATTTTAATCAAATTAATTAACTAATGCAAAAAAAAATTAACGCATCCCACAACAAAATCTCCATCTAGTATTTTCTATGACCTGCATGATTTTTATGGATAGCAACTTGTCTGCTAGCCTGGAATTAACAAGTTGTTAGTCTTTTTCTCAGGGTCTACTTGTGCAAAATGTGCTTTATTAAATTAATTTAAAAATTACTTTTTTTGTTGGTACTAATTAACATATCTTGTTTGCAATCAATTGCCCACATTTGTGTGAGTATTTTGTAGTATAGCATCACGTAGAAAATCTTAATTCTGACAGGAAACTAAAGGTGTTCTTACAAGCCTGTTGGGGTGTACTCATTTATGCTGAGCACTGTATATTTTATTCATCCTGTGATGGAAAATAAATTACCAGTGTCATTATCGCAGTACAGTAGTATACAAATGCTAAATATTTTTGAAAAATGTCTACACCCTGTTGGTTTGCCATTTTTACACAGCAATTAAATGAAATTGACCACCAGCAAGCAAAATAAATAAACTTTAAATGAGTGTTGCAACGTTAACCATGCTCATTAAATATGTATTTACACAATGTGCATACACACACATTGATTAATAAAGTTACAAGTGAATTGCCATCATATCATCGTTGTCTCATAATGCAGCCACATATATATATATATATATATATATATATATATATATATATATATATATATATATATATATATATATATATATATATATATATATATATATATATATATATATATATATATATATATATATATATATATATATATATATATATATATATATATGTATGTGGCTATTTTATTCACATCGGTGCCCATTTGCTGCTCACCTCTACCCACAAACACCACCAAACAATATACGCACACTCAGACACGCAGTCTGTCTGGACCGTCAATTTAGTCCCCCAGGGAGCAGGCGGTGTGACACCGCTAACAGGCCAGACCAGACTAGACAGCCAGCAGACAGATAAATACCAGGCCATCCTGAATACCAAATGCATCCTCGTCTACTGGTTCCCCTACCCTCTGCAGTCTTTGGACACGCGCGCACACTCACGCGCGCACACGCACGCACGCACGCACACTTAACCTGTTACTTTTTTTGTGATTTATCGAAGAGGAGGCCATGAAATAAACAGAGCCGTGGTTAAAACACTGCATAAAGGTGTCATTGAACAATAAGGAGGATTGGGGGTCTTCATTTGAGCCTCTGATGCGGTGGGTGACACCAATTTACAGCGCCATCTTGTGTTTCTGATGGGAAAGGCAAATTGAGTCTCAGAATTCTCTACATGAAAAAAAGATATTCAGTTTCTATGTTCTGTTTATATTCTGGCTTATATGTCATTCCATTGGCTCAATCTGTCAGAAAACACAAGTGAACAGTAAAATGTGCAGTAGCGTCTTTCCTTGCCAATATTTTTATGGTAGTTTACATGCTGACTTTTAATGCCAGCTTCAATGTAGAAAAAAGAAAAAAAAACTTCCATTATGCAATTTCTTGTGGTGAAAAAGCAGAGCTGAAAATAAAAATAATGAAGTTTTGTAATGATGATGAATCATGTACAAGATGTTACTGCTTGAAGTACTACAATACAATAATCCTGTGGGTTCAGTTTCTACCATTGCATTTGACGGGCAATACATTCAACACAGGTAAACAAATAAACAAGTGTAAGTTGAAAATTAGTAGGATTTCCATCCACCTATTTTTAATCGAATTTTCAAGAATTGAGAAAAAGAACCTGAATTGAAATGCCAGAATTCAAAAAAAAAAGGCCCAACATTTGCAAAAAAGTTTTTACGCTTTGTGGGTGTGGATTTTGAAGCATAGTGAAAAGAAGAAAATGCACATTTTGGCTATGGAAACAGCTGCAAACGGATGTACATGGAACGTTTTGACTGTATACTACGTCACACGTATGTTTGTTGTCACAAAAAAATGGCGGATGATAAAGTAAGATATGTTTGGGGAGACGAAGAAACACAATTCTTTTTAGAATTAATTAATGAAAAAAGATGGAAAGTTTTAAGCTATTAGTAAAACCAGCATTGTAGATCAACAAAATTAATTCATTATAGTTGTACCAAACATTTGCATACCTACTTGTCGCTAGGTAGCGTACAATTACATATGCCCAGCACAGGCCTATAAAAAATGTATATTGTATAACCAGTAGGGATGAAACGATATCCAAACATCACGATACGATATCACGATATGAAGGTCACGATATGATAATTATTACGATATTGTGGGGGGGTTGGCGATATTTAAAACAGATCACAATATTGTAAAAAAAAAAAAAAAAGAGCTCATACTAAAAAAAGCACAACATTGTGCTTTTGTACAGAACAGCAATGCATATAAACCACCTACAATCTCTATTAACAATATCGAGGCACTTATTTGCTAATGCAAGCACATATTGATCGCTTATTCGCTTCACAAGCAAATTAGGTTCCCCTTCATCTGACAATTAGCATAGATTTTAAGCATAGAAGGCCAAAACATCCCTAATGAAAATTAAATTACACTAATAAACTAGCCACTAGAGGGTGCTAGAACTGCACAAATGGAAATCTACCTGACTTTTTTTTTAACAGATGTGTTCCTGTTAAATATTGTGAACATGACGACGACAATAGTGTGGCAGTTTTAATATCACAATATTGCCCTTATTGTTACATCCCTAATAACCTGTATGCCCATTAAGCTGTTCGAATGGCAAACAGGCAGAAACTGGAAGTCAAACAACCTCTAAAGAAAATTAGTCATAAAACAAGAGAATCGGTATTATGAGAAATCATTATAATATTGTATACATTTGAAGATGACATTAATTTTGTTGGGGTCAAAAGATTAAGTTAGTCATTGATCATTGTCAGAAGTATGTACAGTTGTACTTGACAAGTTTGGTCATTATTATTCTTGTTAGTTTTTTTTTTTAAATGTGAATTTACATCAATGTGCAGTCAAAAGCATCGAACAGACAATAAAAACATGTTTTTTTTTATGTTGTGTTTATAGCATTTTGCTGCTCTTTTAATACATAAGCAAAGACAATTAACATAATGTTACTATTGATTAATCTTAAAAGCTATCAATAGGAAACATGCAGTGTGATGAAGTCTCCTTAAATATTAATACTACATGTATATAATACAATAGTAACTGCAATTTACATTGCCTATGATAAATCTTTTAAACAACTGTCACACGTCTTGTGTTTTTGTAAAATACTGTAATAAATGTGGGGCACGGATTGCAAAGGTTTATGAATGCCCACATACACAAAACATATTTTTGCCTGACTCCTGACAAAATAATATAGTTTTGTTTTGTTTTTGTTTTTTTTAAATATTGTAAGTACAGAGGGAGCTACAATTATCATCAAAATTCAGAAAAAAATATTTTGTTCACTATGAAATGGATAAAAAGTTTTTATTTTCAATGCAGGCTACTACACGTCACATATTTTGATGCATTGTAGATCTACATACCCATCAGTCATTGCATAGTCACTTTATCATGATGCTAATGTTGGCTATATATCACAATCATATCATATGACAAGTTCATTTGCTTAACCATTGCTTTGCATTCAATGTAAAAGAGAGAGAAAACCCCCCGCTGTGCGATGGGGCAATTCCCCTAAACGCACAGTCACCTCTCCTTATGATATTCATGAATTAACCTCCGTCCATCTCCTTGCTGACCAAGCTGAACAGTTTCAAGTGTTTAAGCTCTGACTGTGAGCTCCATGTCTTCAGCAGAGGGCAGAGGAAAATACACGCCTCTCCAGACAGTTAGATTGCACACTAGAGAGTCACGTTCAATAAAAACATCTGGCATGCCACATCGTATTTGCTGTGTCTTGCCCTTGTCTGGCTGCAGTGCTGTAATATCCTGTCTCTACAGGTGTTTGTTTGACACACACAAACATGCAGACTAGCCTAACCCAGACTAATGATTTTTAATTTTATTCCCAAAAGAATCTACATTCCCACAATTTGCATTACACAGATTTAGGTGCCAAGAAGAAATGCACTTACTTTGCATCCACCTTTTCATTTGAGAAAAAAAACAAAACAAAAAACATCATTCACTTATTGCCGCAGGCAACACTGCAATGACACCTCAGCGCCTACTGAAGTAAGACAATGTGGGAGAATGAAAGGAGAAAAACAAGAAAAAGGGGATTGGCAGGCGTGTCAGCGTATATCTGTTTAAGTTTAAAGGACATGGAAAACTGATCAAGAAAGTCAGAGGTAGAGAAATAGGAAGGGAAGACAAGACGACAAATGGGAAGGAAGGAAGGAAGGAAGGAAGGAAGAGAGGATCATCAGCATGTATGGAGCTCTTTCCACCCCTGTGCTAGGGCCCTGCTGAGCATTGTAATGGGCTGTCTGCCCAGCTGGGCCGATGAGCTCATGTCTGGCTTCAATGCCAATCTCCTGAATTGGCACATGGCTTGGCAGGGCGAGCTCTGACGCACCACCTCACCCTAACCGCCTCAGACGAAGCTCACAACATGGCCAAGCCTGGAAAAGTCAACAAATAATGAGGAGAAGAGAAAAAAAAATAGACAAAGGGTGCCAGAGACCGCAAATGTGTATATCATGAAGTGTCAGTGTGTGTATCTGTCAGCCATTTCTGTCACAATACTGATAAGAGCCCCAGACCAGACGGCAATAATTACACAGCTTCTGAGACAGACAGCAGCTATAAATGTGTGAGCGTATTTGAAAGTGAGGGTAAAAGAGATAGAAAGAGAGGGAACAAGGAGGTGAGCTGTGTGTGTATATGTGCGTGTGCGAGAGAGTTTTATGCAGCCATAAACAGTGGTGATCACAGAGTGTGGACAGCGCAGGTTATAGCCTCCTGCTGTTAAGACTCCGTCCCAAGAGTTACAAGTGCACATGCACACATGCAGTTTTTTTTTCCACATACTGTATGTGAAAAATAATGAGATAGTGTTGTACGGAACCTATTTGCTTGGGCTTCATAGCTTATTCTTTTTGTTTTGGAAGACATACAGAAATTCAAAACCAGGAGAACGACACCTGTACAGTTAACCTTTAGATTCTATTTGGGCATGTTCCTAGTAAACAAATCACATTAAAATGATTGGTTGTGCAAGGTAAAACGTAGTCAGTGAACAATGAACTGCAAATAATTAAAATTGACCCTGCTATACACTCCAAGTAAAGTACTACAGTGCCTTGGAAGGGCCAGACTTCACAAACCTACACCAATTCCTACAAATTGTTATTTGGAGTGAGCAAGCAAGCGAGCAACCCACACGAGCAGGAGCTAGCATGAGCGGTGAGCAAGAGTGGCTAGCAAGAACTTGCTGGGATGGCCAACAAAAGGAGCTAGCAAGAACTAGATGGAGCGGCTAACGAGCGCAGGAGGTGTTTAGTTGGTGCTGGATTTCACTATGATGGATTGGATGTGCTGGTGTCTGTGGATCTCACTCTGCTTCATCTATCCTTCCCTCCTTCCTCTCTTTAGTTTTTCCTATGGTCTCTTGAGATCTCCTTAATTTGTTGGAATTTAGAGGTTTCTGGGGTTGGCGTAAGACTCATTTTGTAACCATGTGGATGGCAGCAGGTGTTTAGTTGGTGCTGGATTTCACTTTAATTTATCTTTCTTTTCTTTTACCTTTCCTCAGGTCTCCTGACCTTCTGAACTTCACGACTCTGGCAAGACTCTGAAGTATCCGGTTAAGGTGAAGGGTAATGGGATTTTTATTAGGTTTTAGGTGAATTAATGAGTACAAATTTACACGCACGCACGCACGCACGCACACATATGCACAAAATAAAAAAATAATAATAATAAAAAAAAGAGAGAGAGCAATGATGATAAGACGTTGAATTGGTAAGACTGCCGAATGAACAATTCTGAGCTCTCCATTAAAAAAATAAAAATAAATAAATAAATTTAAAAAAAAAGGAGGAGCTAGCAAGAACTAGATGGAGCGGCTAACGAGCAACTAGCAGGAGAAGCTAGCAAAAGCTAGCAAGAGCAAAGCTGCGGGAGCCCAAATCACGGTGTTGGCATCAGATGTGATTGGGCTGCCAGATCGTTGACGTCAAACACCGGAAAGAAAATATTAAAGATGTAATTCAAGTAACGAAATGTACGGACTGAAATTGTAAAAACGTAAATAAACCTAAGAATATAACCGCAAAATATATTGAATGAATAATAAAATAGATTGAATAAATGATAAATACACAAAATAATTGTCTCAGATGTGACAAATATTGTCAGTTTAGATTGTTAATGTGTTGCTATTATCATCTAAGACTGTTTTTTGTTTGTGACTGATTTGTGAGTAGCTAAAAAAGAAACCAAACTGAAGCTAACTTCGTTCGCGCTGCTGTACTGATGTCACCGGCAAGCGCGAAGGTGCTCTAATCTATTTTTTTTTCACTCTTAAAGTATCATGCTTTTCTATTTTTACATTTTTACAATTTTAGTCCATAAATATTGTTATTTAAATGACAACTTTAGTATATTCTTTCCAACGTTTTGACGTCAACCGTCAATTTTTTTCATACCATACAACTCTATTGAACGGACAATTTCCAGAGAATCCTGTAGCGTGACGTCATCTGTCGATCCCGATACAATCTAGCAGCCCTGGTACATCTGGTACCGACAACGGGACTCAGCAACGACCACCTGCAGGCTCCAGCTGTGGAAGGTAAGCAGTGGAAGACCAATTGGTTCCGACACGAGCTGCAACTACCACCACAGGCTAACGAGGTTCGCAAAGTTCTTCTCCTTCGGGTATCCGTAGCAGAAAAATTGCTGCGGAACATGTCAGACTCATGTAAGGCACAGTGCAACCTATTAGCGACCTCCGATTACATGAAATAAATGTACATTGATGTGAAGTAGCTTTTTTTTTTTTTTTTTTGCATTATTGAAATTCAATTATTAGATCATCACAAGATGACCCAATACATATATACAATATTTATTTATTTTTCTATCACAGTGCAGCACAAATGATTCACGCATCACTACAGTTCAGTAGATGAGCTTCAAATAAGGAAGAGCAACTACTTGGTAAAGCATCAATGTCAAAACAACAAGTCATCACACTGTACAGAACACAAACTCACACCCTGAATCACAGTAAAAGACAACATAGCAACATGATGACACATTGTTGCTGTGTTGGAGAACCATGTGCATTTACGGTTAAGCTATGTCACGTCATATGTGATGTTCTTTCAAATATTACAAAAAAAAACAAAACATAAAACCTATTACATGATTTTAATATCACATTCATAATGTTGAGAACACATTCTTTTGAGTATATGAAGCCAAACTGTCTAAATTGTGGGTTCGGAACACTGTTGACTTCAAGACTGTACAGTAGAATAACAGAAATGACATGACACCAACAAATAAACCCTTACAAAAATACAAGTAAAACAATGAAAATACAGGACAAATCATCAACATGCCATGCAAGGTTGAATGCCAGAGAGGTAAGCTGTGTTTTAAAACAAGGTTGCTGTGAACATTATAAGATGTCAACATATTTCCTGAAAGGAGAAGGGTTGGGAAACAATTTCCACAGGATTAACTTTACCATATAACACAGTTTATTGTGAACATTGTCAGCAACAAAAGGAGGGTGCTGCAATTACCATAAACCAAGTTCCAATCAAAATTGCCAAGAGGCCAACAACTATAAAGGAGCAAAAGGGATTCACAAAGACAATTTTTCTACTATATGTGAAAATTCCTTTTACTCCCAAAATATTTGAAAAAGACAAAGGCATGATGGGAAATATGCTAATACTTTTGAGTTGATGATGTGACTTTTTGTTTTTAATCCTAAAAAAAATATATATATATGGTCAGGGAGGACCTTAATCATGGTGAGGCAGCATGGTTGGAGCATGTTGCAGTGCAGTGAACACAGCCACCAGAGGAAAACTTTAGTCTTAACTTACTCCAGTATTTGCAAGGCTAGTTTGCATTGGTAGCTGGCTGAATGAGCAGAAGAAACATTGTGCGGCCAGTTTGTTATGAAATCACAGAAAAATGACCATAATGACCTATACTGAACTGCAACAAATTGCAAAACGATACGCTTACCTGTATTTAACAATTCCACATTCTACAAAAGGTAGTTTACAAACCCCAATTCCAACAAAGCTGGGAATGGATGTTATGTAAAACATAAAAACAGCATATAATGATTTGCAAATCCTTTTTCAACCTATTGAGTACAGTACAAAGACCTAACCCCCACATTTTTATGTGTTGCAGGCATCAAATTATAAATGAGTCAATATTTGCAAATAAAACTATGGGGCCTATTCACTAAAGGTTTGCGTCGCCTTTGCACGGCGCTAACCGTTAAAAATGGAGCAAACCGGGAGCGCCTAATTCACTAAACACGCACAGATGGGGAAATCCGTCACAAAGTGCGCTGCCACCCAGATTGCGCCACGGTGCGCCGGTGTTATTTGCGCGTACGTAAATTAGGTAATTTGCATATATTTGACGCAAAATATGCCCACCCCAATGCAGATGAGACTCATTGATATGCAGCGTATAATTCACTAACGCCAGCGTGAAATAGCCACACAGAGTTTGCGTGACGCAAATAACGTTTTTGGAAAGCATGAATTAACCTGACCCAACCTCGATCCTGGGATCATGACAGCAGTGCATGGCACGGTGCACCGTCACTCTCTGGCTGTTCACGCAGAGAGGAGAGAGAGAAGAGAGAGAGAGAGAGAGAGAGAGAGAGAGAGAGAGAGAGAGAGAGAGAGAGAGAGAGAGAGAGAGAGAGAGAGAGAGAGAGAGAGAGAGAGAGAGAGAGAGAGAGAGGGAAGGGGACATTCCTCAATGTTGGTTTAGGACAACGTAACCCGGGCTGATCAGCAATTGCGGGGAGGCATTTTACGATAATTTTTACGTGCCAGATGCATAATGTATGGCCACGCCAACCTCTAAAAATATATTTCTAAAAAACGATCGCACCAATAATTTGTACTTTATGAATGAATGACGTCGTTGTTGTCCTCTCTGCTCTGTACAGCTTAATGGCACTCTAAACGCTTACTCTCGGTCCAACCTCGCTTTCTGATAATATCATCTTTCTCGCAACTGTTACTATAACAACCACGTTCTTGGCAAAAATCCATTGCCATGTGTGGTAAATCAGGTGCAAATTTGCAGTTGTCAGTTTTGTGGGCGTGTTTGCGCCGGTATATGATTAGAGCAATATCCTTAGTGAATAGGTGGGTAAACTGGGCGCAGACTGCGGTTGCAGTTGTGGTGCAATATTTCGCGCTATTACCGGACGCAGCGCATTCTTAGTGAATATACCCCTATAATATTAATCAGATTTCACATTAATCATCCTGTCTTTGCATGTATTCTATTGAATACAGTCAGATAATTTGACGAAAACCAAAATGAATGATAATCATGAAATAAATCATCAAAAAAATACTGGCTGAACAACCTGCCCTCCTCACTTACTAAAATTATAAACACCCAAAGAGTGAACAAGCAAAACACGATTTAGCTCACATTAATTTAATTATACCTGTATTTTTCCATGCTGAGACCAGTCAAAACATTGTCTGTGGAAAATGTCTGTGGAAGTACAACCCTCCCACAACCTGTTTTGTTTCACTCATATGTAAAGAGTTGTTTTGTGGTGGTCATAAACTGCCATGGGAAGGTGTACAAAAAACAAACTGAGAAGAGATGATGTGACATTAAAAGATAAAAAGAATTAAAATCACGATGTTGCTTCACTAGAGTCGTAATTGCTACAATATGGCTGCTGGGAACGTACTGTAAATGTATCCTGAAGCACAATTTGGATCTGTTTACAATCAGCAATCAATTGATTTTTATCCCAACAAAGATGTATCTGTAGTTCTGTGTGTCTTAATGTAATCTCACTTACATCCATCTACAAATGTCATAACATAAGCTACAGCCAGTGAGGGCAGCAGGTTCGGAACAGATGGATGCTCATTATGAACAAGTTGTACAGATCCAAACACTCCAAGCGCTCCTCCTCTCTGCCGGTCTGGCCATGCCACGAAAAAAAAAATAAAAAAAAATGCTATATCTCCCATATTGAGGCATAAAATAAAAACATTACATTAGGTGAGAGATGCTGGGCTGAGAGCTCGGAATGACAGATGGATGTTAGCGGGAACATGTTGCATCACAACAGACCTGCTACCACCCTGGCACAACTTTGAAAAATTCAGGTTAGCACGCATGAGCAAGCTACACTAACACAGCCGCTTCCTATGGACCCCTCGCCGAAATGCGTGGATCTCAAACACATGCCATACCGCATAGATTTGTTAGCTTCCAGGGTGGCTCGCTCAGCATACAGTTTATAAACAGCATTGCCCCTGACAGCTAGTCTGAGCTCAGCCAGCATTCCCGACTGCCTTGCCTGCCTTTTTGCATCCTACGGCTCTGCAGTACAAACGGGAGGCTGACAGCTTGTACCAGGACAGCGAGGGTTCCTGCTGCATGTGGAGCCTCCCTCCAGCTTCTCTTTACAGTAGTTGTACAAAGGACAATACTGTAGTGGAGTCGTCGAACCACTCCATAATGATATGGAACTTCCTTGCTCACGGCAGAGGTGCTAAAACCAAGAATACGACAGCACTGCGGATGCCTCCATTGGGCTGCTGTATTTCGTTTTCAGGGAATAAAATGTCTGAAGTTGCAAAGTTAACGGCAAGGATAGTACACATTTTAAGAATTATCTCACTGTCTGTGAAAAATGTTGACATTTTGGGTCATAATATTGAGCTACCGTAACATCTAAGTCAATGTAGAAATATGTTCAGCCACAAATGTTCTAACAGATTTCCGACTTTAATCTCAGAATTCTACAGAAGACGATTAGGGCCAGTGAAGTGGAAAAAAAGGTTGGCAGGATTCTGAAAATCTCAGAATTCTCACTTAAAAGTGAGAATTTTTACTTTATTCTCAGAATTCTGACTTTAAAGTGAGAATGCTGACTTTAAAGTCAGAATTCTGAGAATAAAGTCAGAATTCCGAGATTAAAGTCAGACTTTAATCTCGCAATTCTGACTTTAAAGTGAGAATGCTGATTTTAAAGTCAGAATTTTGACTTTAAAGTGAGAATGCTGATTTTAAAGTCAGAATTCTGAGATTAAAGTCAGAATTCTGACTTCAAAGTCAATGCTGACTTTAAAGTCAGAATTCCGACTAAATTTGTCTCTCTCAGGAAATGGTCCAAACATTTTGAGATAAAGGATATGTTTAAATAATATATATATATATGTGAACCCTTTGGAATTACCTGGATTTCTTAAATAAATACATTATTATTTTTGTAAAGGTCATACAACATAATCTGACACCCATCATATCAACTACAATATATGATCACAGTTGTCTGAAACTGATACCACACAAACAATGTTTCCACATTTTACTTGTAAACAGAACAGTGGAGAGTGTAAAACGTATGTGAACCTTTGAATTTAGCTACTGTTTGAGCCTTATTTGGCAGCAATTACTTCAACTTAAACCTATCAAGAAAACGGTTTCAGTTCACAGCAATATTCTTTGGATTTGACTGATGCACATAGTTTTCTTGAGGATATACAAGAGTGTCTCAACTGGGTTATGGCCAGGACTCTGACTGGCCCTCAACAGTTCTCCCCTCTGAGATATTCTATTACATCATCCTTCAGTTAAGCTTCAATTGACAGACAGATGGTCTTAAGTTCTCCTGCAAAATGTCTTCTAAACTTGGAAATCCATTTTCCTATGTGAATCCAGGCCCTGAGGCAGAAGTCATAAACATTGATGCCCCCTCCACCATACATCAAAGTTGGGATGAGGGTTTGATGGTGGTTCGCTGGGTTCCAAGATTTCATTTTGTGTTCCTTCCTAACAACTCAACTTGAACTAATAACTAATAACTTGAATACTTTGATTTCTCTTGCATTTTCACGTTATTTTCTGCCTCTATGGCGAAAATACCACCGTGTGTGGCATTCAGTTCTACTAATAAGACTGGGAGAAGCGCTATTACATTCATATTTTATTTAAATGCGAGTACACAATCTGAGGCACAGACCGCCGATGCACAGAAGGTCGGCCATTTTGTTCGCCAACTACAGTACTACGGTCAAAATATGCCCACAGGTCACTTTTATAATGTCACGCACGCTCTTAGCTGATTGGTTCTTTCCACTGTCTGGATTTTGCTTCATCTCATTGAGCATTTTACATTGTGCACTTAACAAGAGTATGTAGCATGTCACTATAAATAATTTAGGAAATGGATGGGTGTATAATTATTTGTGTTTATTAGTTCTTGCTATCACTGTGGTTTGTTCCACAAACTAAATGCAATACACATGACGATTGTAAACCATGTTTTTCAAGAGGGTAGCTTAAGGGTCTTTGTTTTTCTTTACACATTCTTGCAACAGTACCATTACAGATATGTAACCAACTTATTACTCTTAATTTTATTTATTTATGAACTCTTTTACGGGCACACGTTATCACAAAAAAACAAAAAAACTGCCGATTTCAAGCATTTTCACTCATCTTTCAAGACAAACAGAATATCGTGTGCTTTTACTACATTTTTAACCTGTGTACCACATGAAAGATCACATTCCATTCTTTCATTAGAAACAAAGTATGTTTCTACCTTATTCCGTTCTTTAGTAATCACTATTTGAGAATTGAGAGACATGAGCGAAAGATACATTTTCTTCACAACAAACAAACAAACAAACAAACAAACAAACAAACAAACAAACAAACAAACAATTAATTGCCTGGAATTAATCCACCTACTGTGCACTTATAGCTATAAACCTTTCACTTCCTTAAAAATAGGAACTCAAATGATCCTCAAAAATCTCTCACCATTCCATCAAACAAGCAAAAAACAACTTGTTTTGATGGACATATCTGGCAGAAAGAGATAAACATGTTTATTATCGCTCATGAAAGGAGTCCTTTGGAAGAATCTCAGCACCCCTTTAGTCATCATCATCTTGATCGCTCATTAATCTCTCCCCCCATTTTCTCACCCAGTAGGGGGGCTCACCCCAGTCACAGCTCCTTGTCCCCTAACAGTGTAGAAAAATCTACCACCCAGGCTTGAGCGCATGCACGCACGTACCACGTACACACTCACGCACACACACCGCTCATTAACCAACACATTCATGCTGGTATTGTGAAGAGCGTACAGCTTACACACAAATTTTCTCTCGTCCACAGAGGCTCCTAACATGGGCATGAAGTAGGCACATTAATTACATGAACAGTCGGGGTTTCCAACCCTGCCATGTCCACGGTGGGCTTTGAGATATTTAATGAACCTGCCATTGCGATGACTGGCCCCCCTTAACCTAGTGCTAATGAGACTCGCACAAACACACGCAAATGGACTGTAGTAGAAGTCAAGTCGCAGGGATTTGCCACGAGCAGAAAAATATTCACCATTCTCATTTTATCCATATGATCATAATGTATCTAGAGTGGTGAAATCATTACGGCTCTGCAATGACTAATGGGAGCATTTTTGAAAACACAATTATACACACAAGACAAAATGTGTTTGATTATCATTCTAGTTTATACTGGTGCCAATGATACTTTGCCCATTAGTGTCTGTAAAAGGTTACATTATATTACCATCCATCCATCCATCCATCCATCCATCCATCCATCCATCCATCCATCCATCCATCCATCCATCCATCCATATCCATCCATCCATTTGCTACCGCTTCTCCAGGGTCGGGTCGCGGGGGCATCAGCTTTAGGAGGAAAGCACAGACTTCCCTCTCCCCAGCCACTTCAACCAGCTCCTCCGGCGGGATCCCAAGGCATTCCCACGCCAGCTAAGAGATACTCTCTCCAGCATGTCCCGGGTCGTCCCCGGGGCTTCCCGCCAGTGGGACATTCCCAGAACACCTCTCCAGGGAGGCATCCGAACCAGATGCCCTAGCCACCTCAACTGGCTCCTCTCTATGCGGAGGAGTAGCGGCTCAATGCTGAGTCAGTCCCTGCTATATCTGAGAGGACATGGGTAAGAGTACATAAGTAATATATAGCATACATGTGCCATGTATGTGCCATGTTTGAGTTGGGTTTTGTTTTATTTTGGTGAGAGTGTTTGTTGTCTGGTGTGCTTGTGTTTCCCCTGTCTCGTTTATGTCTGAGTAGGTCCACCTGTGTGTGTTGCTAATTGGTTCCCCCTGCCTGCTGTGTTTCCCAGCTGTGTATTATTAGTGGCTCGTTAGTGTTGGTATTTAGGGAGTGGTGTTTCTCGCGGTGTGGGAGCATTATACCTTAGCTTGTCTTTTCTTTTCTCTTCTTGTCTTTTCTTTTCTTTTCTTTTCTTTTCTTTTCTTGCCTTGTCTAGTGTGCTAAGCTGTGTTGCTAGTTTCTCTACGTTCGGGTCATGTTTTCTGAGTCTTGTCAAGTTGATTTCACGTTCTGGTCAAGTTTATTCCACGTCCTGATCAAGTTACTCTTCGTCTGGTCAAGTTTCACTACGTCACCTCAGGTCTCCACGTCTCCTCAAGTCTCTACGTTTCCTAAAGTCTTCACGTCTCTCCAAGTCTCCACGCCTCCTCAGGACTCCAGGTGCCCTCCAGTCTTCACGTCTCCTCCCGTCTCACGTCTACTCTCCACGTCATGCCAAACCATCTCCTCATTATGCCAAGTGATCCCCATGTCAGTCCACGTTCCGTTCAGTGCCGTTAGTTCCAATCAATAAAATTATTCTCATTCCTGTCAGTCCTCTTCGTGCCTGGTTTCTCCGCTTTTGTGTCCATGCACTCAATCCATATGCTCCGCTTCATAACATGGAACTCTACCTGATTATTTTGACCTGATTGAGTGGTCAATAAAAAAAATTTCTCACATAAATTATGGTGCAAATAGTTAAGTTCTGATTGCTGTGTAGAGCGTGTATCTGCCTACTCATATGGCTATTGCTTAATTAATGGAGCAAACTTTTGTATATGTCTCTGAAACATACTATTTTTGCTACAATGTAGAGTTTTGTTTTGTTTTTTTTCCAAGGCCTATATGGTAGCCAGAGGTGTAAAAAAGGAAGTGCACTAACACGTCAACATGTCTCATACATGCCTCCAGCTGAATGCCATTTCCGAGGTTTCACTTAATGTTGCACAGATGTTTTTAGCAACATTTTACCAGGGTTAAGTGTAATTATACTGTTAAAAAAATAAGCGCTAATAGTGAAAAGAAAAAGTTATCTTTACATTTGAGATTAGAGGCTAAGAGTAATGATTTCTATAATAGTTTGTCTTTAGTTCCATCATCATCTTCATCACCTCTTTGCCTTCACTGATACCATCTAAAAGCGGATACGAAATTGTAATTTTAATACAAAGTAAATCAGCCTGCTGGTAATGTACCTTCATATCCCTTTAATGCTCTTCAAGGTGTTTAAGTATCCGTCCATTTTTCAATTCTGTGTCATACAAGACATACATGCTCCAACAAACCCCGACAGTACTCTTCACATGCAAGCTTTGACATGCACACACGGCTCTCCATTTTCTGAAGGAGCGCCCGCATCTTTGAACTTCATACACTTGCACAAACGCAGCTGCAGCATGACACATTTTAATCCCATGAATTCTGTTTCGCTGCTATCAAACTAAATCCCATATCCCCATACCACCTCATGTTTCAGAATGCTATGCGCATTACACTCACAAGCAGATCAATGAGACATACACAGACACGCACAAACACTCCAATTGCTGGTCATGAGGCCCACCCAGAGGTGGTCGGCACCATACCACACAGTCAGCCTGTCTTCGAAAATTGTTTTGTCTTCAATCAACCTAGCGGGGCCAGTTTGTCATGCAAATGCAGCCCAAGCTTGCCTTCTTTTGTTGGCTTGACAGATTAGTGAGTGTTAGTGTGCATGTGTATGGCATCTGCGGTGCACAGTTTTTTTTCTTCTGTTTTCCATTTTCCCGCCTCTCCAGGACATTAAGGTGTGTGTGGTGATGTATCTTTCAACGTCTACCTTTCGTATCTGCTTCACTGTTGTCAAGATGCGATAATGTACAAAATGAGCAAAATTGAAAAGGCCTTCCATCGCGATCCGCGATCGTCAATTCCTGTTCTTGCTTTCTGCACTGATTCACAAGCTAACCGCCAATCAAAGAGAGCAAATGTCACAACGGTCCGACGTCGATTCAACATGGTGAATCCGCCGAAAGTGCTTTCCAGACGCTCTTCCAATGACTACACCTTGGTGTAGTCATTGTAGTAAATGGTGATTTATACAATATTCAGACGTCAATCATACTGACTATACCGTTTAGAAATCAGAATACAGCATTAAATTGCTGTTTTGACATTACAGTTATCTGTTTGTAGATTAAAGCATACTAGTAAACCAATTAAAAGCAACAAAATAAAACGTGTCCACCCTCAATGTCTAGTGCAATGTTAAAGTTGTAACATTGAAATGTTTCCCTGTCATTTCTCACTATCAATTTGTGTATACTTTTGATCTTATTTGCCATCTTCCTTTTCACCCTCCTTTATTTTATTTTTATTTTATTTTTTATCTTTGGTATCGGGCCCCTTTCCTCCACTCAGCCATCCATCTGCTTATGTGTACCAGAGCATCACAGGGTCGTCAGTGTCAATAGTGTCCCAGTAGGCAGCACGGGTCAGGTAATAAATCTCTCTCCCCTCTGCAGCGCCGTGTCATGGAGATTTTTTTTTTTTTAGTTGTTCTTTCTTCCAGCTCAGCGGGACAAGGCAGAATGGACTAGTGAAGGTCCAAGTTAGTGGGGAGAGACCACCATAAAGACACTTTAGCAGCGGGCATGCAGTGGACTTGCAGTATAAAGGGAGCCGTTACCAAACGGGAGATTCCATTTGTGCTATATTTGTTAGTCTGTGATTCGCCGGTGACCAGTCCAGGGTGTAACACATCCCTCGCCCAAAGTCAGCTGTGATAGGGTCAAGTCAGCTTGGTGTCAAATTATGTCAGTGACCAGTACCAACCATTTTGTCAACACACACACACACAAACACCCCCCCCCCCATATATATATATATATATATATATATATATATATATATATATATATATATATATATATATATATATATATATATATATATATATATATATATATATATATATATATATATATATATATATATATGCATCTCCCAAAGTTGACTGAACGCAACATACTTACAGCTGCTCTGCCATTGGCTATTACTGGCATCTTCCTGGCATCCCATTGGCTAAGAGGGACCTGTACTGTATGTGTCCATAGATACATAATAGAATGTGTCTACCTGGCATTCCATTGGCTAAGAGTATTTGACCATAGATATAAAATAGAATGTGTCTATGTAGAGAATGTGTCTATGAAACGTCCTCGTCATTCGCCCCTCGGGCCATGACGTGTTTATATAGTTTTACGTAAATATAACTAACAGCTGACAAATTTGTGCAAAAATTAAAACAATTGGTGATTGATGAAGGTTACGTTGCACAATAAGTTCTTAATTGTGACAAGACGGGCCTTTTTTGGAAGAAGATGCCTCGTTGTACCTGAAGTTTCCATCAAGTTTTGGAATTTATTGAAAAGAATCACCCAGAAAATGTGTTCACGAATCGGGCGATCACTCACTATGATGATGTTTGCCTTGGACATTTTCGAAGGATTGTTAAAAAAAAAAAAAAAACAAGGGCTCCAGGTGGAGGAGTGGAACCGTCACTTTCCTTCGGTGCCGGATGGCGTAGGTTCACTTATCCGCCTGGGAGATCACGTGCGGCTTACATGATGTAAGCGTGAGTGAGTGATTAAAAAAATAAGAAGATTGTTAAAAAAAACAAACGTTAATGGCAAAATATTACGGTATTTTTTATTTATTTTATATTACGCGAATACGCAAGTAATTTAGTTGATTAATCGTGATTAATCAAAATTGAAAAGTGTGATTAATAAGATTAAAAATTGTAATCGTTTGACAGCACTAATATATATATATATATGTGTTGTAGTTGTTTTTATTTCTATTTATATATTTTTTGTATTTAATTTTCAAATTAAATTTTTAATCTGTTTTTAGTTTGACTGTTATCAGACGAGATCAGGCATTCTCAGAGTAGTATGGCCGTAAGCCTTATTTTCACTGTTATTTATTTATTTATTTTTGCACTTTTGGCCATCCAAACACTTGATCAATGTGTGCAAACTTTGCAAAGGTTAAAAGGACTGCCCCAATGTAAATGAAATAAGAAGAAGTGGAACTGACTGCGTGACTAAGTCGGAATCAAGTGAGTCCATCAAATCATGTGCTAAGGCCGCAGAGTTGAATGCTGCAGCTCTCAGTGCCCAAATAACATTTCTTTGGCACTATTACCTTCTATCAGAAGGTTAACCCCAATAAAAAGACATCTTTAGATTTGCTTCAGTGGGTGCACAAGTGCAAGCTAGGAACAGCATAACCTCAGACATACTTTATGAGAGTGCAAAGTTTCTGGGAACTCAACCGATTGCACTCTCATAGCCCTGAGAACGCTGATTCACACCATCTTTTCCTTCCAGATTCACATTCCTGATTGGTCCTCATTGGCCCAACTCCCCGATTTCCTCAGTTCTTTTGTTTGCCTCTTTTCCTGCCATCAACTCTGACGTTCCTCACATCCTCTCTACCTCTTGCTGCCTTCCGCTCTCTCCTCTGCCCATTCACTCACTGCACAGCTCGCTTCTTGCACTGCTTCTCTTCTGGCACTGTTAGTGATGAGTCAATATGCAGAAGCTGCATATTTAAAAGCTGATTTGTCAGTGTGTGGCTATTGGCAGACAAGAACACTTCTGGACACTCCGGGTACAACCCTAATCTTTCCCCAATCTGTGTGTGCTGTGTAAGAAGGGGCCTCTGTCTTGTGTTTGAATGTACGGTGTTAAAAGTGCTTTATTTTCACTACTCACCTTTTAGCGTTTGCATTTGCCCAACAGACGGGACGAGAGGGCTTGAAAAAAAAAAAAAAAAAAATCCATGTGCTGGATCAGACAGAATGAGTGGGAGGAACAATGACCTAGTTTCCAAAAACACTCAGCTACTCCACTCGCACCACGAGCACTCTGGAGAACAAATCACGCAATGTACTTCCACTATTAAATTTGAGCGTGCGTCTGTTTATCAGCACTACTTTGTTTTACTCCCTCTTTTATCCTAACATTGTTCGTCCTGTTTTGCCTCTCCCTACTTTTTGCATCTTTTGCACGCGTTCTCATTTGTCCTACTTCTAGCTGGAAAAGGCAATATGGGGATGCGTGTGTGTTTGTTAGCTGGGTGAGTTGCTGTGTCATGCTGCACTGTTGGGAGGACACAGATTCTCTGACTGCTGTCTGGATTTGGGCAGGACAAGTCACAGCATGCAAGCGCCACTCCTTTTCTCTCTCACACATATGTATAAGCAACACATTTTATTATGAGATATATGTTACACAAAAGAAAGGACATAAAGTAAGTGACTGCAAATCCAGCTTCATTTTCTGAGTTTTTGCACTTACCAATTAACACAGTAGACTAGTAATGTACTTTTTTGTTTGTTTGTCTGGAAGTGGCTTAAAATCAACAGGAAGTGACCTAGAACAAACTTAGAATCAACAGGAAGTGACCTGATTTCAACAGGAAGTGGCCTGATTTCAACAGGAAGTTACCCAGAACTGACCTAAAATCAATAGGAAGTGACCTGATTTCAACAGGAAGTGACCCGGAAGTGACCTAAAATCAACAGGAAGTGATCTGAGTTCAACAGGAAGTGACCTGATTTTAATAGGAAGTGACTCACTTCAACAGGAAATGACCCAAAAGTGACCTGATTTAATCAGGAAGTGACTTAACTTCAACAGGAAGTGAACCAGAACTTACCTCATTTCAACAGGATTTTTTTGTAGTTCATTGATATTAACTCAAAACAACTAGACAGTCTGAACTGCCAATTTGCAAAGGAATCTGGTTGCAGCCCCCCATTCTCTGCCCTTCCTTCCCATGTCCTTGCAGACCTCAATTCTCAACCATCATCAGTCCGGATACTTTCAAAATAAAATAGGGTTAGGGTTACGTTGCCACACAAAACAAAGCTAACAAATTCTGTGCACTTAGAAAAACAACACTTGTCCGTGGTCAAACAGTTATGTTGTGTTGAGACAACCCATTGTAGTCAATAAAACAGAGCTGCGAAAATTAGCTTCAGCAACTTTTGCTTTTGATGCTCAAGTTATACTCTGCTCTTAAGGACATGTTAAAAAAAAAAAAATGTAAATAAAGGCTGACAACTAAGTTTAACAAGTTTTCCTAGTCACTCATTATTTGCTTAGATGTCTGTTCAAACACTGAGAGTCTCTTGACCACAAAATAAATAAATAAAACAAACAAAACCAAAATCATTGTGAAAACAAAAAAATAGCATTACTAATATTTTTTGCCTAATAGGCCACTCCTCCTGGCTGACAGTTGTGTACCGTACCGTAATTAATTTCCAGTTGTGGTTATGTTTAGCGAGCAGATTTTCTCTCGAGTCCAAACACATTAATTTGCCTGCTAAGTTGGTGGTTGTCTACTTTAAATCGGTTTCAATCAGTCATCTGTGAGAAGTGGACTCAATCACACTTATACTGCATTCGAGGATGGTCGGAAGTTTTCCGAATTCAAACCAGGAAGTGTGTACGGGAACGCCCCCTTGAACTTGGAAATTCCACTTGCGAAGTCGGAAGAAAAAAAGGACCCCGACTTCACCGGCGGACTACAATGTGACATTTACTCTGAATGGCAAAACACAATTTACTCAAGTATAAAACTAGATAGCTTTCTTCATTCATAAATATTCGCCATAACTTCACATAACCCAACGCACATGACAGTATTGCCGCTATATCAATGCATGAAATTATACGGTAAACTACTTAACTGTATGGTATGCTTAAGAAATAATATAAAATCAATAAATGAAGCAAAATTGCAAAAAGGTAAGTTTTATGGAGGTCAAATTGAGTTTTGAGGACCAAAATAAAAAACTATTTATCACTATCCGCCATTTTGGTTGTTTACTTTCACCTTGAACGCTTTGAGGTCGGAACTGGGAAGTTTCAACTCTGTTGTTTCCGACTTCCGACCATTCTCGAATGCAGCATAAGCACTTAATTCCGGTTTTAAATGTACTAGCCGTGTCAGACATAGGTTAGCTTAGCAATTAGCATGGTTTCTCTGTCTTTCCTCATCAACTCTTTGTGAGAACGATACTTCTCAGAATAGAAGTGTAGCTTATTCACCACCACGGAGGTGATGATTACCAACTTAGGAGCGACTCTGCAACACGTTTAGTCACAGCAGTGACTAGTGCTAGTGCTATCCGCTAGTTGGTGTGCTAGCTTGTAGCTACTTGAGCCTTGACTTCTAACCGGTGCGTTCCACTTTAATGTGCGCACGTCCAGCCGAGCCAAGTTTTTTGGACCTTCTAGGTGATTTTCAGTTTTGCAATTCAATATTTTATATTTTCTTTTTTAATGTGGTACATAATAGTAATTTTGCCTCGCAAACTGCAATGCAAACCGCTTATTTTGAGCCTTGGTCTCTTGACTATTTCCGGTCCAAGCTTGCAATAAATGACGGCATGTGACACAGAACCGAGGTCTGCAGGGACATGGGGAAGAGGGGCAGAGAATTGGGGGCTGCAGCCAAACTCCGCTCCCAATCTGACCTCAAAGGATATAGGCTACTAACACTATTTGGAGGGAAAATATGTCTTGAAAGTGGCACAACACTTCAACATATCTCATGAGACTTCAGCTTTTAATTGGAAGAAATAGTAAGTCATCATGACATCAAATTTCTTGTTTATGTTTTTGACTGCAAACACATCCAATGCCCTTTACTCACCTTTTTATTATTGGGTAGTCAAACAAATCTCTATCAGCGACGTGGAGCCATACTGTCTGAAGACAATATAATACATATAATAGCCTTGACAATTTGTCAAAATCTAGTGACACTTCATCAAAAAGCAAGGGCCTCAGAGCATCATTCAGCACACAATGAAATGGGACTTTGTGCTGGGTTGTCATAGCAAATAACAAGAATGGGTTGTTGAACAACACAAGATGGAAAAACTGTTGTTTGAACTATGACCTCTTTGTGTCAACAAGGATGAGAAGGAAAATAGATCATCTTTTGAATCAGAAACAGTTGATGGGTTTTCAAATTATGCAGCACGCCTCCCTTCAAGAACACCACAACACTTCAGGGGTGGTGAAGCAACTTAGCTTAAGAACAATAATGAAGAAAAAGTGACCCAGGAAAACTTATGGTAAAGGCAAAAATGGATGGATTTGTGTTCCCACAGTGAGAGTTACTTCCAAATAACAAGCTACAGAATACCTGTTCTTAACTCATTCACTCCCGGCCATTTTCGCTGAAGCAACCCCTTTACTGGATTTTGACTGCTTTTGCAAGGCCCACAGAGTATTGTATTCTATTGCTATAAAACATGGAATCTACCAAAAGAAAAATTAGCATCTCTCCTTTCATCAGGAAAAAAAGATATATTTCTATTTGTTTCAGTTTTGCAGCAATTAGCATTAGAATATAGCTAAGTTTCATCCCAAATCTGTT
Source organism: Festucalex cinctus (assembly GCF_051991245.1). Taxonomy (NCBI): domain Eukaryota; kingdom Metazoa; phylum Chordata; class Actinopteri; order Syngnathiformes; family Syngnathidae; genus Festucalex; species Festucalex cinctus. The sequence continues at coordinate 18,707,890 of NC_135417.1, forward strand.
TAAAACAGTGGGGAAAAGAGTTTTTTGCAACATGGCTCTGTTTGATCCCTTATAGTCTATTGCCACCTGCTGGCTATTTTTGTAATAACTACCATTGCTTCAAGCGTTTTCTTCAGTTCCGAGGCTGCATCAAAGCATTCTGTATGCTCTAGCATAAAAAACATAAAAAACGTATAAGTACGTCTTTGGGAGCAAATGAGTTAATAAGCGGGTGTGGTGTGTATGCAATACATTATTTGAATTAGTTTGTTCAAAATCTATCACCGCCATAGTGAAAAACAGAATATCATCAGGGCCAAAGGATCCTGATTGGACTGCAGTCAGACTCGTCAAGACAGCGGCGCAGTTGAAAGACATACATACCAGAAGCGTGCTGGAAAACTTCACAGTAAAGTCTGTATGTAATTTTTTACTCTAAACAGAGTCTATTTGGATCCACTCTAAACAGTAAAATTTACACTTGGAGTTTAAAAACAAAAGTCACTCAAGGGTTGAGGAACAAACTCACAACTTGAGGTTGGGAGCAAGCCAATCTTCTCCTTGAGCCACGCAGCTCCTACTGTGTGTTGGTATATCGCTCGTCACCTGGAATCGTATCTCCAATATTCACTTGTATTAAGCAAACAATAGGTGGGGCATAGCTCAGGTGGTAGAGTGGCAGTTTCCCAAGCTAACGGTCATGAGTTCCTTCCTCAACCCTTGTGTTACTTTTTGTTTGTTTAAATAAATAAATAATCTCTCCTTGCAAAATTTACTTTCTAATTTCTGAATGAAAAATCTTTAATATTTTTTTTTCCATGCATAGGATAGGCAAATTCTCTCGAAAAAAATGAAAACATACTTTGAGTAAAATTTACTCTGAATATTTTACTCACTTCCAAGTGTAAATGTTACTCTGTTTAGAGTGGTACCAAATAGAATGTACTTTATGTCGACCCAAATGCAGCTTAAGTGCCGCAGTTTTACAAATTAGTCCGAGTAGAATGACGCTTTAAGTGTCGCGTGGTTCATGTGCACTAAAGGCGGAAGCTATCTGTCCTTAAAATGTCACAGCAATCATCCCCTATTGTGGACTGCAAGTTTTATTTTCTTGATGCTATTTTCTCTTCTACTGAATGCCATTCTGGCTTAAATGGCATTATAAGAAGAAAAATGAATGACTCCTGAGGACAAATGTCAAAATGTTATTAATATGTTTTCAGATTATTTCTCTCTCTTTGTGAGAAAAGGAAAGCCGGAGTGACCTGGCCCCCCAAAGCGACCAGTGCAAGTGCTGTGGCACGTCCTCTGGGTCTGCACGCTGGAAAAAAAAACTTCTTTTGCCCCTCTGTCTTCCCTCTTCTCATTGCTCAGTCTATTTGCTCTCCTTCCCACCTTCATCGTTCTTGGAAATGTCAAAACTTGCCTCTAATCTCCTTCTCCCGCTGTCTGAGTTTGTCTTTATCTTGACAGCCCCACTTCCTCCCCGCAATACTTATCAGAGCATCTCTCTCTGTTCTGATTCCGCATCCCTCCTGACTACTTTCTCTGCCTCCGTGCTTCCTCCTCATTCTGCTCTCTTCCTCTCTAACCCTCTCAAAGCTTTATCTGTCGCTTCTGCCTTGCCCTCTTTTGCTTCTCTGCTTTTCAAACGCAGCCTCTTCCTGTGTTCCACTTCAATTTAATTCACAATAAATAAGGCCTGCATTCAGAGAACGAGGAGTGCAATAGCTTTTACCCTCTTTTTGAATTATTTCTTACAATGAGTAAAGTCCATTTTCTTTCATTTTTCTCTCAGCAGCAGCACCTGAAAGGAGGAAAACAACCCTTTCTGCATGGCAATCTGTTTCATACGCATTCGGAAGATGATAGGGCATTTTAATAGAAGATAAGTAATCAGCTGGTCAAAGCTCTTTCAAAGCAGCAAAAATAGCTTGCATGCTGTTTACCATACATTGGATAGGGTTGTTATTCACCGCTGGCCTGTATGAGGGAAGAAATGAATGATGTTATGTCATCAGTTAGTCTCCAGTAAATTGTGAACTTAAATAAAATAATTGTCAGAAAGACACTCAGTTCACACAAACACCACAAAAGGCCGGAATTATTCATGTTGAGACCACATTTTGATGGTCTCAATCAGGTAGTCCCCATCCATGTATGCTGTTGAGCAGTAGTAACAAAAAATTCTGAAAAATACCGGAAATTATTTTCATGAAATAAGAGTTGTAGTATAAGCAGATGGCAGGTGATAACGCTATGTCACCAAACAAAAATATCCATCCATTATCTGAACCGCTTATCATAACAACAAAAAACTTCTGAAAGAATACAAATAATGGTATTTCCATAAAATAAGATTTGCAGTTTACGTTGGTAGTCCCCATATATGTGTGACGTAAAGATATACAATCATGAAGATATAGACCCTTCCAGCTGACGTCACTTTACCCAGAATGCTTAGCGACCGCTTACCCTCTTGGTGGTCAAACAATCCATAGAAAGACACAGAGGGAGCATCATTTTTGGTGAACGATTCGTCTAAACATCACAAATGAAGCAAAAAACATCCATAGTTATCATAGTTACTGCGACACACTTAGAACCAGCCGTTCTTAGTCGGTATCGGCAAAAGTTGGAGTTGGTTGGAGGGAAAGATCCGTATCTACGTTCACTATCGGCTGGTCAAAGCAAGCCACAACGTTCCCCCAAATAACTTATCACAATACTTTAAATTATCTCAATGTGAAGAAGAGCGCCTACACATGGGAGGGCTTTGACGCCATCAAGAGCCTGGATTCTTAGAACTATTTTGTGTCTGGATGGGTGAAGGATGTCGGCTGCGTTCAACACGACAATGTTTGTCTCGTAGCAGCAAAGGTATGTTCTATTTATCTTTTGGTTGACACGGGTTACTGGTGTAAAACGTTATTCATGAAATTATTTGTTTCCGGATAAACTCGTCTTGCTGTACGTCTGCGGCGCCTCCCGAAAGGCAAACATCCCATAACAAATGAATGTAGAGAGCTTGATTTTCTGCGAGCGTTTTCTTTAAAAGGTGGGAAAAATGTCAAGTGTCATAAAAAACGTCCCGAGTAGGACACTACATTACTGCGAATCATTGAAACCCGTCGTTTGGAGCCGCTAGCTACATAAAAAATTGAGTTTGTTGGGGGGCAAAGTGGAAATGGAAGCCTAAGGTATGTTGTTTTTGGTTCAAACAGTATGTCGATCACTATGGAGGACCAAAACTGCCAAAATTCGAAATAAATAAATGACTAAATAAATGTGGAAAAGTGAAAAAGAAAAATGAATATAAAAAAATATAATTCAAAAATTATATCTCAAAAAATTAATATCGAAGTCTTCGAGCTATCTTAGCCTGCTAGCTGCTAACAAACAGACAGCACGTCGTTTACTACACATTCCTCAGCAGAAATCAAGCCCGAGTTAAAGTGTTAATTGTAATAATCGTTAAATCGTTAACTTTTTGTTCTAAATGACTTGAATACTTATGCAAAAACAAAGTACGATATGGCTCATTCATCATGTCTGCCTCAAATTTACAATCAGAGGTTAATGTTATGACCAGCTGTATATGAAAAAGAGAAAAACTACCTGATATAAAATGATCTGAGCATATCCTCATACTTTTTGTTCATGCAAAGCAGTTGCGTCATAGTTTTGCTCGCAGTCGCGTTAGCCACCGTGCTCGTCTTTCACTCCTCACTGTCTTCCGTCTGATTTAGAATTGCTGCCGGCAGCCGAAAGAATTATCTCATCTCTGTTTGAGCTATTTGCGCATCCGTCGGCCGTGCACAAGTTCACCATAGCATTGGCAGCTGATTTATCAACTGTTAGACCGATTTTCGAGCTCACACTGATTGTTTTCTAATTCATTCGCATTGATGCCCCACCTCCCACCGCTAGGGGCGCACTTCAACGTGATGTCATACTGGAAGGGTCTATAGACCTTTTTTTTTTCCCAAAATGAGGGTTGTACTGTAATCAACTGAAGATCTTCTATTATTGCAGAAACACGTGATTGAATAATGATGAAGCTATTGATTTTTATGTATTTATTTTTTTTCCTTGTCAGTCATTGCTATTTGTTGACAGTCCCTGGGCACGCGTCTCAGCGAAGACTGTTGAAAAAGCACTGCCCATACAACAAATTGTGTTACTAAAGTTATTGTTATTGAGTTATTGGGCCAAAAACTCAGAATGTGCCAATCTCTTGCTAACTTTACCAGAGTGGTTTGTAGCTATACATAAAATGTGTCAAGCGCTCCGTAGCGGAAAAAAAGGTTGGGGACCACTGGTCTACGGAATCTATATTAATGCTGGGGAAATTGCATGTCATTTTAATAATAGACTAGAGGAAAAAGTACCTTTCTACCTTGCTTACCATACCATGTACTGACAGTTCCATTACAATGTTGTCTCATTTGGTTATTCACACAATGATGATGGCTTTTAAAGCAATGGATGGGAAGTTACAATTACATTTACCACCCACTGATGACACAGCATTTGACATCGAGTTGAGTGGCAATCTTCTATTTGCTAAAAATGGCAAATATTTGGTATAGTATCTTCACGTAGAGCACCAAGAACTGCAAAATTGCCTGCCTGAAATGTCTTGGTGGAAGGGGCAGACATATTGTTCTCATTTAAGTCAGTCTCACAAACATCTGGACCATAAAGAGAGGTTGCTGTCCCACAGCCTATAATCAGTCTGTCGCCATAGAAACGGCAATGTCTCGGCCCACGCCACCGTGACCAACTGGGAGATAAAATTTAGATAATGCAGTAAGGTTGAGGTTACTTCATAATGGTGCATAATTGTTTTGGTAGCTGTGGTATTTATTTAGCTTTTCCTTCAACTGAATTACAAAGACAGGAACAGAACATGAAATATCCAACATCCATTTTCGACCGATTATTGTATTCAAGGTCACAGATGTATCGTGTTATGGTATCCCATCTGACCTTACACTAAATACATTTTTAATCAACAATTCCATATTTCTATTCTATATTAATCTGGCTTTTATTGAACATAACGTTGTTGTTTTTTGGCAAAATTACTGAAAATCCAGTGTTTTTTAACATGGCAGCCCCTCTTTGAATTCCCATCCCACAGCTTCAATGTTTTTTTTTTTTTGTTTTTTGTTTTTTGTTTTTGCAGCATGGGATGGTGGGATCCTGCATGAGAATTATTTTACTGCATACCATGGTAGGAAATGGTCAGTTAGAAAGCCACATATTTTGCGGAGGTCATTTTGATACCCTCAAGTACCCTATAATGGATGTTAAAAAGCCTTACTGGGACATCCACCGACCAACCAGAATTCGATCCTTTGGGACCACCCAAAGTAGTGATGAAAAAAAGAAAAAAAAAATCCCCAATGTTTTATTTATAATTTTCAAGCTTTTCAACAGATAAACAAAAAACAAAAAACATAAAAAAAAAAAAACTAAAGAAAACAGAACAAAAAGTGTAAGTAAATAAATAAATAAATCCCTCTCTATTATACATGTAAAATAATTAAGAACAAAACCCAGAAATCAATCAAATCAAATCTGAAATCATAAAAAGCTGGGTCACCATCTTCAAGAAAGGAGTCCAAGTCGATTCAAAGTCTACTAGTTTTCCTAGAGTTGAACATAATTTTTTTCTGGTGTACAGTATGACAGAAGTTAAAAAAAAAAAAAAAAAAAAACAGTTTAATGCATTTCCGTGTCCATTGCAGAATTTTCTCCTTGCGAACATTGGTTAGGTGGCCTGGAAGTAGAGCTTTATTGACACCTGCAGGGCTTTAGAGCAGGACCGAAACGCAGGTCAGTACAGAGCCGTTTTGGCTGGGTCGCAGACAAGTACAGTCGTTAAAAAAAAAAAAAAAGGGGGTTTCTCAATTTACGACAGCACCGACTTACGACATTTTGAGGTTACAGACGGCAAAAGAAGGCTGTTTTATACCTATGGCATGCATCAAGGTCAGGGACGGGCAATCTCGGCTCCCCGTGGGCTGGAGTCCTGCAGGTTTTGAATGTTTCCCTTCTCCAAAACAGATGATATATGATCAGCTCATCAGCAAGCTCTGCATAAGACTCATAACGATGCCATTGACTGGAAACAAACAGCTTGTGTTGGAAGAGAGAAACCTGCAAAACCTGCAGTACTCAGGCCCTCGAGGACAGAGAATGCCCATCCCGATCTAGGTCCTGTTTGTCACTGGTTTGACATAATACTGGGCTGAGACTATATAAACATCTACAGTAATAATCATTCATTTTCTAAAATGGTTGTGTTCTGATTTGTTCTAGGAGATGAAATCTATCCCAGCTAACATCGAGTGAAAGGCTGAGTACACCCTTGGCCGGTTGACAGTAAATCCCACGGCAAATGTGAATGAGGAACTGATTGGGGTTTGATTTGTTCAAATCATCGCTGATGATGTAACACACGATGGCAACAGCAAAATTAACACTCAGAAGTGTTGCTGCTCGATAATGAATAAAAACAAAAAACTGCCGAAATCACAAAGTATGTATTTTCACGTGATACATACAGCCAACAAACTGAATTGATAAGTGAATACAGACTGTGTAGACAGAGTGCTGTACACATCCCAAGTTCCGTCTCCATGAAGCATGAAAATCCAATTTCAAAAGAAAACAAATTTCAAACTCAACTTGGTAATATCACTTCACAATCAACCACAAATAAGAAGGTGGTGGTGCAAAATACAGAGAGAGAGTGAAGGACCCGCAGGCAGGTAAATCATAGCATTTTGTCTGGGCTGTAAAGCATTGTCTTATTGCAAGATCTACGCTTGAGAGTTGGCAATTTCTCCTTGAAACAAGAGCCAGTGTTAAGCGGAATACTAATGGGGGCCAAGGCTTTCAGAATAACTTTGAAAAGGGCAGTAAAACTAGGAAAGAGGGAGAGAGAACCAAACACTATGTTTCGCATGCAGATTTAAAGGCATCTTCTATAATAATGAACTTTAATCGGGACACAATGGGTTCATAGAGGACATTACAAAAGTATATAAATACATAAAATACATACATTGAAAGAGGATTTCATGTCCAAAACTGAGGCCATTGTGCCAGTGTCTCCAAAATACTGCTAAAATATTGGAAATGTACTTTTTTATCGACAATTGTCTTAAAACGATTTCAAAGCATGGGAGCTGCCATCTTGCTGGCATGCAATATATTGTGAAATGATAACATCAGAGGCAATGCTATGCTACTTCACTGAAAACTGCCAACCATTTCAAATGCTCCAATCTCAAATGGAACTGGAGATTTAAGAACTAAAACAAAGGAAATAGCAGAACTATATACTGGAGCAAAAGAGGGCAGAGAAAATTGTTTTCTTTTAAAAGTTAACAAACATGCTCCTTTAGAGTCTGTGCTGAAATTCCGTCTACTATTTGGCTCCTGCACGTTTTGAAGAATTGGCTGAGGGATGGTGGACTAGTGAGAGTAACGGGCACTATCCAGGAGGAAACAGGCCTCCAACAATACATGAACGGCCCACAGGGATGACCTACTTAGTCAATGCCAAAGGCTACAGAAGCCCAATCAGGAGAAGGAGCCAGATGGACAGTCATGGAAAGAGAAGCACGGGTATGTACCACCGACAAATTGAAGAAGTGGCTGACAAGGACAAAACATACCAGTGGCTGGTAAATGTGGACCGAAAGACAGAACAGAAGCAGTAATCACGGCAACACAAGAACAAAACACAAACGAGGCTGGGGTCTATCACATTAAACAGGACCCCAGGTGCAGGTTATGTAAAGAAGCCTCAGAGATGGTGTAGCACATCACAGCAGTGTGTAAGATAGTAGCAAGTTTAAATGACAGATTTTTTTTGTATAATTAGAAATAAATAAAATGAAATAAAACAATAATTAGGACTCAAAATGATCCAGTGTCAGGAATGTTGTAAGGCAGTGTTGTATTACGACAAGGGTATGGCATTTCTCAGTATTTTTAATATTACAAAACCAAGAGGAGTTGATGATGATGAAGATAATTGAAAATGTTTCAGGCCTAAGCTTTCCTTTCCTCCCCAAGGTTATGATCTCAGCAGCTCAGTTTGTTAAGTCTCTGAATGAGAATGCTTTATTGATCCTTTGGGGGAATTTGCTTTTGAAGCAATCAGGGTCAACCAGGGATTTATTGGTGCAAGTAGCTTTGTGGGGAACAGTGGCCGTAACTGCGCATGACTCAACGAAGGCACTGAGAACTGTCTGAGCGGCGATCCTTGCCTGATTTTAAAAGCACAGAATTTGTTCCTCCACTTTCTTTTTCACTTTTCTTATTGGAGGAGTACTTCCGTTCCAAGGTAATATCGGAGGATTTTCAACGTTTGCTTGTCTAGAGCCCCTTTCACACTGCACTCTTGGCACATCTGAAGTTTCGGGGTAGAGCCGTCAAGTTACTTGCGTGTCCAAAAGTGCATTTTGACATAACTGTTGCAGCTACATCTGTCCAGATTTGTAGGCGTGATGTAACATTAGCGCCAACTGCGTTCAACACAATAGTGGGTAATGGTTACGACTGTAATACAAGGTCAGAAATTGGTACAAGAAAAGGATTTGTAACATGTTTGTGTGTGAAGCAGAACATTTCTAACTCGGTTTATGAGTTTTTCCCACTTTCCTGACAAGTTTACATCAACACTTACTGTTGTTGTTGGCGTTTCTCTACTGCTAAAAGGATATTGACGCTATTGACCACAGCAACTCACATTAAAGGAAAGAACATAACAGTAATTTATTAGGCGGACGGTAGAATTTCTCCAAGCAGTTTCCCTGCATGAGCCATTTGATGGGTGATCCAGTTACTGGGACTGGAAATGGAGATTGTCAGTGAGGTCATTCTGCTGTGCCTAACTGTCTCTTTTTGGTTATCTTCTAGTCAGTAGAGAGGTTTGTTGCTGCTGGTATTGAATAAATATGTGGTGTTTTTGTGTTTCTCTTGTTATCAAACAAAATGACCAGACGAAAGCACAAATCCAGTTCAGCTTTGGAAAATTAACCCTTTTGTATTTGCTGTGTTTTAGTGGTGATAGCTATTCTGTTTGTGTGAAAATGCAAAGAGGACCGGTCCATTTGCTAACACCATTGTTAAAACTGTTTGTATAACCCTCATAAAAACATGGCTTGTTTAAAGGAATGAAATCGTCATTAGTTTCCAATACGCTTTTAGAAGTGCCAATTGTGCTTTCGTCCGCAGTGTCATCATGATCTACTTGGAGGTTTGTTTTGTTCCTGCCACTTGCTTCTTTCCTGTGTTTTTCTCTGTTCCCTCTAGGTGGCGCAGGTAGCGTTGGGGAGTGGAGCTATGAGGTGCACCTGAGAGTTCTTGGCAATCAGCCCTCTGTCTTAAGCGCCGTGCCCACTCCAGGAAGGCGCCAGATCGGTTCGTCGTCATTGTCGTTTGCTTTGCTACAGTGCTGTCTCATGCTTGCTTTTGATTGGCTCCGTTTGAAACTTTTTGTTGTATTTTTATTCTGCTAAATCCATTTAAGGTTGTTTTTTTGTTTGTTTGTTTGGGGGGTGGGTCATCTTCTTGGCAAGTACTCCTTGCTCCACTTCCCAATTGCCATGAGCCACATTTTTCCTTTGTTTTTTTTGTTTTTTTGTCATAGTGCTTTCTTGTTGTGAACATATTTTGCTGTTTTCCCCTTTCTGTTTGGTTGTCAGTATTTTAGCCTTTTTTCCCAGATTAGTTTTTGCTTTATTTGTTCTGCCTACAATTTTTTTTAATAGACTGTTATTGCAATCCACAATAGTTTGCGCTTGCTTTGTAGTCTGACCAGTTTACAAACACTGGTTTGTTTGTTTCCAAGGTTGCTGTCATTCCTGCTAACTTTTATTGAGAATGTACACATTTACAATAATGTAAATGATACATTTCCAAATAAATCCTATCTTTTATATGTGGCCAAAAATGTCTAACTCCAATGTGAATCTGTGGTGGGGCTGCATTAGGGGAAACCAGCGTGTAGAATTGTTTTCTTTATTTTATACTCTATGCCGATAAAAGATTTCATGCATTTCAGTGCATGAATAAAATTACCTTTACAGATTATCTCCTTATTTGGATTTTGGAATGCACATTCATCATCGTAATATAACACCACCATTTTTCTTTAACCCTTTGATGCACAACATAGGTCAAAAGTGACCCGACCAAGTTGTGCATTAGAAGGGGTGTGAATATGTTGTGCATCAAAGGGTTAAAGAATACAGGGTCAGGATATAGAATCAAGGCAGTAATTGAAGAGAAATAAGCGTGGGAGGTCCCAATCAGTCATATCTTGGCAGATAGGGTTACTTTTAGTTTATGAAGGCTCTTGTAATAGTTGGTTTCTTCCAGAAGAAAATCTCAATCTGGATAAAATGTTGTCTCTTCAGCTAAAATGATTTCAGATTACCAAGTTCAGTACCAAGTACCAAGTTCAGGTCAGCATCGTACATTATCATCAGAGAATTTAAATGGTATCATAATAATTGAAGAGAACTTGAAATTTTGTCTGGGTACTCTGGCATTCTGGTGAATGAATTGAGCACTGCCAATAGTCTGCAGGTATGAATGGCTGCTTGTGTATATGTACCGTGTATGCGTGTGTGTTGCACATCATCAACTAGGATCGGCTGCAACTCATCTTTGACAAATACGAGGACAAACAGTGACAAAAATGAATGGATGAATAATCATTTTACCTCTATGCTGTACTCTATTTATACATGTGTTTGTGTATGGACATGCTTAATACTGTTGAGCTGCCATTTGCATGCAGATAGGTACTCTCTCATTGATAATTACAGCACAGTCCTGAGTTGTATACCAAACATTGTAAATACAGGTACTCAGGAGGCTAATTTAGTTTTTACACAAACCATTATGTACAAATGAAGAGTGACTCCTGGCTGTGAATTACTCCATTAGCGCATTTAAACAATTTACCAAATGTGTTTATAATCTACTGTCTGAGTTTTCCAGTTGTTAATCTGATATCTGTGTATTAAACTAAAAAGGCGATGCTGTTTCATTTGAACAGTGTTTGTAATAATAATTAAAAAGAGTTCTTTTGGAAAATTACATAAATAAATGATCATACTGCATATATAACATACACTAATTGAAAATCGTAACCACCATTCTTCCATCCAATCACAGCACAGCTTTAGAAAACAAGTGAGCTATGATTGGTTGTTAACTGAGCCCTGAGCAACTGTGATGTCATTTCCAGTCGACAGCAAGTGTAAAATGGCTGCCCAATTGGTAGATTTCGCTGCTCAATTCATATTCCACAAATGTAATATTAATCAGAATACCATGTTTAGATTTGTCGGGTTGCGTAGAACATATTAAAGAAAATATTTCGGTTGATGTCAACCTTTAAACTTTTCATTAGATGACAGTTGTCATGAGCTGGAAGTTGGCTCTCAAAGCACAGACACAAATAAGATTTTAACTATTTATTCACATCGAGAGGCGTGGAACAAACATGACTAGACGAGAAACAAAGAGAGTTGCACAGAGAGACAGTGGTAACAGAAGTAATATTCCGACAAAGACACACTTCTCAGACCGCTACTACAGACAGTGAATCGATCTGATTGGTTGTGACTAAGCAAAGGATTAAAGATTGACATCACAAAGCTCCTAACATCACATAACATCACATAGCCTAGAACCAGTTAAAACTAGATGCTGTTACATCAATTCAAAACAGACCCTGGCGTGACCCAGACATGACAACCGTTGGTGTTGCAAACTATATTGATAAACGTAATTTTCCATCGTAAAGTGCAGGCTTCCCAAGTCCTGCAGGTTGTAGATGTTTCCAACCTCCAACACACCTGATTCTAAAGATCAGGATCGTTATCAGGCTTCTGCAGAGCTAGCTTATGAGCTGATGGTGTGTTGGGAGACGGAAACATCTAAAACCATCGAGGACCAGCATTGGGGAAGCCTAATTTAGAGCAATGCGTCCAGATTTGTCAACAGAGATGTTAGCATGTGCCACAAACTTCCATAAGACTTTAAACTGACCCGCTAGGATTTTTCTTCACCTCATTCCGCATTCTGTGCTGGGCTCCAGTAGTCATCTTTACAGGGCAGACACTCCTTGTGCTAAACTTTATAGACAATCTGTTTTTATCACGGACTGATGAACATCGTGACACTTCCCAGCTTCATGCAAGTTAATTCCGAATTCTATTGAGAGGGCTCTTTTATCATGCAATACTTCTTGATATTACACAAATCAAAACTGTCATGGCTTTTATAGAGCAGCTTTAACCAACACCTCCAATCATGTCGCATTGATTGGACTCTTGGTTGGTTGAGCCCTGACACTGATTTGCTTTTGGAGAAGCCAATAGCAAAGTCCCCCCCCATCCTATTCTCATATTTACATTAGTTAAGGCAGATTGTGACGATTTGTTGTTGTGGCTAGGATAAAGATACTTGATACTTAAGATACTTGCACTTGATGACCAATTAATGCAGAAATCCAAAACATCCAACTACAGTTGTGCTTGAAAGTTTACATATTCTATTGATACGTAAACTCATGAGTGCACTGTATGGTTAGAAAAGGGCTTAATGTTCATAAAATCCAAAATACCGGTACTGTGGCATTTGTTTTGATATTTTCAGAGGTTGAAGTTGACATGGGTAGAAATGTGCATGTGAATTTTGGTGACGATAAATAGCATTTTTGTGTTAAGCAACATTTAGCTTTTGTTCATTTCCGCATTTGTGCTTATGTACACGGAATTTTCATTTTAGTTAGATTTGAGCTTTAACGAGTTTTCGGGGCAGCTTTTTTAGTTGTTGTACCTGTTATGTTTCAGTTCGGTGGGGTTGGGATTTTTTTTAGTTTTTTGGTGTTTGTCATCTTTTGTCCGGTTTGTCTCCCCTAGTCTCGTTATTGTTAACCTTGTCCACCTGCGTGTGTCTTCCCTCCCTGGTGTGTGTGTTGCTAATTGGTTCCCTCTGCCTGCTGTGTTTCCCAGCTGTGTGTTGTAAGTGGTTCGTTAGTGTTGGTATAAGGGAGTGGTGTTTGTTTCATGCGGGTGTGGGAGCATTGTCCTATACCTTACCGTGTCCCGTCCCGTCTCGTCTCGTCTCCCGTCCCGTCCCGTCCCGTCCCGTCCCGTCCCGTCCCGTCCCGTCTCGTCTCGTCTCGTCTCGTCTCGTCTCGTCTCGTCTCGTCTCGTCTCGTCTCGTCTCGTCTCGTCCCGTCCCGTCCCGTCCCGTCCCGTCCCGTCTCGTGTGGCACATTTAGTCAAGGTGATCTACGTCTAGTGAAGTTTAATCGAGTCTGGTCAAGTTTAACAAATCTGGTCAAGTTTATCTACGTTTAGTCAAGTCTCTTCACGCCATTCCAAGAGTCCACGTCTCTCCCCGTCTCCTCAAGTCTTCACGTCTTGCCAAGTCTTCACGCCATGCCAAGCCATGTCCACGCCTTACCCAGTCAGTCCACGTTCAGTCCAGTAAATAAAGTTAGTCTCATTCTGTCTTTCCCCCTGCCTGGTTTCTCCACTATTGGGTCCTTCTACCACACCTACGTTCCACAATTTATAACAGTACCATACCAGGTATACATATCGGGCCAATACTGGGGCTTATTTCAAGGTATCAGTACTCGCAACATGGCCGTTTTATGATCAGTAACTAGAAATGTGAAATTAGAGGATAAGAAAGTTGCAGTTAATTTCATGCAATTTGAAGGAATGACGCTATATTGCAACCCATTGCTCCCTCGCTATAACATGGTTCACATTTATAATGCAACCTCCTGGTTACTGGACAAAGAACTTAACCACTCGACCACCACAGCTACAGTAAAATCTGTGACGTTATTTTTATTATTTTAAACTTCCTCACGCTATTTTTAAGTTCGCTGAATAATGTTTTAACATTTTCAATGTATGTTCCTTTAGTGATGGTTGTTCGTCTCTGTGTGCCCTGCGATTGGCTGGCAACCGATTCAGGGTGTCCCCCGCCCACTGCCCAGAGCCAGCTGAGATAGGCGCCAGCACCCCCCGCGACCCTTGTGAGGAATAAGAAAGAAAATGGATGGATGGATGTTCCTTTAGTAAATTTTGTAACCTACTTTTTTCTTTTCTTTACTCTGAATGTTAACTACTGTGTTTGCTGATGCTAATGCGCTGTCTTTCCTTGTGTAAAGCACCTTGAGTTGCCTTGTGTATGAAATGTTTTTCTTCAATCATTATGTTTTAAGCAGCGGGAGAAGCCAAAATCCAAATAACGATAACATTTCCGTTAATCGTCCAGCCCTGATATCAACTGGTGTGTGTGCGTGCATGTGATATGTCAAAACAAAGTGACTCTTCTCACAGTGAGCAGAACAAAGGTAAAAAGTAAAAAAGATTCTCCACAGCACTAGTAAAATATTTCATGGTAAATGTCTTGTATAATTTACAGAATGTGCATCAACCAATAGATCCAAGAAAAAAGGTAAACATATGCGCACACACATTGCATCACACTGCTCTAGAATAATATATGATATTGAAATGTATATTTACAGATCCCAAAGATTCTGGCTGGCATGAAGTTGATGAAGTTGGCTGGCAGCCAACCATCTTCCCCTTTGCTGCAAAACCAGGACCAAGGGATGCTGCAGCAGAGCTGAATTCCCACCTGCCAGCTGACTTCCTGGAGGTCTTCATCACGGATGAACTTCTCCATCACATCGTTCGTCATACCAACCTCGAGGCAAATCAGTCCATGCAGAAGCAGACCAACAAAAAAGGCCGGCGAGAAAGTCTTGGGTCTGCATGCGAAGGACCTATCACCGTGAAACAAATCTGTGGTGCAAATCCTGCTGCATCCCCCTTGCACGCAGGGGATTGCTCCACAATATACCACACAAAAAGAAAAATTGTGTAGTTGAAACATCCACACAATTGTAAATAGTAACACGTACACACAAACCACACATGCGCAGTTGCACACATGTGTAAATAGTTTGTAAATAGTTTTCAAAATTGTTTGTTCGGATTGTTACTGTTGAATGTAAATAAACTGTGATTTTGCAATCAAAAAACACTTTTTCATTGTTGGGGTAGTGTTCTATAGAGGTTTAGGTGTTTGTAGAATCACAAAAAAAAAAAGTGTCAAATTCACTAGAGTGCATGAAATAACATTGTTTCATAAAAAGCTTGATTTCTCCGTATTTTGGAAGAAAATAGAGAATTTGGGTTTTCTATTGTTGATTACTGAAAATCCGAATAAGGTAGAAACAAACTTTTTTTTCAGATGAAAGATGAGAGTTCAATCTTTCATTTGGTAGCATCCGCGTTTCCATAGTCCAACACAACATCTTCTGCGGAGCTTGAAAGATCGGTAAAATTCTGTAAATCAGCTGGCACGATGGGGTGACCTTTTCCGAAAATGGCTGGCAGTTAAAGAGTTAAGTGTACAAAAAAACAATGTATCGCCCATGTTAATCTTCTGACTCAATAATTAATTTTTTATATACCGTATACAAAAAAAAAAAAAAAAAAAAACTTTTGTGTTGTGTTTTGTGTGATATTTCCAATATCTGAGTTGGGCTCCTAGGCTAAAATCCTTTAATATGTTCCAAGGAAGCCTCATACAAAATTTGGCGCTTTTATCCACAAGTGCACAATCCACTGAAAAATGTGCGCTATGCCACTGGACTATTAAGGCGTTCACAATTCTGTCGCAATACGCGCACTAACCAAAAAGTCTTTTAATCATCTATTGTCACTTATGATAGATGCTCTTGTAGTCACGACTGTTCACAGCGCTATCTTGGCTCAGACCCGCCGTGTTACAGGGCTGACAAGCGGCGGTGACGTCGGATGATGTCGCCGACGTGCGGCCTTTGTAGTGTCGCACTAACCAAAAAGCAGTCTTTTTTTGTCATATATTGTCAAATATAATAGCTGCTCTCGTAGTCACGACTTGACAGCGCCATCTTGGCTTAGACTCACGTGTCACAGGGCTGACAAGCGACGGTGACGTCAGATGATGTCGCCGACGTGCGGCCTTAGTGTCGGATGACCAGCTTCTTTCTCAGTGTAATGCTAGTGCGGTCAAATCTATTCAAGATACAACTATACAACTATATGATATATGATATATCTGACTATACAAGATATATGAAAACACACACAATAGGCTATGGAGTTTCTTTGTGTGAATAATGACAGTCAACAGAGTAAGTTTTCAAGAATGTATTGAAAATAGACCCTTCCAGTGTGCCGTCACTTTGAAGTGCGCCCCTAGCGGTGGGAGGTAGAGCGTCAATGCGAGTGAATTAGAAAACAATCAGTGTGAGCTCGAAAATCGGTCAAACAGTTGATAAATCAGCGAACAATGCTATGGTGAACTTGTGCGCGGCCGACGGATGCGCCAATAGCTCAAATAGAGATGAGATCATTCTTTCAGCTGCCGGCAGCAATTCTAAATCAGACGGAAGACAGTGAGGAGTGAAAGATGAGCACGGTGGCTCGCGCGACTGCGAGAGAAACTACGACGCAACTGTTTTGCACCCACAAAAAGTACGAGGATATGCTCAGATTATTTGATATCAGGTAGTTTTTCTCTTTTTCATATGCTGCTGGTCATAACATTAACCTCTGATTGTAAATTCCAGGCAGACGTGATGAATGAGCCATATTATTTTTAGTGAAACAATTATTCATATTTTTTTTTCATAAGTATTCAAGTCGTTCTGAACAAAAACGATTTAACACGATTAACACTTTAACTGGGGCTTGATTTCTGCTGAAGAATGTGTAGTAAATGTGTAGTAAACGACGTGCGGTCTGTTTGCTAGCAGCTAGCAAGCTAAGATAGCTCGAAGACTTTGATATACAGCAAGACGACACAAACGGACACGAACGATTTAATTAATGACAATTTGCACCATGAAAGTCGTGATCGACATACTGTTTCAACCAAAAACAAGATACCTTCGGCTTCCACTTCCACTTTTCCTTCCAACAAACTCCATTTTTTTGTAGCTCGCGGCTCCAAACGACTGGTTTCAATGATTCGCAGTAATGTAGTGTCCTGTTCGGGATTTTTTATTTTTATTTTTTGTGACCCTTGACATATTTCCTACCTTTTTACGAAAACGCTTGCTGAAAATCAAAGATCTCTACATTCATTTCTTATGGGATGTTTGGCCCCGGTACCCGCCATGGGAGCTAAGCGGTGACGTCAGCTGGAAGGGTCTATATGTGCTGTCAGTTCATTGGTCACAGAGCAGGAAGTCCTTGGAACTTTACTGTAAGTTGTCACATAAAGGGCACTTTTGTTCATTAATTCCATTGACATTTTACGGACCATTTTTCACTCTCGCGGTATTACGGGACAAAGCGCGTCCCTTGACAACTCAATACGGAACGCGTACTTATAGTTCTAAATACGGGACGATTCCGTATTTCAAGGGACGATTGGCAACCCTAGGCCAATCAAACCGTTTGAGCATATTTACTCAATAGTGCACTCAGTTGTCGCTTTACTAGTAGCTACTAACTGCTTACTAGTAGCTTTACTACTCACTAGTAGCCTAAGTTTTACATTCTTTGATTTGTTTTCAACCTCTTCATGGTTAGAGTCCATCCGGGGGCGACGTGGCTCAGTGGTATGGCGGTCGTCTCCCAACCCAGAGGTTGTGGGTTCGATCCCATGCCATTGTGACCACGTCGAGGTATCCTTGAGCAAGATACTGAACCCCCAAATTGCTCCTGATGCTGCGTCATCAGTAGTAGGTGAATGGGTAGTCAAAAATGTAAAACGGTTTGAGGGCCTTTGTAAGGTAGAAAAGCGCTGTAGAAATGAATTGCCATTTGCCATCTTTTTTTTTTTTTGCATGTTAAATAATAATAATAATAATATAATAAGAATAATAATAGTAATAATAATAATAATAATAATAATAATAATAATAATAATTCTCTCAATGGTGTGCATGCACTTATGGGGGCTGTAAAGTCTTACGTTGAAAGAAAAACAATTGCCTTGCTCTACCGCCGTCTCTCCATTTTGTGCTGAGGCGCTCGCTCTAAAATGGACCACAGAAACCTGAAGCCTCCGTCTGTACCCTGGCTTCCCACGATTATTCCAAATTTATGTTGAAAGCAATCGTCACTGTTTCATGCATCCGTTTGTAAATCTTTCAATGAGTCATCTGATGCGTTAGCTTGCCAGGAAAGTCATTGTTTAAGGGGCCAGTGGCAGTGCAGACCCCTAGGGGGCGCCGACTCCTCCACCTTGGTAATGTAACCGCTCTTGTGTCTGCTGTCCGGCAGTCATACTAAGAAGAAGTGCCCGCCTGCAGGCATCAGGCTACTACGGGCGTGACGGTAAACCCGTCATCTCATACAAGGAGACGCCAAACAGGTGTGTTCATGTTGGCACACTTCCGCATACGTATATACGTCAACGTCGCCGCCATCTTGGGCGTGGCAGTGCAACAAGATGCAATGATGTCCACCTAAAATGCTAATTTAGAATTATCTTAGCATGTTAGTCTAATTTAGGATTAGTTTAGCATTCTAAGATAACATAGCATTAGTTTAGCATTAGCCTAGCTCATTTAAAACAAACACCGCAGACTTACTGTCATGTATAACAATGCAGACTCATTATAATGTAATGAGGTCAAAAGTAAAATGTTCATCTTATGGGATTAAAAATTACTTAGTTAGGTTAAAATGCATCAATAATCTATAATTTTTTTCCGTGTTGTATCGTGTTTTTTACGAAGGTGCACTATCGCGCACGCATATAAAGGTATTGGTTGTAGTGTGGTTGCCGTAGTTGGCGATCCAAGATGGCAGATCTTCTGCGCATGCGCGTCACCGATCGTGCAGGGGTCACCGATAGCGCCTTGACACATACGTCTTTTCGTCATACAGTCCATTCTTTTTTTTATTTTTCATTTTATTTTTATTTTTTTTATTGCGTGAACAAAAATACAAAACAACCTAGCAGCCAGGGGGAGACAAACACATATGAAAATAAACTTCTACAAAACTATATTATACAATTCACATAAAAATAAGATTTTGCTTGCTTTCTTATTTGTGGAATGTCCGATAGACTTAATATATTGTTTGACTTCATTTTCAAACAAATAAGGTCTCTGCTTAATGTATCATGTATAATCAATGTACATTTGTGTATGTGCCATTTTGCCAATATGAGAACAAAATTGATGATACGAAAAGCGTTTTTACATTTAGATGGATAACTATTGAAGCCAAACAGTATATTTTCAAAACAGAGAGAAAGCTGTGGTTCTAAAGTAGTGAAAACAGAATTATAAATATCTTTCCATAATGTTTTGAAAAACGGGCAATCCCAAAACCATGGTCGCCATCTTGGCCGGAACTGAGACAGTCCATTCCCTTGCACTGTTTTGTGCTGCCACATCCAATATGGCATACATGCTAACGTATCACAATGATGAGCCAACCCGCTCGAGGCGGTGTGTATGCATGTGACGTCTACGCCACCACTAATCTTGTCCTCACAGGAAGCTGTGGACTCGGAGCCGCGCTCACCCACGCAAGGCCGCGAACCACCCCAACAATGACATCGCCGCTGGTGACATGAGACCAGAAGCACAAAGAGGAAACGATGTGGCATGGCGCTTCATCATCCCCATTTGCATCCTTGCATTGTGTGTCTGTGAGTAAGCACACTAGCCTCGAGAGAAGGTTGTAGTCCAGAATGAAGAGGGTAGCCCTAAAATAGGTACTAATCCCAAGAGCGTGTTTTAGTCCAAAGAGGGTTCAAGTCATAATAAAAGGGTGCTTTGCAGTCCACAGAGACAGTTGTAGTCCAGTTAGAAGGTCCTAGTCCTCGGAGATGGTATTGGGGGGGGAAGGCTCTAGTCCAGATAAAGCTTTTAGTCCGACGAGACATTTGTCGTCAAGAGATTGAGAGGTTGACTATCATGCCAAGCAGCCTAGAAATAAGATTCCAGTCATGGCATAAAGGTCTCGTCCAAAGGTGAAGTTGGAGGCCAGACCAAATGTTCCAGAAGGTTCAAGTATCGAGAAGGATGGTCATAGTCATGAGATCATGTTGGGTCTTGTCCCAAAAGGTGGTTATGGTCTGGAGGTAAGGATTGAGTTATAAGTTAAAGTTCTCGTCCAGAGGTAAGGTTGTAATCAAGGGCAAAGGTTACAGACGGTTCAAGTACCGAGGATAATGGTGTAGTCTCAAAGGAAGGTACTAGTTCATGACAATGTTGGCTCCAAGAGATGGTTTTAGTTGAGAGACAATGGTCTAGTGAGAATTCAAAGTTCTTGTCTCAAGAAATGGTTGGAGTCCAGTGAAAAGTGACTAGTGCCAAGGGAGAGTTGTACAGGAAGAAGGTTGGGGTCCAGGGAAAGTTTTAGTCCAGTGTGGAGCTTGTAGTCCAAGCCAAAAAACGTAACTTTGCGTTGGTAGTCCTGACAGATGGTTGTAGTATAGAGTGAAAGTTATTTTCCAGGGGAGGGTACTAGCTCTGAAGTGTTGTCATCCATATTGAAGGTTGTAACCCCAAATGAATGTTCTAGTCCCAAGGGAAGGGTGTAGTCCAGTGAGAAGGTTATAATCCAGAGAACTTTCCTAGTCTTATTTGAAGGTGGTAGCCCAGACTCAGTCTAGTTATGAGAAAAGTTTGGTCTAGTCCTGAGAAATGGTTGTAGTCCTTGAAAATGGCTCTTCTAGTCAACAATAACGTTCCTAGTGCTAAGAGATAGTTGTGCCCCAAAGGTTCAACATCTAAGAGTTGGTGCTAGACCTGAGATCACATTCTAGTCCCAAGTAAAGGTTGTAGCCCAGATAGAAGCTTCTCGTTAAAGGAAGGTTGTTGTCCAAAGGGAAGGTTCTCGGGTCTAGACCATAGTTCACCAATTACGGTCCTCAAGGTCCGGAGTCCTGCAGGTTTTAGGTGTTTTCGCCCACTAGAAAACCTGATTCATATGATCGGCTAATCAGCATGCCTGATAACGATCCTGATCTTTAGTATCAGGTGTGTTGGTAGACGGAAACCTCGAAAACTTGCAGGACTCCGGGCCGGGATTAGTGAATCCTGTTCTAGACCTCAAAGAAGCTTTCTGCCAAGTGAAGGTTCTAGTTTGCAGTCCAAAGCGAATGTCCTGAGAGAAGGTTGAAAGTCCTAATCCTAAATGTATGATCTAGTCTCAGATACAGACCCTGTTCTCGAGATAAGGTTCTCACAGCCATATATGGACGCTTCTAGTCCTGTGCATCTTTCTGGTCTCATGCGTCATTCACTTCCTGTTTCCAGTGTGCCTGTTCATTCACCAGATGATGGACGGCTCTACTCCCTCCAACTCGGTACGAAAACCCCTTCCTCCCCGCCGACCTCTCGAAGCGCCAAACTCTCTTAATGACTACTGTCGTCCCGGCAGCTTTCCGGGCACAGCAGAGAGATGTTGAAGAACATCAAGATCAAATCGGTTCTCAGCAGCTGCAAGGAGTTGATCTGCAACGATGACAAGTCGCCGTTGTGGATGACCGTTCCCAATTATGCCCTGGAGTCGTCCGGTGAGTGCCCGCACGTTGAACGGTCTCAGTGCATCTCATTAGCATGACAGACACATGACGTGTGACAACTAGGGGTGGGAACCTCTGACATGAGGCTGATTCGATGTGTATCTCGATACACAGGTTGCAATTCGATTGAAAAACGATATCTTTCAGAGCAGAACGGTTCAATTAAGTTTGGGAACGATACGATTTTCGATTCGATACGATTCATTTAAATATTCAAAACTTAGAAGTGACATTTGTTGCTTGTAGACGTTAATCTTAACACCACAGATTTTTACAGTATCTTCAAACATGTTAAAAAACAACAAAAATGTCTTCTATATTTTTATATATTGAATCAATTATTTAAATAGATCGCAACAAAGAGCTGGGCGATGTGATTGAAAAATGTATCAGTTTAAATATTTATTAGTCATTATTAGGGCCTGAGCAGCGACTGCTGCGAGGTCCCTCTTGTTTTTGTAGAAATTATTATTAGGACCCGAGCAGCGCCTGCTGCGAGGTCCCTCTTGTTTTTGTAGAAATTATTATTTGGGCCCGAGCAGCTACCGCTGCGAGGTCCCTCTTGTTTTTCGTTCGGATTATTATTATTATTATTATTATTGTTAGGGCCCGAGCAGCGACCGCTATTGTAACCAATAGCCATGCTTGCCTGTTGTCACATCGATATGCTTTTTGGACATTTTTCATTTTGTGTTTAAATAGTGTCATTTTGTCGTGTTTAATTTAGTCTGAGCTCATTTTTTGTCTTAAATGTCCGACTGATGTCATGCTATGCAGCTAGCTAGCTTCCCTCCCCAAAAAACGAGTTCACAATGTTTTATTTTTTAAATATACCGGATTTACCTTAATGCGCGATGCTCGATTTCCTGTCCGGCTCGTGTAATTTCTTCCGACGTCCGGGAGAAATAGAACGCTTGCGGAAACCTTCCGCATCACCGCAGTTGTTCCGCACCGCAGACACACCACACCGAAGCTGGTGTGAATTGACACGTAGACTTGAATGCGTTCTATCCGTGCGGCGTCCGTATGGCCGCCGTGCTGAGAACGCACCGCGTCCGTTCCGCAGTCAGTGTGAATCGGGCTTTACATACGCCACTGATTCACAGCCACGCGATATCTGGTCCACAGCTTTACAAGCAACGTATCTAAGGATTCCCGGCTGATTTTGTATCGATTGACGAGTCTGCTACCGATACAGTCGTTTAGCTCCCCTTGACAAACGATGATTGATGAATGATTTTTTTTGTCCCACCCCAAGTGACAACCATGACAGACGCATATGTGTGACAAGCATAACAAAGGTCAAATGTGTGACAAACATGCCTGACGCCTGGCAAGGGAGCCCATCCGTGTATGCGAGTGCATGAAGCCGCAGCGGCGTGTGTGTGTTTGGGTCGGCAGGTGCCAGTGTGCCGTGCAAAGATACGTCGCCATCCTACAAAGTGAGGCCGTGGCCGTTCGTGTCCTTCCTGGGCCTTGAGTGGGACTTCGGCCGGCTCGTGCGTCCACGAGTGGTCATTGAGGTAATGTTAGAGCACAGCACGAGGCAGCAGCTCCCCCTCCTCCGCCGTGACGCGTTTGCCCCCTCACAGGGCAATCTGCAGCTGAATCCGGGCAAATGCTGGGCCTTCGCCGGCCAGCAGGGCATCCTGACGGTGGCGCTCTCGCACCCGGTGCGCGTCACCAGCGTCACCCTCGGACACATCACCAAGGCCATCTCGCCCACCGGACACATCCAGGATGCGCCCAAGGACTTCTCCGTCTATGTGAGCACCGGCCGCATTGGTCCAAACTGCCAAATCGAAATGTTATTCAAATGAGGGGGCGGGCCTATGCATGTGTTGGCAGTTTGGACCAAAACCACCCAAATTAAAAATTAATAAATGACTAAATAAATAAATAAATACATAAATGACTAAATAAATAACGGATATAAAAAAATATAATTCAAAAATTAAATACAAATGTATTATATATATATATATATATATATATCCATCCATCCATTTTCTTGACTGCTTATTCCTCACAAGGGTCGCGGGGGGTGCTGGCGCCTATCTCAGCTGACTCTGGGCAGTAGGCAGGGGGACACCCTGGACTGGTTGCCAGCCAATCGCAGCATATATATATATTAAGGGTGTCACGATTTCGATTTTTTATCGAAATCGATCGAAATTACGTCACGATTTCGAGCATCGAAATAGAAGAGAGGACACACGATTCGATGCCCCCCCCACGCCCGCCGCCACCACCGCCGCCACCGCCACCTCCCAGGAAAGCAAATGAGACGCAGCCATTCAGCTACTAGCTAACGGCACTTGTTAGCTGACTTCTCCTGCAGTCATGATGGCAAGCGCGGACAGACACAGCAATGGTGCTTCAAGCCGCTCCCGCTTCTCTCGTCACCAGTTTGGAAACATTTTGCGTTCCCGGTGAGTTATGTCGACAACGTTCACGTTGTCGATAAAAAGACCACAGTTGCAAGATATGCTATGTGCGCGTACTGTACTCGGCCACGGTGTTACGCCCGGCTCGTCAAGGGGAAGGGAAGTAACACAATAACAGAAAATATAGAGTAGATAAACACGGGTCGACTTTAACATCTGAGTAGTTTTAATTGAAATTTCAGGCAGGGGTTTGACAAGGGAGTGAAAGTGGAAGGTGAACAAATAATAACCGCATTTGACAGAACTGACAGAACGGAGGAGAAACAACAATAACCAATAGGGGTATAATACACGGATACACAATAGCGTCGCGCTGGCACAGTCGTCCAATCGGAGTGTCGCGCTGGCACAGTCGTCCAATCGGAGTGTCGCGCTGGCACAGTCCTCCAATCAGAGTGTCGCGCTGGCGCATTCAAACTGAAGTACCATTATACGGGCACCAGCCGACACAAACACACACATACATACTAGGGGAGCGGAGCCGGCGGCGGGCCCGAGCCGCCAGCCGTAACAACGGGAAACACGACAAACATGACGGGACATTTACGCAGGCATCACAAAGATTTAGATTTATCAAATTCAACTAGAAGTGGGAAAACAACGGTCCAACCAACTATTTCATCCTCATTTACAGTGAAACTTCCACACACTTCAGCTCGCGCGAAACGCCAGATCCATAGGTCTATTTATAGCAGCAGACCTGCAGCCTTGGAAAACGCTGGATTCAAACATTTAATTAGTGTACTTGAACCACGCTACAGTATGCCCAGCAACTGTAAATGTTGGGATATAGTTTGTTCAGGCTGTATTTGTTCCATGACTTTGGATACAATATATTTTTTGTTGTTGTTGCACATTGCACATTATTTTAAGAGGAACGCACAGCACACTGTTGTAACCAAAAACAGTCAATAGATGGCAGGCACCCACTGTGACTTTTTGTTTTTGTTTTTTTATTTTTTATTTTACACTTCAGTAAGAACAAGACGGTTAACTTTATATTGTAAATAAATTCTTTGAATTTGATCATTCCTGCCTAATGTCAATTATCATATATTACATAAATTTACACAAAAATAATATGGAAATTGCATCACCTATATGTAGCCGATCTTTTGAAATAAGATTTACTGTACAATGAATAGAACCAATGATCATAGACTAGCCTTAGCCTACAGAAGCATATGCCTCTGTGTTATAAAGTGGGGGAGCGGAAAAAAAAAAAAAAAAAAAAAATCGGAAAAAAAATCGAATCGTGACCCCAAAATCGAAATTTAAATCGAATCGTGGAGTTGGCGAATCGTGACACCCCTAATATATATATATATATATATATATATATATATATATATATATATATATATATATATATATATATACATATATATATATATATATATATATATATATATATATATATATATATATATATATATATATATATATATATATATATATGTATGTAGATATATATATATATATCGGTTCGATTGAGTAGGATTACAATTCGATTTTCGATTCTCGATTCGGTGTAGCGGTGCAGTGATTATTTGAAAACTCAACAATTAGTAAATTGTCTAATTAATTCACAATTATTTTGTTACTCCATTAAAGGTTTGAATATCTTGTTTAATGTAAAATGATCAAAATCTTGTAACTTTCACATTTCACATGCATCTGCCTAATAAAAGTAAGTTGTAGCTACTAATTAATATATTTTTCAAAGTGCCACCTTACTAAATGTAAACTAATTAACTTAAAACAATTACAATTAGATAGATAGATAGATAGATAGATAGATAGATAGATAGATAGATAGATAGATAGATAGATAGATAGATAGAGGACTGTCTCAGAAAATTATAATATTGTGATAATTTCTTCTGTAATGCAATTAAATGAGCAAAAATGCCATACATTCTGGATTAATTACAAATCAACTGAAATATTGCAAGCCTTTTATTGTTTTTGTGTTGCTGATTATGACATTTTTTTTTTCTTTACTTGGTCTGAGGAAATATTCTAATATTTAGAGATAGGATATCTGAGTTTTCTTACGCTGCAAGCCAAAATTTGACGTATATATATATATATATATATATATATATATATATATAGAGTCAAATTCTCATTTATTAATCAAATCGAATCGATATTTAATTTCCAAAAATTGATTATATATCAATTAGAAATGAAGAAGAAGGGGTAAAGGCAGTTTTTGTGGAAAAATGCATTTACAATACAAAATTAATAAATGTTGAAACAAAAAAAAAAAGACACTTTAATGTCTCCATTTGTCATTTTGTCTTGCAAAGCAGACTGGAGTAGATCATGACAATTTTTTGCATATCTGTAAATTGAGGCAGAAATAATTTTTCAATCAAATAATTTTTCATCGAAAATTGTTTGAATCGAGAATCAAAAATCGATTCAGAATCGAATCGTGAGAGTCAAAGATTCACACATATATATATATATATATATATATATATATATATATATATATATATATATATATATATATATATATATATATATATATATATATACATATATATATATACAGTGATACCTCGGCTCATGAACTTAATTGGTTCCCAGAGAGTGTGTGTAAGCCGAAAAGTTCTTCTTCCGAACATTTATTTCCCATAAGAAACCATTAAAATTAGAATAATCCGTTCCCAGGTCCCTATAAAACATAATTTTCTACTAAATAAGCCTTAAAACTACACAAAAATATACCTTATTTTATGTATAATAAATGTGCTATTGTATTGTAATTAAAGAAATAAATTGTACTGTATAATTAAGTCGTTTTATTTTACTTTGTGATGGTAGTCCTTAAGGATAGTAGCAATGGTAGACTTACTTCATTCGCGAGCGTTTCACCGCGTAGAGTGTTTATGGAACGGTTGTCGCTCATTCGCACTTTCGTGCTCACCGGAGCGGAGGAGGTGTGTCCCTTGGTGACAAGGAAGTGGAGCACTTTAGCGAGTCAACAAAAAGTGAGCACCGCCAACTACTTTCACCTCTTTCCTGGGACTAAACAGCCGTGGCACGATTTTCTCCTTTTTTGAGGTACGTGATGGCACTTTCGCTTTTTTTAGTGGCGCGAACTCCATTGACTACAATGCAAACGCGCCGCCGAATCGCCGTCCCTCGCTGGTAAGCATTAGGCTTAACACTAGCCTGTGGTGGGGTCTTTTTCGGTCCCATAATAGCAAAAGTACACTCAAAATGTCTATCAAACACAAACCGCGTCCGCACTAAAAGAAAGGGGGTGACGAACTGGGGCGCCGTGAGCGTGCGTCAGCTTCTCGTGGCCGCCACCGTGGTGCTGTTCGACCGCGTGGTTTGGTTCGTCCGCCGAAAAGAAGTAGTTCGTCAGCAGAGACTAAATTCTCGCGAATTTAACGTTCGTGAGGCGAAAAGTTCATGAGCTAAAGCGTTCGTCAGCCGAGGTATCACTGTATATATATATATATATATATATATATATATATTAGGGGTGTAAAAAAAAAATCGATTCTGCGATATATCGCGATACTACATCGCGTGATTCTCGAATCGATTCAATAATCGGCAGAATCGATTTTTTTTTTTTTTTTTTTTTTTTTTTTTTTTTAGGATTCACACCTTGAGCATGGAAGAATGTTATGTATGTATGTATGTCATGTATGTTATGTATGAATGGCACATTAAGCCTTAATATTTTTATTTTAATGCTGTTCAAACATGAAACAGATTACAACCTCTATAAGACTGAAATTTCAGATAAATAAATAATACATTTTCATATAAATCTTACACTCTACAAGCTTACTGATTAGTATTTTCTAAATATGAATGAAAAAAAATCGCAACAATCGACTTATAAATTCGTATCGGGATTAATCGGTATCGAATCGTGACCATTCGTATCGGGATTAATCGGTATCGAATCGAATCGTGACCTGTGAATTGTGATACGAATCGAATCGTCAGGTACTAGGCAATTCACACCCCTAATATATATATATATATATATATATATATATATATATATATATATATATATATATATATATATATATATATATATATATATATATATATATATTTCACTTTCAGTCCTTCATTTATTTAGAATTTTGGCTGTTTTGGTCCTCCACACCGTCAGGACAAACAATGGACTCGTCGCCAGTCAGTGTTGAAGCACATTTAGACACAATGAATTGACCGGTCGCCAGCAAATGTCAGGAAATGTGTATACCAACAAATTTACTGGTTGCATGTTAGCGCTCGTGAAGACAAACATTGGATTGGTCGCAAGCCAGTGTCCGGGCCCACGTAGAGAAAGAATGTACTGGTCGCCACGCGTGAACTGATAGCGATTTTTCCCCGTAGGGTCTGGAGTCTTCGGAGTCGGCGGGTGTGAACCTGGGAAACTTCACGTATGATGAGAACGGGCCCATGTTCCAGAACTTCCGCACAGCGGTGAGTACCATTCCGCTCAAAAATGAATACACAACACTAACGCTAACGGTTAGCAATGTGCTTGTTTGTCAGGAAAAAGACAGCGCCGGTGTGAGCACGCACGTGAGGCTGAGCGTTCACAGCAACTGGGGAGACCCCACCTACACCTGTCTCTACAACTTTAGAGTGCATGGAGACCTGGCGTCCTGAGCCGTGGACAAGCAACACACAGCTGCGGATGCACAACGTAGCGCTCGTGCGGCGCCAAACCGAGGGGGTGTGTCATGATGTGCGGATCGACCCAAAGGCGGAGAAACAAGGCAGGGAAACAGACCGGAAGGGCAACGTGAGGAACTTTATTTACAGCAAAGATGGTGACAGACACGACAGGATGGAACGTAGAGCACACTGGTTGCCATGACTGGACTGAATGTGGACAGACTGGGCTTGGATGCGAGAGACAGACATTTGGCTTGGACGTGGGAGGTGACAAACTTGACTAGATGTAGAGAAAACTTGAACAAACACCACTGACTAAAAACAACTTTAACGAGACACACCTGGGAAACACAGCAGGCAGAGGGCACTAATTCACACAAACGTGAAAGGGGAGACACAGGTGGACGAGGTTAACTATGATGAGACAAAACTAGACAAAAGACAACAAACACCCAAAACTAAACCAAAACCCAACCCCCCCAAAACTGAAACATGACAGTACCCACCCCCACACCCTCATGGGACGGCTCCCAGAAGTCCCAAACAAAAAACTAGTCAAAACGGGCTGGGCGGGGACGGGAGCAAAAACACTGCCCTCAGACAGGGCCAGAATAAGAGGCCACCAGGGGGCGTAAGACGGCCCCACAAAACACCATGAAAGCCAGATCAGGGGGCGGCCCAGGAGGCGGCATAATAGCTGTATCCGGGGACGGAAACCTGGGAGGCTCCACCAAGGGTCGGACCTGGATCCAGGATTGGCCGCCAATCTCGTACTGCCTGGGCTTGAACCCTGGACTTTTGATGGCGACAGCAGCTGAGACAAGGAGGCAGAGGGCCGTGTCACAGACGAAGAAACTAGAGGCTGGGGCAGAGACCAAGAAACTTGGTATTGCGGCTGATGCAGGGATGAAGCACCTCGGGGTTGTGGCAACGGCACAGACGAACCGGCCAGAGGCTGCCGAGGTGCCGGGATGAGGACTTGAAGCTTCCGTATGGAGGTAAATTGGGTGCAAAAGTGGCACATACTCGTAACATGAGGCACGTACCCATACATAAAATGCACACATGCGTAACTGCATATTTGCGTCCGTAAACCACGAGGCACATATGCCTAATTGAAAATCCATAGCCGTAACAAAAAAAAAAACAAAACAAAAAAACAACAACAAAAAAATCAACCATATCGTGGGAATATTTTCAGAGTGCACGGATACAAATCATCAAACACGAGCTCTCGAATCTGCAGTTACCACCAAAACTGGTGCAAAAGTGCCACACACACGTAGAACAGTTGCAAAATACTCTGACAGCAAATCTGTATCGGCCTTTATCAAACGTTCTTTCTCAACCACATGGACACCAATCATCAGTTTTTCAAAGTTTGTCGAGTTGGCTGCTCGTGTGTTCCCATTCACTTGAATGAGAGCTCTCCATTCAGAAATAGCTTTGCGAGCCGGTCATGAATCGCAATATTTCACCCATGGTGGTCCATATTAAATTGTAAATATGTTGCCGCAACTTGCCACTCGTAAGATGTTATCTCAGATCCGCACGCAATGCGGGAGTGCAAGCTTGGCTCGGACGGTTCAAATGTTGCCGCCGCCCTTGCCGCCGTGCGCCAGTCGTAATGGAAAACTGGCGGTTGCGTGAGGTGCGGTGTGGTACCCGGCCGTGCGGGAGCGATGGAAAAGCGGCATGCGCCCCGGTTCTTTTAGGTGCGAAAAGAGGTGCAAAGGGGTGCACGCACGCGGCTCGCTTTTTTTTCAAGCCTGCTTTAACTTAAGTTAAAGAGAGAATAAAGAGATTCAGAGTTTTTGCACATTTGCGACCCCTCTGGCGAGCGTGCGTGACTTTTCGGGCACGAGCAAACCTCCAAGTTAATCGAACAAACGTAAAGACGGAGCACAACGCCTTTTTCATAGGCTTAATAATGTCTACAGAGGTAAGAAACGTGTTAATCTTCAAGTTACTTTGTATGTGAAAGTCATTTTGAGTGACAAAAGCTTACGTAATTATAACCTTCCAAACGTAAATAGTGCATTCCGTGAATACGATGACGACATTGAGGATAGCAATGCGTTGCTAATATCATATATGCTCAAGTGCGGAGACATTTAGTAAGCGACCGTGTGGTAGTTTTATTCTGCATTGCTAATCATAAATAGACCCTATCGTATTTTTGTTACGAAGTCTTACCTTTTTAGCAAAAAGTCAGTAAGCTGTGGGTCCCGTTTCAAACCCAGGATAGCACTTAGCTCTCTCCACCTGACAAACGTTGCTTTTATATTTATCCGCGTCCTCCCGTGACGCTGGTCTGAAAGTTTTTTACTTCTTTTTGTCTTCCGTGGAGTCTCCATAAGGGATTGAGACGTATCGGGTGCAGGTCTCTTTAAATCCAGTTTGAATTAGCTTTCCTGTCCGTGAAGTTGCGTGAACAGTCGCGAGTGCTAACAGCTCAGTGCAAAAGCTAAAATTTCCGGCCTGAACGCTCCAACATTTTTTCCTTTTAAGGAAAAATAGGGACAACAGTCATTGTGCCACAGTCGTGCCTCCTGTCCATTATAAAA
Organism: Festucalex cinctus; assembly: GCF_051991245.1. Classification (NCBI taxonomy): domain Eukaryota; kingdom Metazoa; phylum Chordata; class Actinopteri; order Syngnathiformes; family Syngnathidae; genus Festucalex; species Festucalex cinctus. The sequence goes on from NC_135417.1 coordinate 18,739,184, forward strand.
TTCTCAAAACATGTGGGGGTGAAAATTATTAAAATTATTTTAACACTGAAATTTGAGTCTAATCTTGCATCGTGCACCTTTAATTTTAACTTAAGCCAGTCATCAGCCAGCGTTGGCACTCGCAATGTGTTTTAAAACCACAAACATTACAAATCCATCCACAAGTACCTTTTAAATTGGAAATATAATTCAGCGTTGTTGTAAAACAATATAATTATTGTATATACTGTATTTTTATGACTTTATGACCACGGCGTTGCTTGCGGCCAGATGACAGGTGACGTCCCCTGACGACCAGCACAGCAGACCCACTGCCGAAAGGGTTCTAAACAGCGGTTACAACGGAACAGCTCGGCCCCGCAGAGACACGAACATCCAGGGAGAAAAAATGCCGCTTCAGTGTGGAACCGGTACGATGGAAAAGCGCCAGTATCGTCGTAGAGCTGATGTGCAAGCGTAACGTTCATGCGCGTTCCCGACAGACACGTGACGTCTCTTGTCCAGACGTCAGCTGCTCCCCCATCTCATTTCATGCCGGTGTCGGTACCAGATGTGATCGGGCTGCCAGATCGTATCGGGTCACTCGCAGATGACGTCACTCTACAGGATTGTCTGGAAATTGTCCGTTTACAATTGTTCAAAAAAACAAAATTTACGGACTAAAACTGTAAAAACGTAACTAAACCTAAAAATATAAACGCACGATACTTTAAGAATGGGGGGGTGTGGGTGGGGTGGGGGGGGGGATTGAAGTGCCTTCGAGCTTGATAGCTTCGGTTTGTTTTCTTTTTTAGCTGTTAACAAATCAATCACAATAACAAAAAACAAAACAGTCTTAATGATAATAGGAACACTAACAATCTAAACTGACAATATTTGTCACATCTGAGATAATTATTTTGTGTATCTATCATTTATTCAATCTTTCAATATATTTTGCGTTTATATTCTTAGTAGGGGTGTTAAAAAATCTATTCGGCAATATATCGTGATATTACAGCATGCAATTCTGGAATCGATTCAATAGGTTGCCGAATCGATTTTTAAACATCCCTTTTTGATGGAAAAATATTCAACAAAACGTCTTACGTATTGTAGGGGATGAATGCTAATAGTTGACTGATTCAGGTGAATGAGCTGTCTTGTTGGCCAAAAAACACTTGAGGCTCAGAGCAAGGTTCCAAATGATACTCAACACAAGTTGCCTTTTTTGATTTACTCCAAATTCAATAATTAAATAATAAAGTAAATGTATAAAACGTAGGTTAAGGCACTCACATTAAACAAGGCAAATTAAATCAGTGCCGTAAAGCTAGAAACATTTAAAACATCACTTCCGGTTCTCGCTCTTATTGTGAAACTAAAATGGTGACACTTCCGGTTTTCTGGCTTAGCAGCGCAACGTCAATTTACGAGTGCTACGCGGTAACGCACGGATGAGAAACACCGTCCAAACATTCGTAACAAACATTTCGAATTCGAAGGAACAAGCTATGGCTGGTTTGCGCAAGAGGTTTACAGACAAGAAATAAGGATAATAGGACTTACTAGTCCTCGACGCACGGACAACACAGCACATGCTAGCTAGCGCCAGACTTCCTACTGTCGCTGCTGGCGAAGGAAGACTCATTCTGTTTCAACGGCCTCACGCACGAGCGCGAGGGTAAGTTATGTCACGTGAACTCACTTTCCAATGAACAGAGACTACAAATTATGCAAATTTCAGTCCGTACATTTTGTTATTTCAATGACATCTTTAATATTTTCTTTCCAATGTTTGACGTCAATTGGTTTATTTCCAGCCGATCCTGTAGCGGGACCTGTTCGTTAGGCGACCCCGATACGATCTGGCAGCCCGATCACATCTCTAGTATATAAAGTCTTTCCAATAATAAGACTATACAGTGTTTTAAGTGAGAAAAAAAATAAGTGCCGGTACTCTCCCAATATATATATATATACTAGGGGTGGGGAAAAAAGTCGATATCGCAATATATTGTTGCACTCTCTGTTGCAATAAATTATCGATACACTGACTGGATATCGATGTCATGTGTCCAATTGTGCAGTTATGTTATAAATGTTTATGCACTTTAATTTGTCTCACTTTACAATGTTTATAGTTAAAAGGCTGAGACAGTGAGGCACAATGCTGAACTTTGTACATTGTACAAGTTTTGGCATTAAATAAATGCATAATTACACATTTTCCTTTTTATGGGCATTTGTTTGGCTTTTTCAGTCACATATCGTGATATATTGCTATTTTTTTTTTTTTGACAATACATAAAAAATCGTAGATATCGTGTATCATGATATTATCGATATCGTGAGTCAAATATCGTCACAGTATCGAATTGCGGTTTACCCGTATCGTCCCGCCCCTCATATATATATATATATATATATATATATATATATATATATATATATATATATATATATATATATATATATATAAATCTGAAATTCAAGCTATCTTAACCTAGACTTAAACACTTATATCAAGCCATAGTCTTCTTGATCTTGTTCTGATAATTATTTACTATCCAAGAGCAGAATTTCTAAGATTATTAATCTTGTTTTAAGATTATTTCTCTATTTCTTACTTAGTTTGTAAATCCTAAAATTAATTTTCACGCATAATAAGCTAAAATACTCTAAGAGTATGTTCACTAAAAAGAAAAAAAATCTGATATCTAACCTAGACTTAAATGCTTATATCAAGCCAAAGTCTTCCTTGTCTTGTTTTGAGAATTATATACTTTGCAAGAGCAGAATTTCCAAGATTATTAATCTTGTTTTTAGATTATTTGTCTCATTTCTCACTTAATTTGTAAATCTTAAAATTAGTTCATTTTTATGCACAATAAGCTAAAACAACCCTACAACATACTGTTGCATTTTAGTTCCTGGTTATACATACAAAGCTCATTTGCCCTCTTTCCAGTGAAGAGGCGAAACAGCTCCGTGGTCAAGTGGTAGAGTCTCTACCCTCAGACACGGAGGTTGTGGGTTCGATCCCAGGCTGAGTCAAACCAAATGCAGTGCTGTTAAAAAACAAAAAAGATTACCTATTTATGGCTAATTTTACGATTTAATTGCTTGTTTTGTTACTTAGAATAAGTGCATACAGCTTATTTTAAGATTTAATTTCCTTGATTTGTTGCTTAGAGTAAGTGTTTAAAGCTCATTTTAAGATTAATATAGAGCTACACATTTTTCTTATTTCAAGAAATCTAAGTAAGTAAAATTATCTTACTGCACTGGCAGATAATTTCACTTGTCTCTAGTAAATTTACACTAAGAACAATTGTATTTTATCTCATATTAAGCAGATGTGTTTTTGCAGTGTGGCGATCCAAGATGGCTGATCTTCTGCGCATGTGCGTCACCGATCGTACATGGGTCACCGATCGCGTCTTGACAGGGCCAACTTCAGCGTCGTCTTCCGCCTTTCCCGACAGCCGCCATGAAATGGGATAGACGTCACGTGTCTGTCGGGAACGCGCATGAACGTTACGCATGCGCATCAGCTCTACGACACAACTGCCGCTATTCCACCGGACCGGTTCCACATCGAAGCGGCATTTTTTCTCAACGGATGTTGGTGTCTCCGCGGGACTTTTCCGGGGCCGAGCCGTTCCGTTGTAACCGCTGTTTCGAACCTTTTCGGCAGTCGTTCTGCTGTGCCGGTCGTCAGGGGACGTCGCCTGTCATCTGATTGGCCGCAAGCCATGCCGTGGCACACGCAGATTCGAGAGCTCGTGTTTGATGTTTTGTGTCCGTGCACTCTGAAAGTATTCCCACGATTTGGTTGATTTTTTTATTTTTTATTTTTTTTTACGGCTATGGATCTTCAATTACGCATATACGCCTCCTGGTTTACGGACGGAATATGCAGTTACGTATGTGTGCATTTGGTTTAGGGGTACAAATATGCAGTTACTCGTGTGCATTTTATGTACGGGTATGTGCTTCATGTGACGAGTATGTGTCACTTTTGCACCCAATTTACCTCCATACTTCCGCCGGGGAGCCGGAATGGGGACTTGAGGTTTCCGCTGGGTCCTCGTTGGTGGTAACATTCTCATGATGTGCGGATTATGGATGTGGATGGACCCAAAGGCGGAGAAACAAGGCAAGGAAACAGACCGGAAGGGCAACGTGAGGAACTTTATGTACAGCAAAGATGGTGACAGACACGACAGGATGGAACGTAGACCACACTGGTTGCCATGACTGGACTGAACGTGGACAGACTTGGCAGGACAGACTTGGCTTGGACGAGAGAGAGACACTTGGCTTGACGTAGAGCAACTTGACCAGACGTAGAGAAACTGGTTCAGCTTGCTATAGCAACGCTGCGCTTTACATACAACACGTGTAATACTGTGTATACAGTCTTCATTTCACGTACATGATTCAATGTATATAGATTTATTTTTTTAATCTCAAAGTCAAAGCAGGACTGCTCATTTGCTTATCATGATAATCGTAATCTGATGTCAAATAAAGATGTGATTTTAATCTGCGTTTTTTTTTCTTTGGAATCTCAACGGTTGTCAAATTTAGATTTCGATTTTGTTGCTGGGTGGCAAAGGGCAAGTAAACAAAATGGCCGCTTCGCATTGGAGCTCATTTGGGCCACTGACCTGTATATATGACTGGATAGCCGATAGCCCATGCACACCAGTGCGAGCCGTTGAAGTCACACGGCGGCCATCTTGTTACTCCCACCTCGCGAGCTGACTACTGCATCAACTATTGACCATTTGCACGTGTCGTCACTTCCGCCATGGGTAGCGGCAATCAACAGAAAGGACTGACAGCCCACAAAATATTCACGGATTTGCAGCGGGCATTTTTTACGAGGTTAGTAGATCAATGTTGATGCATTTTACTCGTAAATGTACACTTACTACATACACTCTTAACAAAGATTGTAACGGGTGTCGAATTACGTGTTTCAAATCACATTAACGATCGTTAATGTGAAGGTGGATAAAATGCTGTAATAAGTAAGATGAAAGAATCTCAACGTGGGAATGCTTTCAGCATTCCTACAATGAAAATTAAATGGAACTAATAAACTAGCCACCAGAGGGTGCTAGAACTGCACAAATGGAAATCAACTAGACTTTTTGAACATGTGTTGCTTTTAAATATCGTGAACATGACGACGATATTGTGGCAGTTTTAATATCACGATATTGCGCTTATTGTTACATCCCTAATATACAATTGAAATGAAATTGATTGAATGGAAATCGGTCCAATTATTAAATCAATAATTGTTAATTATTAAATTAACTCATTCACTCCCAGCCATTTTCACAGAAGCAGTCCCGTTCACTCCCGGCTGTTTTACTGGATTTTGACTGATTTTGCAAGGCACACAGAATATTGTGTTCAATTGCTATAAAAGCAAGATTAAAGTCTCTTCTTTCGTCAGGAAAAAAAAAAAAAGTATGTTTCTATCTGTTTCCGTTTTGCAGCAATTAGCATTAGAAGAGAGCTAAGTTTCATCAGTTTTAACAAATCTATTTAAAATTGTAAGTAATTGAGCTTTTTTTCTGGATGGCCCTGGTTGATCTCCTTTGCTCTGCTGCCACCTGCTGGCCATTTGTGTAATAACTACCATTTCTGCAACCGTTCTTTGCAGTTGAGAGGCTGCATCAAAGCCTTCTGTATGCTCTAGCATAAAAAACAAAAACAAAAAAACGTATAAATACATCTTTGGGACACTTAGAACATTAAAAAAAAACGTATTTATACGTTATTGGGAGTAAATGAGTTGTGGAGAGGGTTTCGGTAAAGACTAATCAGATTGAATCTGGATCCCATGTTTACCGAGATTCTAAGGTCAAAATTCAATCAATGCAACACGTACAGTTGAATGCCTCAAATGAAATGTTACCTAGCTTACACTGTTAAAACGTGCATACACATGAAAGTTTAGTGGAGAATCTCCCACTGCAATGGAACATTTTCATGACGTTTCATGGAGTCAACGTTTCAAATGGCAAACATAACATTTCATAATTCATTATTCTGTTGCAAAATAAGACAGTCAAGTTTCTGAGAAGGCTTTTACTTTTCTGACTTGTGTGTCACTCAGAACGTGTGTGGCTGTTTGTGGGGGATGTTCTTGTCCACCCCACCCCCCCACGGTGGCATGTCCAGGACACAGGAGTGGAGTTCCTTTGGAACTGAGGTTGCAAAAACTTAAAACCGGCCGATAATCTTTACACAATATACATTTGCTGGCCACTTTAGCAGGTTCACCTGTACATAAGAATTTATTCTTGTCCTATCATTTATCCTCATAGAAATAACTGCAGAATTGATCCTACTGCGTTGAGCGCAGGTGCACTCAAGTGGCCAGTGAGTATATATGTGTACACCGTACATATGCATACATATACATATATACATATTTATATGAGCAAATGAAGTCTTTTAAGAACAATTTGGTGCACCCGCTCTCCTGACAGGAGTTACAGGTAACTGTTGCATGTTATTTTCCCCCGGGGCCAGTGTGTATATGCACATTTACTCATATACCAAAATAATCATTTCAGTAGCATGTGGGAGTGTTTCAGTAATGCATGTGCAAAACATTTAGTAGTGAGTGTGCACATTTAAGTAGGATGTGTGAGAGGTCATCCTAGCTGATGTCCCTGACTTCCCCTCGTAAACTGGGATGCACACGCAGACACACACACCCCGACACACAAACCGCCCAGCAATCCCTTACAGTAGATACACGTGTGTATGAATGGTAGGTGTTCCAAATGAAAACGGAGGACCACCCAGGACTCGTGCTATCACCCTGCTGACCTCCATGGCTGATGGATGAAGGCTATTCACATCAAGCCTTTAACACCTTCAGTTCCCTCTCTCCGCCCCCACACAAACAGGCACGCACACACGCACTCAATAGTCAATACAAGCGCTGCACAATCCCCTAAGACAAATGGACAGACTTCAAACATGCACATACACAACCTCCAAAAAACAGAGTGGGAGGCCGGCGAAGAGAGAAGAAAAAGACAGGCGGTGGTTTACTGGAAAGACAGACCTAACTTCATCTCAAGCCTTTTCTCCCCTTTCTTCCATGTTTCTTTCTAAACAATCCTCATCAGGAAAGAAATACTCCGTATTATGGCGAGGACTTCATTTACCCCCAAGGGGATCATTCAGTGTGTCTATGAGTGCATCAGAATTTGTGTGTAAGTTGGGGTGGGGGGGAGCAGCGGGTTGCGAAGCTGTCAAATAGCCCCCCGCTTTTAATGGCCCAGCTGCATCATTACCTAGCGCGCGCACACTGGGCCCAAATAGACTGAGGGGAGAGGAGGAGCATATAGACAAGTCTATCAAACTAAGTATGAAGAGAGGAAGGGGGCACTTGTCATTAACCAGCATGCACTCTGGAGGAGGAAGACAAAAAGTAGAAGGCAAGGGAGAGGGCCGCCGCACACAAGCGTGGAATCTACATCGCGGGGCAGGTTAGAGATCGGCGTGACACAAAAACACAGGAGGAAGAATTGCAACAGCCCCCTGTCATTAACATTGCGCTCTAACAATGCCAGGTGTCTGAGTGTATGTTACATCATTCTAATAGTAGCTCGGTGTCAAGATGACATGCTGGGGTGCGCTTCAGCAGTGTGTCTGTATGTGTGGGCTCACACAGACACACACAATCCAGACCCAAGACAGTGTTTATTTGTCTGGCATTGAATAAAGTTTTGTGAAACTCTAACTCCAAAATAGAAGCCTTAATCATAATAATACATAGACTCTTTTCTTGGCATTCAAGGACACCGTACAATATATTACATTACATTCACTACAACAGCAATTAAAAAGTACAAAGAAAGAAATGAATTAGTAAAAACAGGAATAGGCAGAGCACAAGTTATGGGGACACCCCCAATGGACCTGATATTAGGATTGTAACGATAACGGCAATCTCACAATATTAAAATTGCCACGATATTGTTGTCATCATGTTATGATATAAAAAGCAGCACAGTGGTGCCCAAGTCCGGTCCTCGAAAGTCCCTTTCCAGCCTGTTTTCTATGTCTCCCTCCTTCAGCGCAGCGGAATCTATGATCAGCTAAGCAGCAAGCTTTTCAAAAGCCCGATAACGATCCTGATCATGAATCAGGTGTGCTGGTGGAGAAAAACATGGAAAATAAGCTGGATAGGGGGTCCCGAGGACCGAATTTGGGCAACCCTGGTTTAAAAGGACTTGACGTTTTCCATTTGTGCAGTTCCAGCACCCTCTGGTGGTTAGTTTATAAGTGCAGTTTAATTTTGATTAGGCATGTTTTGGCCATCTACATTTAACAGCCTTTCTAATCGCCAAATGAAGGGGAATATAACACGTTTGAGCTTCTCCACAAATTGACTCTACAGTATTTACAATTCACAAGACATACTTTTCGCCCACATAACAATAAAATGATCTTTATCACTATTGTTTCATACAAAAACACAATAGTGTCCTTTTTCCCCCAATATGATTTTGTCACGGTTCGCGTGGGGTGGAGGACCCAAATGCAGCAGGCAGGAGCCGAGGAACCTTGACAGAATGATCCAACCAAAAACGGACCCAAGCAGAGCAAGAGGCAGGTTCCTGTTCCAGCGGCGCATGTCCTGCGGCCGCCACCCGTTCCTGTTCCGGTGGCGTATGTCCTGCTCAGATGGACTTTGACAAGCCCCTTGTCTTTGGACCCAATGCCCACTTCCTGGCCCCACTGCCACAGTTGACTTTTGTTTGGGATCCGACTTTTAGATGGTGGGGGGAGGTTGTACTGTTATGATTTGTGTATATCATGCTAACATTTGCGTCCTGTCTTGCTTATTAGGCTTTGTTTGGACCTGTCCTTGTCAACCTGTTCCCTTATGTCAGCCAATCATCTCCCCCAGCCACTTGTGTCTTGTCCATGTGTCTCTCGTTGTCTATTTAGTTTCCTGGTTTTGTTCCGTCTTTGTTGGACCATTGTCGTTGTAACCACTCTTTTGTTTTGATTTTCTGTCTTTTCAAAAATTTGTTGGGATTTTTACTGGCGTTTTGTTTGTTTTACTTGGTTTTGTCCAGGTACTCATGTTTCAGACATGCATGTTACTAGGCATTCCGCGGACACATCATATTGAGTGGAACAAGGGAGTTCACAATGTTATGAAGTCCAGTTTTATCATGACATACCAGATCATCAGGAATTGGAAAAATGTTCTCCTTGATGTGAGATTGGCAGGTTAAGTACTCTTTATACTCCAAAATGAAATGATTCTTGTTTTGGTGATGGCGAGAGTGAATTTCTCTGTAAGTGAGAGTAGAATGTGATCGGTAATAGTGAGTTCATCAGTTGTAAGGTCAGAGGGGGTTGATACCATAGCAGCAGATTATGTTTTGACTGTGATACAACAATTTCAATAAAGCTTAGTTTGTTGTTGTTCGCCTACCACATGCTTCGACATTAATTTTTATACCAATGAGATGAGTACAGTAGTTCCCAAAACAAAGTTGTAGTTGAATGATGCATGGTAGATTGAATTTTAAGAAAACAAGACTGTTTCCAGAATCAGAGAGGCTACCCATTTCCATCTCGCTCTCTCACAGCGCTCTCTCCATCTCTCACTCACTCTGTTTTTCTTCTCACCATCTCCAGCCATCTCTTGCCAGAGCCTCTTAGTCGAGCTCAGACTGTAGCATACGAAGCGCATACTTGGCTAGTGGGAGTTTGGAAATGAGGCTTGTTTGCATTTAGACACTGCTCTCTGGGCACTTGGTAAACTTGATGAGAGGAGGGAGATGGGGGTGGAGAAGAGGTGTGGGCAAAGGGAGAGAAAGCAAGAGAAGGAGAGAGAGAGAGTGCAGGACTCCAAGAGAAAGATGAGATACAGCGAGAGAAAGACTGCGGAGAACACTGGATAATATAAATTCATTATGTAAATCCACAGCTCAAACAAATTGACAGGCGGGTATTACACCCGAGAGGAGCCGAATCAAGAGCATGAAAGCATTAGTTCCACTCACCCTTGACCTCCACCCTGGACCTGCTCAACGAAGTGTGCCTGTTATGCATACTAACGACTCAGGAGGGACCGTCCTAACAGCAACATCGCAACAGATGTTGTTTTCTTACACTGGTAGCTGGAGACTCTTTCATCCTTGATCTAACCAGAATGTTAACTATGTTGAAAGGAAAACACTTGAGGCGTTCCTTGCTGGTGGCACCAAGTTCAGCTGGAGCCACTGGAGGCGAATCTTTCTTCCAATAGATGATAATTATTATTTAGATGGAGGCAGAAACTAATATTACATTAGAGTACATTATCTACACGAGTTTGTGAGCAAAGGTCACTGTGGTTATGAGAATCATATTTAGTAGTGCTGTTCACCCATTTCCTCTCTAACATATGAAGGGCAAAGACTGGAGAATATGAAATCACCATACCAACCAGAATCAATGTTCCGTGTTTCCACCAGGACATTTGCTGCGGACGGCCAGACGATCCTACCATTGCTAGTTAGAAGAACAAACTATATTGTGTTCATTTAGCGAATGACGCGAGATGCTAGCATAGTATAGCTTCCTCCAAAGCACATTTAAATGGCTGATCACGTTTATAACGTAATGTTTTCATTGTGGGAAACAAGGACAAGGCGAGCATGACAGTTGCTCCTGGATCCTTTTCTTTTAAACAAGTCCTCAGATTCACTGGCAGCAGAACAGTCATTAATGGCCACGAGAGGCACTTGTGTTTGTGAACGACACAAGACCCTGGCTTATATGAAAAGCAATATCACCTCCTGTTGTGTTAGTTATTTAACAATGTTCATGGGTCAATGTGGCCCGCTCTAATCACAATACATAACAGAATGAAATGCATTTTAAAAACAAAAATGAAAACCAGAGGTCAGCAGACTGTCCCAGAGTAATCAATGGAATCATCGAAAAATATTTGTTTGTGGTACAGTAAATGAATGGATGGAGGGTTCGACTTTAGCAAATCTTTCTTTTTCGGGAGAAGACACAGTTGTCATAATTGAGCAATCACGAGACAAGTGTGATAGTAGTTGTAGCCGTCAGCATCTGCAGCTTTAATTGGATCGGCAAAATTACAGCCAGGCGCCACTTATTACTGACCTAAACACTTCAAAGCCAGCCGCTGGTGTGAGCAAAAGGGAAAGACGCGCGAGAGACAAACAAGTACAGGGAGATGATAGCAAGCACAGACAGCAATTATGAGAAAGGGGACTTGAACAGATGAGTGTTTATCCAGAGCTTTAGCCCAATATTTCCTTGTTGTGTCTGCTCAGAGTAAATCCTTTAACCACATGGACAACAGGCTGCTCCAAAGAGATCCTGAGGACAACAACTTGACAACTACATTAATACGAGTCTTGCTGAGCTCTAACTCACTCTCATTCACAGACAACTGGTTTGTGGTTTTTGTTAGGTTGCATATGTGGCACTCTGTGACAGGAAGATGTTAGTAGTCATCTATATATTTTCATATAGTCCCAGTCTTCATTGGAGCATCTACAGTATGTCTGTCATATTATTGAGGAATCTATCAAACCACCATACCACTTTTTATCCAAGCAGGCTGGGTTTCACGTTCTCTTCCTGAAATATGTTAGTGACTTCACTGAGTTGAACATGAAATGAACATGAAAAGAAGATTAATCAGGTTACACCAGCTCACTGTAGAAGACTGGCTAAGCAATGTCTCAATGTGGCAGCCATATTGGATGGGGCAAGTTCCCATCAAAGGCAGGAGTCACAAGGTTTGGCCAGAAACAATGTCACTTGATATGGATCCATGTTTGGCGGATGTGACTGTTTAACAGTAGCTTCGATGAATCTTATTTTCTAATGGGAAGAATTTAACAACCTGTTGCTTAATATGTCTGTTTTGCATGAGGACTAACTTGGCATGTCAAGCTTCATTCAAGAATATACAGCTGTTGTTTGGTGCACAGTAAATCACAAGTTACGTCATGATATGAAATGCTAGAGATTAGGGATGGGCGAGTGATGATGACAGGTACCGGTAGTGGACCAATACTCGGCCTAATTTCAAAGTATGGGGTATATGCCACGGAAGAGGCGGGACTGTTTTTTGCACAACAGTTTGTTTCCGGTTCGGTTTGCGACGTGTGGGCTGCGTCAAAAATACTTCTGCTTCCGACTTTGTGCCCCTCGGTTGTGCGTTCGCAACCCGGACCGGAACCAAACTGATGTGCAAAATCACGTCCCACCTCTTCCGTGGCATATACTCCATTGGTACTCACGACGACAACTAATACCAGTTCCGGCCACCCTCTTGTGGCTGCTACAAGAAAAGAAACAGAAATTCTTTGTATCAAAAGTACTACTAGTGATATTCGGTACTTGGTATTGGTAACGACTTGAGACTTGAGTGCATGTACTAGTAGGCTATTGGTCTGAAAAATGTGTTATCCAACATCCCTACTAGAGATAAGACAAATCCTTCAAAAACTAGATATATTTTTAAGCACGTTTATTCTAACATTTGATTTCCATATTCAGTTTTTTATCCATTTCAAGGTGATTCAGCTGAGTGGAAGGGCAACGGACGCTTTAGCACACTCTACTGACCAGGCGCCACTGCAAGCTACGCTATGTAGATGTTGGGATGAAAAATATGGAAGAAGTGATGAATTAGGCAAGGGAAGTTGGTGAAGTTGAGGGAATAAGATCACCAGTTAAATACGAAGAAAAATGAGGAATCATAGAGAAAGAAATGAACGATAGGATTGCTATCTTGACTGATTGTTGGGACAGAAATAGCCACTGTGTCATATTTAATAGGTTTGATAAATGGATTCCCGTTCATTGTCTGGGTAAGTCAATTCTATAAACCAGTATTATACAGCAGATCGAAATGCATAACTTGTGATATTGCCCGGGAAAGAGAAGTTACTGGGGAGTGTAATGCTGCAAGTTGTGAGATGTCATTTTACACCACTTAATAAAACATTTTAATGCAGCCTCCTTTATCTCCATTACGTTAAATCACTTTTCCACTTCAAGATTAAAGTCCCACAGCATCGGTACAGTATGTTACATTGAAATTATTCAGGATGCAGTTCGTTGTCAAATACTAAATAAATCCATCTCATTATTTAACTTTGCACGACAAAAGTGGCAAGGTCAAAAGGCTATGATGGTACATTCCTTTTTCCCTAGGTAACCTCTATTTGCATTGAGTAAAAAGGAATTTAGTGGACTGGTTTGGATTTTCTAATTGCTTCTTGTTCTGTGGCAAGAAAAAAACCCATTCTTCTTTCTGTTTTAATTTCAGAGTTTTGGAAGTTCATTATAAGTTGAATAACTTGAATAACCATTACTCTGCTATAATAAGCTCATTATTATGCATGTATGTTCACTGTACTTCATTAGATACTAAATTAGTATCACATTATGAACATTTACATCTCAGTAATATTAGTTAAATAGCTCTGTTAAAACTCGATAAAGTAGTTTGCTAAAATTGGCTTCACAGAGTAACGATCATACCACACAAAAGGAAATGTGCAGTATGCAAATCATCCTTACTGACATGGCCAGTTATATGTTTGATAAAGATAATAATAAAATAAAAACATGTTGCCTTGAAAAGCACACAAGGAAGATAAATGCTAAACAAAATCAAAAGGAAAAAGAACAAGGGACAACCTTCCTATCTTTGCTTCTCCATTTTGCAAGCACAGCATAAAATTAAGTGCTTGGGTGACTGAATCCACTTTTCACAGATGTCTGGCTGGAGCTGTGTTAAAGCAGAGAACATCTATGAACAGCAAAATAGCAGGCAAATTGATAAGTGGACTCTGGTGAGGAAAATCGCTTAACTCTGGTGTTAAACGCGCTAGCCATGTCAGTCTTAGTTTGTCTTAGTAATTAGCATGGCTTCTTCATCTTTCGTAGTCATCCCTTCGTAAGAATGATACTTGTCAGAACTCACGTGTAGATTACTGACCGCCACAGAGGTGATGATTTAGCGCTGAGTTTAGCCACAGCAGTAGCCAGTCAAGGCCTGTAGCTAGTGCAGCGTACAGTTCGGCCCAAAAGTATTTGGACAGTGACGCAAGTTTTTTTTTTTTTTTTAGCTGTTGATTAAAACATATCCAGGATACAATCATATAATCAATATAGAATTATAGTGCAGACTCTCTGCTTTAAGTTGAGAGTATTGACATCCAAATTGGAGCAGGGGTTTAGGAATTACAGCTCTTTAGAATGTAGCTGTCCAAGTAATTGGACAATTGACTCAGAAGGCTACAAAAAATAAAAAATAAAAACATGGGGCCTTCCCTCATTAACCTGTTATCAAATACGCAGTTAAAAGGTTTCGAGTTGATTGTAGGTGTGGCGTTTGCATTTGGAAGCTGTTTTTGTGAACACACAACATTAACGTCAAAGGAGTTCTCAATACGGGCGAAATAGCCCATCCTGAGGCTGACAAAAAAAGAACAAAACTATCAAAGAGAGAGCAGAAATGTTAAGAGTGGCCAAATCAACAGTTTGGTACATTGTGAAAAAAACAAAATGTACTCGTGAGCTTGTGAACTTATTGTGAAATTAATATCGGCTACTTGAATTTGGCTTTGCAAAGTGTGCAAATAATTTAAGATTATCCCAGCAAGCATCAAGCAAGTATCACTGACAATAAAACTGTAGACCCTGTTTGTCCATCTTTGTACCCGTGACTCTCCTCTAACAAACCAACAAACAAACAAAAATGAAAGAGCAACACGTAGAATTCACCCCTTGGTCTCAAATGGAACGTTCCTGCTCTTTGAAGAGAAATAGACATCACGGTAGTGAACATGTTACAGCAGTAATAGAGGTGGAAGCAACAATAATATTTTCCCTGATTAGTCATCTTGACAAGTGATTTAAGAAGAAGAAATAACTGTGTAAGTTCCTGAAAGAAAAAAATAAACTGCGCTTGCAGTCCTTTTGCTTGTTACACACACAAAGGTCAGAATTACATACATGTAAAAGTGTGTTGTTGTTTTTTTACGGCGTATTTAGAAAGATTAAAGATCTGTTGACGAGCTTGGTGCTAAGTGTTCTGAATTTCAGTGTTGTACTATATTTCGCTCTGCAGACAACTTGTACCAGTCACCTTCAGTAAGTTCAGTATCCACTCTAAAGTATTGTCAAATACTGTGACTACCACATTGAACAAGGCCACCACTGAAGCCTCCAGGTAAAGCTAAAATTTCGATTGAAAAGCCTGTTTTGATCTTGTAAGGGGATGTCACAACTCCACCTTGCGAACAAAAGCATTGCCTAGCAATCTGTCATTTTTCTCGCTTTCCTGGCAAGTCCTTGTACCGGCCCACGCATCGTCATGTGGTCAGTACTGCATAGATCTGAGATGTGCAGTACTAAAAGGCTAAACAACTTCCTAAGTTCATCACAGTTACAAAACCCAAAACTGAAGATCAGAAATGCAGTACTACAGGGAAATTTTGAAGTACTCAGATTAAATAAACGTTTTTAAATGCAATACCATTGTATTCGTATAACTCATATCGATATATCGATACATGGGTTTATGTATTGATAATGGGATATGAAAAGGCGCATCGATACAATACCGATATATCGATATTTTGAACCCAGGACTATTTACCAGATCACGTCTTTTCACCACCATTTAATAATAAACAGCTATAAAACAAAGCCACATCTACATGACTAACTACCCATGGCAACAACCACCACTATCAAAACGATCTCACTTCTCCATCTTGTTCTCGGCGCTTTTGATGGCTGTTATCCATTGGCTATGCCTTGGTTCCTCTTTTGGTAGCCTGTAGAATACTTGCCTCTTCTTTTTGTTATAAAAGAGTGGCATTTACTCAAAGTAGCGACACGTTTTCTATCCTGCTGCAGTGATGTCAACATCCAAAGCTCTATATTAGCTTCTCCTGCTGCATTTGTTGAGTAGCAGTAGCAAAGTTTAAAAATTTAGAAAGACACCTACACTCACAACTAATCAAGTACATGAGATAAAATATGCTAAGAATACACATTTGGTATTGGGGCAATCCAAAAGCAATTGAAAGCTACTATTCTAGCACTTGTATTAAATTCTTAGCTACATTTACTACATGTAACTGCATCAGAATACATTATAAAAGTAAGTATATCTTAAGGGGGAGAGGAAGTGAAAAGAGGATGCATGGAGACATGCAGATAGAAGAAAATAAAGGACAAGTGGTTAGAGGAGTTGTCTGAAGATGAGAAAAGGGAGGAAAGGGGGGCAAGGGGTGGAAAAGAGAGCGTCTAGACAGCATTCATGATCCATCTGTCTGCCACTGCCACAGAAACAGCCAGGGGCTACAACAAGATGGCTAACTCCATCATGACAGAAGCATTTTCTACCTCTCTCATCCTTTTCCTTTCTTTTACATCCTCACATTCTTTTCCTCTTTCTCAGTCTACTGATTTCTCACTTTTTTTAATCCCTTGCCACTCTTTATAACGTTCCCATCCTTTTTTCCCCCCTTTTAATCTCTCCTTCTCTCCCTCCAGCACTCATCTCTCACTCTCTCTCACTCTGGCAACACCAGAAATTTACAATGATTGTACAGCTTTCCCATAATGTTGGCTGCAGGCACATTTACATTCACTCTAGGCAGCTAAATATTTTAAGTACCCAGCTCAGGATTTTAGTTAGTCGAAATGGAATCGAGTCTCAACACTCAACCTGCAATGGAGAGAAAAGTAAAAGATATAAGTAGCTAGCGGAGAGACGAACGTTGGTGAGAAAGACACAAAAAAAAAAAAGAATGTAGAAAAAAGAAGGTTGAAGGGTTTGAGATGAAACTCAAACGTGGCCGCAAATGGGCGAGGAAGCAATGAGGGCAAGGTGAAGGACTTGCCGGACATTCACACACAGATCCAGTGCCAAGGATGAAAGTGCTGCTGTTAAAAGTTTTCCCACTCCTCCTAAAAGTTGTTGAAAGAGAACGGTGCGGCACATCAAAGTAAGCTGGCAGACAGCCATTGCGCTCCAATGGCGTCCTTCACCCTCTCTCCCTCCAATCTCACTCTCCGCGTCTCCTTCTCTCTGTTTCCATTGATTGTGGCGAGTCGAGGGAGCACTCTCATCTCCCTCCCCCGACAGCGGCGCTCACTAAGAAGCAGAAAAGAGGTGGAAGCTGGGGGGGCTCATGAAAGCGGCGCAGAGGTTCAAACAAAAACAGGACAGAAATTGAAAGGTAGGAAATCTTTGATGGAACATGTGTCAGACTAATATCAAAGAGACTTTCATTCAAAGTGCAATTATTTTTGCCCTCCGGCACCTGGTGCTGAGTTTACTTGCTGCTGTTCCGGGAGTACCTGTCGTTTGTGCCTCACAAGTCAATCCATAAAATGCGATTGAATACTTGTTTTCATGGGGAAATTGTTGAATGCAAAGTTATGTGCTGTGCGGGAACATTAGTCTTTGTACAAATGACTGTGAATAAGTTCATGCCACACTACTACAATATTATTTTAATATAATAGGATTTAACAACCATTTTTTAAATTACGTTTATGTATACTAATAATACTGTGACAACAACTAACATCATCAAGAGTTGCATCAGCCAAACAACATAAATTACAGTTTTATTTGAGGTTAAATCACGACATCCCAGCATGTGGAAGGTCAGTTAGTCAAATATGGATGAAAGGCACTCGTTGGGGTTCAATAATTTTTGATGATGACACCAGAGATTGTAACTTGGGCCCGCTTGTGTCATCAGGGACTTTGACCCAAAAAAAAAAAGCTCTTACAGATTATGAATTTCTCATTCCACTCAAAAATGTAGCATATCGTTTCCAGACTAGAAGCAATAGTTGATACAAAATGTATACTAATTCCACATTAGGCCATAATAGTGTGCAATGTTTACCTGTTTAAATGTTATTTGATACCTGAATATTGTTAACATTCAGTTATTTATGGTTCTCTTTGTCTTGTTTGAATTTAATGATGCAAAAAAATAAAAAATTGGGATGTTATTTTCCATTCTGTGTTATTATTCTGGATATGTAACTATACTATAATTTCACCATAGTCTGAGCCTCAATTTATTGTTTTTATTGGCAATTTTTTTGGTTTAGAAGCACAATGTAGGTCAAAGCTCCCCCTTAGCACATTCACCAGAAGAGGACGTCTCCGCCTCGTACTTTTAATCACATAGTGACATTATAGTATTGCATTGTTAAAATATTGATCAAATTACTTGTCTGAAACTAAACTGACTCGCAATTGTAGTGTTTTCATGCATTTTAATGTGGAAAATACAAAAATTGCAAATCGAATCGCAATCGCAATATTGATCTGAAAAATTGCAATTCGTTTTTTTTCAAAAATCGTGCATTGCCTTCCATTTTGAGTGCTTTTACATTAGGGGTCACCAATGTGCTGCCGGCGGGCCTGTTCTAAAAATAGCTCACTAGTAATGGGACAGTGATGTTGTAGGGATGTTATAGAATGATCATTTAAAAAGAGAGAAAATAGATTTATAGAACTCAAGTGTTGCCAGTGTTGACATTTGTCAGTTTTCTTATTATTGTGAGAAATCATTAACATGATCAGTGTCTTCATATAAATGAATATCATTCATTATAACCAGGGATAGTTGATATCACTTTTTTCCAACTGAATAATTAACTCTTGCGTAGTTCACTGATACCAATAGTACTTTTCAGACATAAAAGTTTCCCCCAAAAAACAATGACAGATAATTTTAAAGAAAGCCCTATATGCCAAAATACCATTTCCTTAAAATTGCATGAAATTCATGGCAAGTTTGCATTCTTCTAATTTATATTACCTGATCGTAAAACAGCCACAAGAGCCAATTAAGGTGTCCCGATCCGATATTGATATCTGATATTGGTCCAATATCAACCAAAATAACAGTATGGGATTATATCTCTGACATTTGAATATAATTTGTTTAGTATGTACTTTATTAGGGAGATTTCTCAGTATCCTTCAATTTATTTTGTATTTATTTTATTAGAGTGCAGTACAGTACATGTTGAATTTATGTAACCTAAATGTTTGGAATAAATGGGTCATATTTTCTCAATACCTACTCTTGTTGACTATTCTTTATTTGAATAGTATCATTTGATCAAGTGTTTTCGAAAAAAAAAATAATATATATATATATCATTTCTGCTGATATCTCTCATCGATATCGGTTATAGGAGTAGGCTGCAATATCGATAACGTATCAGACATAAATCATACCAGTATCGGTGGCCGTCACAAGTATGAAATAAGCTCGGCTTATTGGCCTAATCGATATCAGTACTTGCCCATCCCTAATAATAACATATTTATTTGGGCATTTTTTGTTTGTTTGTTTCAAAAGTGTGCATCAAACTGGTAGTCCTTCTCCTTATTTAGTACCCAAGAAGTAGCTCTCCATTTCAAAAAGGTTGGTTAACCCCGCTTTATATGCACCAATACCGTCTTCCTCATATCAACACATACCTTCCTCGCCATTATTTCCTGAAAAACGCACCCATTCAAACCTATATGCATTTTTTTATGTAACAATTAGCCAGCCTTTTCATATGAATGCACAAAGATCCACATTCTAAACCTCAGTAAAACCTCATGAAACATCCACCAGAGAGTTTTTTTCGATATGCGAGGTGTTGATGTGAAGGAGAAGGCAACATCCAGCAGCACTCACAGTTGAAGAAGCCCGGCGGAGGGTGCTGGGTGACCATGGGGCAGTTCTCCTCATCGCTGTTGTCGCCGCAATTATTGAGCTGGTTGCAGATCAGTGAGCCCAGACGCAAACAATTCCCATTGGTGCAGTGGAACTTGCACTCTGTTCAGCAAGAGGGAAAGTGACATGAAAAGAAGAGTTGAGCCTTACGTGTCATCGCTTCAAATTGTGCTTCAGGTGGAACTGCAACGAGTCTCGTGCTGTATTTGCATTCCAGGGCTTTGAAACTCACCCGGTTAAATTTTGATTGAAAACAAATTCATCACTGTCATTCAGTGCATGGCCACGGAACCAAATTTATAAAAGTAATATGCATAATTTCATAAATATGGTGCATGAGTATAGTTCTCCTCATTATACACACTTCTGAACGTGCAAGGTCAGATAATTTGTTTTTACCAGTGAGCTCCACAAAGACCTCAATTATGGTGCACAGATACACTTTTCATGTTAGAAATTAAAGAAGATGAAGCACTTGCTCACTAAATATTCAAATTTAGCAGAATATTTGATGGACTTAGTTATCCACATTATAAAGCATATTTTGAGAGTATGCAGTGAATTTGGCCATTGACCTAAGTGAGTTAATTTGTCCACATGATGAATTTGCTTCGTCCAATTCCCTCCAGCCACTATAATCATTTTCAGAAGAGTGGCGAGTGGACAGATGGACATCCCATAATGCCATGGTCGTATCTGTCACTAGCATACATAAAGTGTTTAAATCATTACCCAGGAAGGACTGAAAAATACGTACACACAGACTGAACCCTTTAATAGCATTATGTATCATCATAATAAAAAAAAAAAATCTGCATTCTAAGTGGATATAAAAGAATGATATCACAATGATACATTTTTTTTTTTACAGATCCTTGTAAAGAAACTATCCAAAATCGTATCTTTTCTGATCAATACACTGCAGCTGCAAACGCTATGTCAGTTTTATTTTGGTGAATGACTTTGGTGAGACACATTACACAAAAAGTTAGTACAAACAGTTGGTCCTCCACTTGCGTCCGTCGACAGCGCACGCTTCACGTCGCTTCCTAATTGGCTCGTTCCGTTTCCCGTCACAAACTCGGTGTTGACCACGCCGGGTTATGCTAGTTTTGGATTTTTCATTATTGTTCATTTTGGTGTTGGGCAAGTTACTTTCAAAACAATACATTTCAGATTACTTGTTACTTGCATTTGAAAGTAATACATTTCTTTACAATATTATTGTCTGTGTAGAATAGGATTGCCAACCCTCCCGTATTAGCTGGGATGCCCCGTATTTTGGGATAAATTGTTATGTCCCGTATGGGACCTCAAATGTCGCGTAAAATAATTCTCAATTCTTACACGAAATGCAGCAAACAACATCTTTGCCATTTTTGGACCACGGCTGCTCCCGTAGGTTGACAGGTGACAAGGAAGTTGCTCGTAGCCAATAAAATGAGTCGCTGGGTGTGACATTATGTGGAGATCTTACAAGGTAAGAGAGGCAACTAGAGAGAGAGAGGCACTTCCTGGTTTCGTCACAGCTTCATCTCACCTCCACTCTAAACGGCGATCTTCATACGTCGGCTGCGAACGTATCAGTGGGAGCAATACAAGATGTATTCTCGTACTATTTATGAACAAATACTGCGAAAATTTAGCTTGCTGGCAAGTTTTGCAATCAGCGCTTAACAGGTCCTAGATCAGCTAAAACGGCAATGTCACTAAGCACGGCACCTGTCAGCCAATCACAGGCATCAGGCATCGTCACGTGCATTTGTTGTAGCGGCTTATACTGCGGAAGTGGCTAGAAAATAATAATAATAATAATAATAATGTGTAGTATTGTCCGGTCGGGTAGGAAGAGAGAATGGATAAACCTGTAAGAAAGAAAAGAAAGAAAAGTCTCCATGGAAAAAGTAAATTTGGTGAGTCACGCTCCTCTTTTGTATTTCTTTTTTTTTTGCACCTGTTTTTTTTTTTTTTTTTTTATAGGTAAAGAGGCAAATTGTGGTTTCTTTGAGGTTTAGTTACATAATGGTTACATAATGATGGCCTGCAGTAAGGATTAAAGGCAATGTACAAACTGTGCATTTCGAATCTAATCAGAATATACACTGATTTCACACATCATGCTCACACCACCATGACACCGTGCCGTGCACCTGTCCCTTATTTCGGGATGAGAAAGTTGGCAACCCTAGTGTAGAGTAATAAATTCCTCAAGACTAAATGACTTTTACGGTAAGTAATTTTTTTCACTTAACAATTGCAAATGATGAAATGGATTGCTTTCTAATGTATATTTAGTGGTAAGTTTTTGACTTATTGTACCAAAATTGTAATGCGTTACAGGACTTAGTTATTGTAATAATTTTACAAAGAAATATGAGTAACTCATTATGTTACATTCATAAATGCCCTAACCCTGGTTAATTTTGATTTAGTTTTTTTTTGTTTTTGTTTTTGGTTTATTACAGTTAGTTTTGATTTATTTAATATCAGGTTTGTTAGTTTTGATTAGTTTTTATTTATTTTTTCTAAAATGCTAAACTCTTTTTTAGTTTTAGTGTTTGTTTTAGTTTTTTTAATGGAGCATTTGGCAAGTGCACGATATAAAAAAAAGGTTATTAAGTATTGTGTAACAAAACTACAATTCTAAACTACAATTCTCAAACAACTATTTGACCGTCTGTATGGATGTACAGCAATATTGAAATAAAATAAAGCTTGTGTATGATATTAATTGAAAAATGCGAAAACTAAGAACATTTTCACGATAATTACAGCTAGTTTTACTTAGTTTTATAAACGTAAAATGCCAGTTAGTTTTTATTTTTGAATAGGATTTTCGTTTTATTTTATTTTGTTCATGAAAATGTTTTTTCCAATTTTATTTTGAGTTATAGTGTTAATTTTCATTAGGTATAAGAACCTTGGTCCACACACACACACAGAGATATGCTATTGTAAATATGGAAAAATCACTCTTAACACATCTTAAACCACAGGATAGTCGGTCAAGATCATCTTCCGGTGGCAACTGAGAATCGGGTCTTGGCATAAATTGATAGGAAGGAAAGGAACATTTTCAAATTCAGCCAGATTGTCGGAATGTGTATTTAGGCTGATTACACCAACAACAACTGACTGTAAAATGAAATCAAAGGATATATTCCTCAATAGAACTTCAAACCAAACTTATTGTATCATGTATTGCCGTAACATGATGTTTACAGTATGGAAATAAATGCAACAAACAGAAATTTACAATTAGCCTGAATCAATAAGTAGGGATGTAACGATATCCAAACATCACGATAAAATATCACGATATGAAGGTCACAACACGATAATTATCACGTTATTGTGGGGGCGTTGGCGATATTTAAAAAAAGATCACAATATTGTAAAAAAAAGAGCTCATACAAAAAAACAAAAAAAAAAACAATATTGTGCTTTTGTACATAACAGCAATGCATATAAACTACCTACAATCGCTAATCACAATATTGGGGCACTTACTTGCTAATGCAAGCACACATTGATCGCTTCACAATCAAATTAGGTTCCCCTTCATCTGACAATTAGCATCGATTTTAAACATAGAAGGCCAAAACATCCCTAATGAAAATTAAATTGCACTAATAAAATAGCCACTAGATGGTGCTAGAACTGCACAAATGGAAATCATCCTGACTTTTTTTTTTTAACAGATGTGATCCTTTTAAATATTGTGAGCATGACGACGACGATATTGTGGCAGTTTTAATATCACAATATCACGATATTGCCCTTATTATGACATCCCTATCAATAAGTGCTAAATCAAACTAGCCTGGCAATTAATAAGATAGCTAACATTTGACACACATACACACAGAACTCAATAACAAATGACCCGGGACCAGGTTTGGTTTCGCTCATTTTATGCTTATATCAAACAATCAGCTTTAATTTGTGCTGTCGAGCTCATTAGTTGTTTTTTTCTTTGAAGGTAAAAGTTAAAGTACCACTGATTGATGTTTTTAATTTGTCTTTGCACTAGATGCGAGATGGACCAGGAAAAAAACAAAAAAACAAAAAAAAAACATCCTTTTGAAATTCAGCTCCCTCTAGGGATGGTGTACAACTTTGTATTTTATTGCAGGTAATCAACACTTAACAGACTAGTTGCAACTTGCAAGTACAAGATGGCCTTCTAACAAGCATATTGCAGGCAGGCCATCTCCTTGTGGCAGTGGCTGTGATTTGCCCAACTTAATGACACTGCATTTTCTTCTCACAACAAGAACAGCTTGTTCTGGTCCAGTCTAGACGGTGGCGGGAAATGGTGGGCAATTGAAGGAGCAGAGATCTGATTGAAAACACAAACCAGCATGAGCATTCTTTGGAAAGAGACTTTTTTCCCCTTCTTTCTAAGTGGCAATTAGCAAAGCCTCAGTGATTTGCCCTGACGCTGTCTTATCTATTAGTCGATTGTCTACCTTGCCATCTCTCTGCCTCCTCTTTCATTCTCATCTGTTCTGCCTGTCCTCTTCTCTTCCACTCCATCATGCTATATAAGTCTCCAATTTTGTCCGAGTCACTTGTCTTCTCCCTCTTCATCCTCCCCGCCATCTATCCCCTCACTTCATGTCGAGACTTTTGGTAAAAAAAAAGCAGCAGCACTTTAAAATGTGAGACAACGTAAAACCCCTCAATCTTGTTTGCAAACATACAAGATACATACAGGTTAATTACAGGGATATGAAAATGCCAAAAGGACAAATGAGTGGCTGGCAAGATGTCATCAACAGCTTCCTAGACATTCAAAATGTATTGGATGAGATATGAATGGCTGTTAAATGCAGAGAACGATGTTAATGTACAATATAAAACACTCTAAAGGTCATTGTGGCAAGGGGAGAAAACTTTATCTGCATTGGGAAGACAAATTTCAGAAGTACCAGCAGAATTATTGTGACAAGGAGAAAAGAAAAAAATGCCTATACAATTAAATTAAAAAACAAAAAAAAAATCAATTTTAGTGGGAAGGTGGTCTTTTTTTTTTCTTTTTTTTTCTTTTTCTAACTTAGTCAACAGTCATCTTTGTTTTAACCCCTTTAGACCCATAGATGATTGCAGTGGGCTTAACATATTTGCATGTCTAACCCAATAAAACGCATAATTTGGTTGACGTCAACACTTCTGGTTCGTGATTGGATCCTAGCTACCCAATCACAATCTCAAGTTGATTTGTATGATGTTCGTGTTGAAAATGTTACATATAAGCTTGGTAAGTTTACCAACATGTTACAGCCATACTATCGAGGCGTCGATAATATGGATGTACAAATAAAACATAACGCCCCCCCCAAAAAAACATTTTTTCCAAAAGAGTTAAAATCAGTAAAAAAAATAATAAATGAAGGAATGAATAAATACATAAATAAATTAATAAAAGAAGGAATAAAAAAATAAATAAATAAATAAATAAATAAATAAATAAATAAATAAATAAAAATTTGCCCAGCAGAGAAAAAAAAATGTGGGTCTGAAGGGGTTAAAATTCTAAGAAAAGTTTCAGGGACCTCCAAGAAAATTTCGTCTTTGCTCTTCCCAAAAGGGGGAAAAGCACGAACATCTTACCAGCTAGAAATGCACGAAGCGCCTCTCACTGTTCAACATTCAACAAGGAAACGGTGAGTAATTCTGCGAGAACAGAATTAATTGTAGCGCCCATTTGTCCAAGTTAGGTTTGTTGTTAGCCCCGGCGTCTGTGCTGGCTTCCTGGTTTCGTCACAGTTGCATATCCCGCCCCCAAACACAATGTCACTCTGTGATTGGTCCGAATGGCGGGTATCTGCGGGAGTGGTACAAGATGTATTCTCCAGGCTTTGTGAACTCAGAATTACCGCAATAATTCATCTTGCGAGAGCAAGGTTAAGGGTCATTAGCCTGTCTGAAAAAGTTAAATAAAAACTTTAAACAAGT
Organism: Festucalex cinctus; assembly: GCF_051991245.1. NCBI lineage: Eukaryota > Metazoa > Chordata > Actinopteri > Syngnathiformes > Syngnathidae > Festucalex > Festucalex cinctus. Next base: position 18,764,950 of record NC_135417.1, read on the forward strand.
AAAGAGCTCCTATTGTTTTCTACAGTAACTAATGTTTTCCAAAATTTCAAAATATCTGAAATGTTACATTTTTACTTATTTTATTTTTAATTTCAACAAAAGCAGAAGGTGAAGAGTTCCCAGGGTCAGCAATATCTCATAAAAAAAAAAAATGAAAATTTAAATAAATAGTTTCCTGAAGATAAAGCAGTTTTAAATTGATCTGTTATCGGCTGTATGATTCTACAAAAAGGCCGATATTTGTAAAAATGCTAAATATCAGCACCGATGATCAATCTAACCTTACACTGAAGTGACTTCAATTAATCCTAAATAAAGTTCATCTTAACAAAGGCAGCAGCGCTTTAGGTGGCTCGGCTTTAGTCAAGTTGACGAGAATTATGAACAGTTCCAAATATCAGTTTTTATCAGTCTGTTCGATGTAACCCTTCAGATGTCTGCTGTGTACACATTTATAACCAACTGCACATGCTGATTAGATTCTGCCACTATATTGCCTACTCTTTATGCTCACCATATAATATAGTCATTATGAACATAACTTACTTGCATTTTGCTGTAAATAGTCATCATAAATCATTTCAATTGGCCGTATACCGTTACCAAGCTGCAGCGTAATGACATTAAAACTGGCTCTTTAATGTGTATGAATGAAAAGAATGTGAGCGCTGAGCAGAAAAAAAAAGTGAGGATATGAAAGATGGCAGGATGAAGAATATTAAAGCGCGGAACATGAGAGAAAGACAGACGAAAGAATTACTGTCACATTCAAGTCAAACTTCTCTGACCTCTCTATTAAAACATCACTCGAAGATTACAGGACCACTCATTTGCCGTTGAAATAACACTTCCCATTAAAGGTCACATAAATTATGTTGAGAGATGAAGATTTTTTTTTTGTAGTCATTTCCGTTTCCTTTGAATTTCCGCAGTGTTCTGGTATGAGAAGAGACGAGATCCCACAGGGGATAAAGACTTGCAGACTCAGACAAAAAAAAATGTGTGACATGAATGGCACATTGACAAGTACGTGTGTGGCTGCAGAGAGTGTTGCCTGCGCAACTTGACAGACTGGAGGCGGATGCTCATTTTAGCAACGTGCGTGTGTGTGGCCATTATGGTGTCCTTGGGCATTTGTTTGGAACGCATCTGTTTTCATGTCTGAGGATGATGAGTAAACGAGGACCACAGGGCCGCTGTTTGTGCAGAACTCACTCGCACTCATTTACTGTGGATCATTTTACAGCATTCAAAATGGGATGTTTGTGACAGTAACAAACACTTCCATGGTTGGAAAAACACAATGATGATATATGGTTGCATCGAAGAACACTCTCACCAGTTAAATCACTGAAAAAATGACTAAAATGTAACCTTAATATCTTAAAAAACGAGTGCTCACGCTAGACAAACAAACTGGAATTTACTGTAAGTGTCAAAACACGATACGAATGAATTGCAGTGACAAGATAAGATTGAATGTGTGGTTAGGATGTCTGCCTCAGTTGTCATGCTATTCGATATGTGACCTGCGAACCAATCTGTTGCCCAAAGTCAGCTGGGATGAGCTCCAGCATCTCAGTGGCCCTGAACAGCAGAAGTGGTTCACAAAAAAATGGATTGATGGGTCCATTGAAGACAAAAATGTGACATGAGAGCAACAGCCAACCTTCTATTTCCAACTACCAATCTGTTAGCACAGGATATGACCATTTGTTTTAATCAGCAACTGTCAAGAACATATTTATTGGAACATGGCTGACATCCATTTATTATTCAAACAAGCAATGAATGTCTACTCCCAGTTTCAGCTTTGGGATTGCAGGAGCAGACTAAAAACTGTATCCCACTAAGGGATGAATGTTTCCGTTGCTAACAAATGTTTATTTCACGTCAGGGTTCGTTCAAGGTCACAGCGTTTCCTAAATGTTCTCTAAAGAATCGTAATTTTTCCCGTTTTCTTAAACAATATATTAAATAAATGTGTGTATATGTGAATAAAACATTAAGATGGAATAATTACAACCTTTGAAAGCTAAGAAAAAGCATAAACAAAGCCCATGGTTACGATGCTAGCTTTCTGTTTGCAGATATTGATAGTAGCGACACACCTTTCACCATCTCAATTGACTGCACAAACAAGTTGCCACGTAGCTGTAGACAAGTCCAATCGTATAATCAGCTCTTCATACTACAGCTAATCAGTGGAATTTTCCTTATTTTTATTTTGCCTGGTCTCCTCGCTCTCCATCCACCAACCAGAGTCTTTGATATGAGACAAGCATCAGCTTTTGCAGGCCACTAAGGTATTCAATATGTTGCAGTTGTATCAATGAGTCATAGGGCATCCCTCCAACCGACTGTTCTCCTATTTCACTCCTCTCCTGGCCTCTGTCGTCATCTTTTTCTCTATTACCCACCTTCTCCTTTCCCCTTGTATTGCTTGTGCTACCAAGATAATTAAACATGACAGCGTTGCGCTGACTCAGGACAAATGACACCTATAGTAGAGGAGTGCAAGCTTGTGTCTCCTCCCTGCGGTCCAGACAGTGCGTTGTCAACAAAAATGTCTTCACAAAGACAATAATGTACCGTTTTGCTATTAATTTAGCAGTATGTTTATGAATGTGGTTGTATCATGTTATTGCAAACTTTCTTTTGGCCCCAGTGGCCTGTACGCCAATAAGTATGATATAAACGTAAACAATCCTTGAACATGGTTGACCTCAAGTGGCTTTTTATTAACTTCTACTGACTCCACAAGGGGTGCAAATCGTTACCCTCTTAAAATAATTGCTTAAGTCTCTTTTTTTTCTTTTTTTTTTAATTATTATTATTTTTTTTAATCTAAATCATCTCATGATGCAAATGGTTCAATTTTTTGTGTTTCCTGAAAAATCTGGGGGAAAAAATGACTTAAGCGATTATTTTAAGAAGGCGTCAAAATGCTCCATATAAATGGTAATAATTGACTTGGCCTAGAGCTGCAACTCACGGTTATTTCAATAATCATACAATCTGTTGTTTTTTTTAATTTTTTTAATTTTTTTTTTTTTTATTAATGAATCGGATATAAAAAATAAAAAAAACAATTTGAATTTACATCCTTTTTACAAAAACAGGACATTTTGTGACACTTTTGTGACACTTTGTGTCACAACAGGACACAAAGATGAATTATTCACTTATTGCTTTGGTCTAAAATGTGAGGAAAATATGAAAAAAAGGTTGAGCCTTGTTTCCCAAAGTAAAAGCAATTGTTTTATTTTGTATCAAAACAAAGACAATCAGTCCCTTTTCATGGAGGACTACAAAAATTGGAGAATATTTACTTCTGATGAGCTGAAATTTGGAGCATTTGGACCATTTTAAATTTAAAAAAAATCCAAAAGAATAATTGATTATTAAAAAAAGCTATCAATTAATTTCATTGACTAATTGCTGCATCTCTATATTACACAACAGAACATCATTTCACATTTCACATCCCGCAAGCTGCGCCGCTTGTGCGGTTGCTTTGCCCTTTCATTCTGCTAAACATGCTAATCACACAAAAGACACCTAAATCAGACGGAAACTTGACTGGTCCTAAATTCACATGTGAATGTGGAACTGCAATAAAATAGCTGAAATATGTTTTGCAGTTCTCTCAGTCCAGGTTATACACAGAATTTACTCATTAATCCACACTTTTTTCTTTTTGCATGTTATACGATTAAATCAAACTTTTGAATATATATATAGTTCTATTTGTATGATGCAAGTACATTTGGGCAATCAGTCAGTGCATGGATAAGGTATGTTAAACCCCACAGTGGTGTTGCTTTAATGAATACCTTCCGCACTTTAAAAGTTCCCGGAGCTAATACATAACATTACTGACTGTACATAAATCCACAGCCATTTCCATGCAGGAAGATTGACCTTTATCTTGGTGAAATCATAAATATCATCAGACCAAACCCTCTTCCACGCACTTTCCTCCATAACAAACTAGTCTGTAACATTAGAACATATTGACCCTACTTATGGTGTTTAAAAATCAAGAGGTTAATTTTCACCAGTGAGTGTCACGCTCATAAATATGTCTTTGGGTTGCCCGTTGTCTGCTTCAAAGCCGCAGCCGTGTATCTGCCCACACGGGCATGAATATTATTACATTACACACATGAAACATGTACCAAAACAACACGTATTCACACACCCACACGCTACTGGGCCGTCGTAGCGGTGCATCTCAGCACGAAGGCAACGCCGACAGGCTGATCCAAAATAACATCTTAAACTCAGTAACCTCTATCAGCAACTGAATCAGTGCAGATAGGCAGTCTGGCTGCCTGCTCAGCTAAACAAATCAAGACTGGTTATGCAAGCTCGCACAGAAAATCGGTGCCTTTGCCATAGATAAAGGAATAAGAACAGAAGAAAACATTTTGAAATGGTTGTCATTTGCAGAAGCCTTTTTTGTCCGTCAGAATACTTTGCTCAATAGTGAGCAATAAGAATTATGAGAAATGTCATGCTACCTCAAAAAACGAATTTATTCTAAACATGCAGGGCGAGAGTTTGCGTGTAAACTTGTTATTCTTACAAGCGAGACAATAACAGAGGGTCAAATACAAATCAAATGTAGCGTCATGGATGTCTCGATGTAAGGGACTGTTCTTAATCATTCGTCTCCAGGTGCTCTTTGCGGTGTCTCCCCTATTCATCGTCATCTTATCATGTTGCCAAATTCAATAAACTACGGCAAAAAATTATCAAATGAAATCTCCTTGCTGTTTTAACGCTCATCTACATGCATCGCCATACATCATCCCCTTAATGTCATTTTGGTTGAATACTCACAACTCCGTCGAACTTAGAGTAGCTTTTAAAAATCAATCTTCACAATCAATACTACATGCCAAGCTTGTTAGAGATGAAAAATGGAGAAGTTCACCAATGTGTTGACAGGAAGAGCGCTACAGTACTTATAATGTGTTTGAAGCCTCGGGTCCAAGAGCAGCTCCTCCTCTAATAACCCTGACCTGTCAGTCACTTAATGGATGGGCAAGGGCTCCACATGGAGACAGCTCAATATGGATTGACTTTGGTGGAAGACCACACCACAAGAGGCGGACTACAAGAGGGAGGGAGGAGATGATAGACAGTTTAAGATAAATTGAGATGGGCAGAGAAAGGTGACCAGTGATGGAGAGGAAGATTGTATCCAAGCGAGAAAAGTGCGACTCGAATTGAGGATGACTCTGCAAGAAAAGCTCTGCGATTGACTATCCCTTGGTAGGATATTTGAAAATATGAGAGCAAAAATGACGAAGTGGGAGCCTTACTCTAAAATGTACTTCTAGTCAGAGCCCCAACACAGCTGACATCAGTGTCATGCAATGTATGTTTATTATTTGTTTATTCATTATTGACACTTATCTCATTGTTTTGAATGCAATGGTAGCTAGCCTGACGTTCACGTAAACTTCACGTGAAGTTCAAGTGTGGATTTGGGTATTTACTCTTACTCAGAACTGCTATAAAAATTAAGTGATGTCATTTTCTATCACTAATATGAGAAAATAGTGATTGAAGAAAACACACTGTATTACAATGGGAAAGTATCATCAGTCTAGTGTCTTACTGCCAATGCATGAGTTGCCCCAAAAAATAATAAGCTCCAATTTCAAATTCTGGCGCAGTTACTGTACATGATGAAGCTAGTTCAAGTGATTGTTACTTTAGAGTTCCGGACATTGACATTGTGCATCCCCTAATTCACTTCTCCAAATGTAAACAATGCTGTTTTGGCAGGATAAGAAACTGCGCTAATTACGCCTCATTTGATCCCTGTCACTGATGACCCAGGGAGTGAAGGGAGTATCAAGTGGACAGCTCCTCACCGTGTTCTTTTCCATGTGCGATTGAGCGTTAAAGTTAAAGACTTTTTGTGTTTTTTGTTTTTTTTTACATTGAGGATGCTAACAAGCTAGCCAGGACGATGCTTTACTAAGAAGCTTTCCTAAGATGCTTTCCTTACTGTGATGAGCTGAAGGTTGGATCCCAAAGTGCAGACACAAATAAGATTTCAACTATTTATTCACATCGAGAGGCGTGGAACAAACCTGACTAGATGAGAAACAAAGAGAGTTGGACAGAGGGACAGAAAGCAATAATCCGGCAAACACAAACCCCTCTCGGAACACTACTACAGACAGTGAAGCGATCTGATTGGATGTTACTAAGTAAAGAATTAAAGATTGACATAACACATGTCCAGACATCACCTAAAAGAATAAAGATTGACATCACACAGGTCCTAACATCACATAACATCATGTAGCGTTTTTCCAGTTGAAACCAGATGATGGTTACATCAGCTCAAAACAGACACTTGGCCTCAGGGTCATGAACCCAAACTTAACAGGTCATGAACTCAAGTGACCCATACATGACACTTACTAAAACCTCACCTTTCGTCATTTTTATTTTTATTTTTTGCCAACACCATTCAAGTTAGTTTTTATTTTAATTCATTTGAATGTATTTTTATGCGCTGCTAGTACTAATAGCCTAAGTGACCCTTGGGAGCCACCGCCTACACAGAGACAGAAGAGCACAGCCAAGCAAGCCAGCGGAGGTTGCCCGTGTGCCGCTCTTTTTCCAGCAAGTACCAGAAGGACTAAAATGTGGAGCCAGACTGTAAACAAAAGCCTCGTAATGGTCAGATTGACTGATTTAATCCCTCTTTGCCACATAATCAATGATAAACACTAATTTTAACACTGCTTTCTTTTGAAAATCATTGGTTACTATCCTGCCAGAATGGCGGCCTAAACAACTTGAAACAAGCCTCATCTGACTGATAATTTTATGAAGAAACTCTGGTTGTTCATGAATCATTTGTTCCTGCAGCTTCTAACAGAATTGCAATCGAGGGTCAATTCAAGTAAAAGGGGTCTCATCTCATTTTCTTCACTCAGTGGTGTCCTCGCTAGGACATCCAAATTGCAGTGCATTAACAACTGAACCCTTTGATACCTTATATAATAAATTGCCAAAGTGTGTACCTACTTTTGGCCCAACCGTAAATAAATGAATCATAAAGAAGATAACAGGCATGAAATTATAAGGAACATGAATCCAAGTGCCCTTTGTGAGGAATTGGGTGCCTGCTGGATGATCAATAAAATCGCTGACTGTCTTTTACAGTCGACGATCAGATAAAACCTGATCCAAGATCCATTTAGCGTGCACATGTTCAACAATTTTGCTTGCTTGCTCTTCAAATCACCATTTTGTTTGTTGTGAAGTTGCCCTCCTCACACCCAATGCAAAATTTGAGGCAAATACTCTGTTACGTTTGTGCCATAAAAAAAGTTTTGTTTGTTACGATGCAGCATTTGCTGAATGTAACGAATTGAATAACTTGGAAAATAACTTTTAAAATCAAGTAATCAGTCAGCCAATTAAATTACTTTACCGCAGTAAACAACACATCTTTACAGCACCACTGGAAATTCCTACTTGGCAATGAACATTTTGACCTGGTTTCTATTAACAGGTGTTCTCAAGTGACATATTTCAAATATCACAGTGTTTACATTCACTGAACACATGAAATAACCCACATGTGATGAAGTTCGCTGGGATTATGCCATGACGGTAAAAAAAAAAAAATTGGAATTGTACCATTTGAATCATATAGTGTAAAGCTTTCTGCACCATCATGCCTGTGTCTAACTGCCACCCTCAGGAGCAGTTGACATTCACCTGCTTCCCAAAGCTCTTTTGTCTTTGGCTTTAGGCTTCTTTCATAACCTGAAGCACTTGTTAGTTACTAAGTCATCTTCATTTAGAACTACATTTTAAACAGGTTCTTCTCAGTATTTCTTTTCATCGATTCATATCTAATATACTGATTTATTTTAGCAGATAAAGCATCCATTATTGAGACTATGTAGTGAGTTTAAAATTATATTATAACTATAATAAGATAAGTCTGATATCACATAGGTGCACATGGAAAATGGTACATTAACTCTTTGACCGCCAAAAGCATATAATAACGATCAATAAAATCACGACGTATGCCGCCATAAACGTGAAATGACGTCAACTATGTTTTTTATCTATTTTTTTTTCTTAGTGCAACGTCTAAGTGCAGCACTGCCCGGTCAATGGGTTGTGGAATCAAAAACACTAACTATGGCCAGCAGATGGAAGCATTGTATCTCTTTTCGTGAATGATCAAAGCCTTTGTCATATCAAGGTTTTTTTGATAACGTGTGGCAGTAAAAGAGTTAAAAAGGGCAGAAAACTCCAGTTGATAAATATAATGCCAAGTTTTTTTTTCCAGTCTTTTTCCATTACTGAGTTCTTTTTTATTTTTTATTTATTTATTTATTTTTGGCTACCAAGCAAACGTGTCATACAATGGGAATCAGTGTGGCTAGAAATCTATTGAAGCAGACAGACGCAGACGTAGATGGACTGATTAAGAGTCTAGACATAGTGTGTAAATTTATTTTACCTGACATGAACTAAGAACAGTAAACAAATCCCTGTTTTAACCTTGTTGCTATTGACCACTGCTGTCTGCTTACACCTGAATGTCAGTGCTTGTGTTTACTGGCGATGACGACTTCTCCGCGACCCCTCAGGACCTCTGTGGAAACTGACCACAACACACCAACACACACAGGCACAGGCAAGTGCGCAAGGCTAATGTATTATGCAACACATGTCCTGAAAAACCAAAGTGAAGACTCTGGTGAAATTTTTCTGTATTCATAGTAGTTGACCACACTTATAGTAGCAGCAAGGTGCATGCACATATTTACAGGTAAGTTAGTGGGCTGTAACTCTACCTTGCCGCAATTGTGTCGAGACTTCAGCCTACTTCTTTGACAAATGCTTATCACATACGTGTTAAGTCATCTGGGTGACTGTTTTAAATTGTGGAGAAAAAAAAGTCACGCCACCTTTAAGGTTTCACTGGAGTCCTCACACAGCAAGATGCTCAATTTGTCAGTGTCCAATTTATAGTGAACTGCAAAGTAAATCTGCATAGGTCATAGCAACCCTAATGGAAACTGTGGAAACAATGGAAACTGATACAATCACGGCAGACTGAATTGAGGTTGAGGAAGCTCATCGCACACATCTCCAAATCTCTCATTCAAATGCATCAAGACGGTAACATTTTATAAGCTCCCCAACATAAAATGGGACTCAACAAATGCTGCTTACATCTACTTGTTTTGTGCACTTTTTTTTAAGGTGCATTTCAGCTTTATAAGATAACAACCCCCCAATTATTTATGTGGCGTATGGAATAGTAAATAATTGCATGTAATGTACTGTTTGGGAGTAATTTGAATTGGTGCCTTTATAGGGCACATATTAATCCAATCACAAACTTGATTGTATAATAGCTGATCATTACATAAGAATGTGGGGAAAATTCACTATTAAATGTTTACCGGATGATTATTTTATCATCATGAGAGATGCCTATTGCTCACTGTTATATATACGAGGTGTTTGTATTGTACATAATGAAGAGGTCAATTTAGTGTGTTTCTTCCCCCCAAGTGCTGTGTAAACAATTTATCATATATGCAATTCCAACTGCAGTTCACTGAGGCAACATCCTACATGTCTCAAAAATGAATGAATACATTATTTACACAGTTTACTGCTGAGGATAAAGAGTCAACACAAGATTTATATGAAGCTCATTAAGACAAAGTCATACAGCTCTGCTTCCAGGAAGAAATATGTTTGTTTTGTTTTTTTGCCAGTATTTCTGTCCATCATCAGTACAGCTGCAATAATTAACAATAGAACAGAAATGTAGAATCTTGTCAAAGAATCACAGCAGCGGTAATTTGTGTGTGGGTGTGTGCATGTGTGTGTGAGGTAAGACATCAAATAGTGTTGCAGTAATACATAGATTGTCGAAGTTTTGCATTTATCAGGAAAAATATTTTCCCCTTTCCCTTAAATGTGGCCAGGGCAGATAAAACTGCTGCTACAGCAGTTTTCTGGAGCAGAAGTATGAACCACTGAACTACATAAAATACACCACAGCAAACAAAAATTAGGAGACATGTCGTAAAATGTGCACTTTTTTGCGGGTAATATGTTACATGATCCCCGTGATAGGTGAATTTCCGCGAAGTAGAGGTTGACACTTAATTTGGGAGAAGTTAGGGGTTGGGTATGGCGGATTCAAACCTCTATTTTGCCAATACGAACCCACACACGGTTTCCACGGTTTTCTGGAAGAAGAAGAAGAAGAAAAAGAAAAAGAAGAAAAAGAAGAAGAAGAAGAAGCGCCAAATAAATAATATTGGTGCCTTAAATCCTTGCTCTTCCGGCATAAGTTCTTCTTTGTCTTCTTTGGAATAAGAAAGAAAAGAAAACAACAACGGTTGTCTTGCGAACTACCACAAGTAGGATTTACTTGTCAGGTTATTTTTGGGGGACTTTGAAAAATTAAATGGCACATTTGAGTAACATTCTGACTAGGAATGCACCGAAATGAAAATTGTTTTGTCCAAAACCAAAAACCAAAAATTAGAAACGCTTGCCGAAAACTGAAACGCCAAAAAAAAAAAAATGTTTTTACTACCATTTGCATTTATGGCTATGATTTTGTACTTACCTTACTAAAGTCAATACATTGCAAATTCAGAAAATAATATTCACGTTTCAAACAATAAATAATCATAGGGGTGTGAATTGCCTAGTACCTGACGATTCGATTCGTATCACGATTCACAGGTCACGATTCGATTCGATACCGATTAATCCCGATACGAATTTATAAGTCGATTTTTGAGATTTTTTTTCATTCAAATTTAGAAAATACTAATCAGTAATTATATGAAAATGTATTATTTATTTATCTGAAATTTCAGTCTTATAGAGGTTGTAATCTGTTTCATATTTGAACAGCATTAAAATAAAATATTAAGGCTTAATGTTCCGTTCATATAACATTCTTCCATGCTCAAGGTGTGAATCCTAAAAAAAAATAAAAAAATAAAAAAAAATAAAAAAAATAAAAAATAAAAAAATAAAAAATCGATTCTGCCGAATATTGAATCGATTCGAGAATCGCGCGATGTAGTATCGCGATATATCGCCGAATCGATTTTTTTTAACACCCCTAAATAATCAAATCAAAATTCTGAAAACATATCGGCTAATGCTACATTAAACTTCAAACGCGGGTGAGCATTTTCTGGTGGTGCGATTGCACTTCATAGTCAGTTTAGTTCGCAGGGGCGGGCACGGATGCATGTGGTGCGGTACGGATGATGCGTTTGCACTTAAAATGCACACATTCACATATTCACCAATGGTTAAAATAAATAAATACAGTAAAGAACATTTCTTTCCACATCGCCTTGCGGCAGTCATTCGGCTTTGGGAATGGACTGCAATGTCGCACAGTGTCCTGTAAAGGTCTGTAGATCCCCGGGAGAAAGTGGTAAGTGTTTACTTTTTCACAACCGTTGAACTGTACCAAGGTAGCAATAGCCAATAGCATTGGCCAAAGTATTTAGCATGGCCACTGGAATGTCAATGAAAAAGTGGAAGCGCTCGAAGTGCTCGAACCAAAGAAAAAAAAAAGGAATACGCTGCAGGAGGGAGTGGCTCACTTTTAGTGCTGTACTTGGCAGTGCTCTCTCTTTTGGACCCACTGAAATGCTGTACAGTACTTTACAAAGCGACGTCCTTCTCATTCTCCGGTGTGTGCAATGAAGCTGCTACGACCGGTAAAAACTCACACGGTGAAACGCTAGTAACGAGACGGAACAGTCATCCCCACATTTGGTGTTTAATTTGTCGCGTTTTTTTTTTTTTTTTTTTTTTGCTTGCGTCACCACAACATCCTATTTCGGCCATATTCTTTCGGCTTTAATTTTATTTCGTCTGAATGCCGAAAATGCCCGTTTTTTCCGTTTTCCGACGAATATTTCCATGGCCAAAAATTCGGTGCATCTCTAGTTCTGACTGAGTGTCCAAAGAATCTGATTGAAGCAACATACTAGGAATGTATTTCCAAATGCAAACAAGATGTGGGGATCTGTATTTTTAGGACGGCGAGCTGTAATGTTCAGGTTTTTGGAAAACAAATTTCCCCTCAAAAAACTAAAATACAAAATAAAATAAAAACACGCAAAAAAAACATTTTTGACTGGTCTGACTGAAGAAAAACAGCAAGCAAAAGCAAAAATAGTGAGGTAAAATTGCAATAGACAAAGATGATCACAAATGAAAAACCACAATAGAGTGAAGCCACAATAACTGATTATCGAGGGAACATTGTACTTCATTGTAGAACACAATCGTTTTTTAACCATTGCAGAAATGCCAAACTTTATAAACAAGTTTGAGTCTAATACACACAAAAAGATACACACACACACCTAATATGGACATAATCAGTGTTTACCTTTGAATGCATTTGTGTCTGCTGAGTCAGTTTCCTGCATAGTGCTCCCTCCAGCAATGCTGCGATGGCCACCAGACCAACTTCAACCGGTCAGACCCAATGCCACTGGGGCAAGGGAGGATGGACGAGAGGAAAGTGCATCTCCAACAGACTCGCTGCCATCTTTTGTCATTGGATGCCCACAAATCAAAACAGTTCATAAAACTACAGTTGTGCGATGGTTCAGTTGCCTTTGCGGGTTGGCGTTAACTGCTCTGTCAAGAAGTTACAAAGTAACTGTTAAAGAGTGCGAAGAAGTCTTTTCTTGGGTTTGAGCCAATGATCTGAGTTTGGAGTCTGAGCCAGAGGGTGCGTGAAGGTTAAGGATGTTTGAGAGTATGACGTGGCTGAACTGCAGTCCATCCTCCTCGCGGCAGGCTGGCAGTCATGGCCAGTAGCATGAATTTTTGGCACACCTCTTAATCTGTCTGTCTGCAGACAAGCATCTCATCCATTTCCAGCAGATTCTTGTCCTGTGTGCGTGCCTGCCTCCGTCTTCTTGGCCTCAGTCGCAGTCTAATCAACGTGTGGCCTTGTCCTTCTCCAATTTGCGCAATTTGGCTCTCTCACTTTCTCTGTCCTCTGTCCTGTTGGTGCAGTTTTAAACGCTCACGCTGGTACCATTACAGCTGGAGGGAACAATAAGAGAACAGAGGGAAAATCTCAGTGAAACAACAGGTGAAATGAAAACATCCCCAAGACGAACCGCTGCCACCAAAATAAGCATCATCCGTAACCACCCACTCACACCCCCTTGACATTACAGAGCAGACGACGAGCAATAGTGTGTGTGTCTCCAATTGTATGGGAGGTGGGTGGCTGCTTGGCATGGCCCCCCTTTAGTTCCCCTCACCCACAAGGTTCTTACATGAAAGGAAAAAGTTTCTCTGAAAGCCAAGCACCGCCCGTGACCCGATTTCACAGAACAGGGGAGAGATAGAGCACCATGTGGCACTTTGAAGTCGGCCTGATAAACAGGGCTAGTGGAGGAGGCTACGGCTGAGGAAAAAACAAAACTTTATTTACATTTCAAAAGTGCTAAGTACTGCTCTTTTGGAACCTGGAAAGAAATGAAATACCACAAACGAGAAGGAGTTTTCTATGGGTTTGGGGGGGGTCGGTGAATGACTGATTTTGGTAACAGCATTTCGTTTGGTATTGCTGCTGTGAGCATGCAAGTGAAAAGAAATCAGAAGGAAAAGAAAGTATTAAGGTGGTATAGAGGTTGTAGAACAAAAACATTAACAAACAACAACAGCAAAAAGAAGAAACTTGAAAAAGCAACCATGTAATAAACAAAACTCACATAGATTGTGAAGGGGATAGATGTGATGGGGGTGGAAATCAGACACGGAATAAGCTGTGTGGGTTTGAAAGTGAAAAGAAGAAGTAACAAGATGGCAGAATGCGGGAAGGAGAGACGATGTTGGTGCAAAAAGCAGACAGATGATAAACAAACACACGCCCTGTCTGTGGTTTAGAAAAGCTCTACACATCTCTGCTTTTGCTTCCCTGCTTTTATCAGGCCTTATCACAACACGGTTACACATGACAGCCTGTGCTCAGACAAATGGAACAGCAAAGGAACACGCTGAACTCCAGTCAAGCAGAGTCAGACTAATTTGGAAAGTTAGCTTATTAGAAAGAAAGAAGAGGGAAGATATCAAATGCGTGTAATCAGGGCCTTCAAGGCCTGCTCTACTGGTCCAAACATTATCAGACGCAGTGACCTACATTTACAGCTTAGACAAATTCTATTAATACATTTTCAACAGTGGTTATCTTCATTTCAGTGTGTCTTGGCTTTGCAACTTGAAGTTGTTTGCGGCTTAATTTTTATTGTCCAATCAGATTTCAGTTTCTATGTGTTACCATGCGAATGTAAACTGTCCAAGGCCTGACTCCCCAACAGAGCTAGCAAAAGATTTTGCTGAGAAATAATAAGCATCCTTGAGTCATGTTTATTTTTTTTAATCTAACATATTCTGTTTTGAACATACAAACATTTTGATTGCTCTAATATCGCAATATCAGACCCAGACAGACAAGTTCACCTCCTGTAGTCAGTTCATTTTGACGCCATTTCCTGTATGTCACAGGGCATCTAAGGACAAAATACTACAGCTACAAGTACAATTTACATAGCTGCTCTGTGTGTGTGTGCGTGCGTACAGCTGTGCAGCAGGGTTGCTGAGGGCAGCCAGCTGACATGACAAGCAATCCAAATCCAGCTTGTGATGATGGAATTTGACCTGAGGGTAGATGTTTTTGAGTGTGTGCCCTGGTCATCTGAGGACATTGAGGTCTCTTCGCAAAGTCTGGATCCTTTTAGTTTTAAGGCTTTCTATACACAGTGCATATGAGATTCAGGTAGGACACAAATTCCTACAACAAACAATAATTGTAACTGTGGTATATTTAGCACACCATTGTACCTTAACACTGGGTGGTACCCTCAAAGGTTGTGTTGTTGTCATCACAAGTGACAGGAACTGTTAGAGGCACAAGTCAGACAAATATTAGGGGCATATTGGACAAAATTTCGTGTTTTGTTTTTTTCTCTCTCTCTCTCTCTTTGTTTTTGAAAAGTTACACAGCGATGACAATACTGTCAAAACAAGAAGTAAAAATGCCTCAAGTTGACAAGTCATTTGGACTATGTGCTAAAATGACAAACTGCATCTGCACAAACTGCCCCCCATTTCACTCCAAATTATTATTTTTAATTATCTTTTTTTTTTTTTTTTATTAACTATTGATAATGTAGGGGGCGGCATGGTGGTTGATTTTTTTTTTTTAAATTGTCTTTTTTTTTTTTTTTTAACTACCCACAGGCACACATGCAACATGGCGGGGCACAGAAAAACCCTGTGAGGAAAGCCACCCAGGAGGAGTTCATCCACACTGAGAGGGATGACTGCCAACCACCACAGGGAGGAATGCCATCCCAGAGTCCGCCAGCCCACAGTGATCGCGGCCCGCTCCAAACAGACTGAAGCGAGCCACAGCTCCCCGGGGCCAAGGGGCCCCTGGGACAACCATCCACCCGCAGGAGAAGAACAGCCATCCATCCCAGTGTGGAGGTTCCCCCAAGAGAAAACACTGGAGCTAAAAGTTTTGAGCTAAGAGTTTGCATGTTCTCCCCATGCCTGTGTGGGTCTTCTCCGGGTACTCCGGTCTCCTCCCACATTCATGGCAGGTTAATTGGGCACTCCAAAATTGTCCCTAGGTGTGTCTGCGTGGATGATTGCTTGTCTCTGTGTATGATTGGCAGTGCACCCCGCCTGCTGCCCATAGCCAGCTGGGATAGGCTCCAGCACCCCAGCAACCCTTGTGAGGAATGAGCGGTTAAGAAAATGGATGGATGGATGGATGGATGGATGGATGGATGATAATGTAGGTTGGTTCTGGTCCATTAAGTGAAGGTGTGAATGTTAGCGGTTGTCTGAATATATGCTCTGTGATTGCGCCTTTCCCCACTTCTCTGTATCTGATCAGCTATTTCGAAAATTAATGGAATGCAGTAGATGCTCTCTTATCAAAGTATGAATCTTGAGGGGCAAATTGCAGCAGTCCACTTGAAGGAATGTGACACAGTGCCTGTGTCCAAATTCACAAGGCTGATTATTTTTTTATGGAAATGTTATGTATCAAAAGAACCAGTGGTATTGGTACTTGGTATTGGTGATTAATCAAGAGTTGAGTACTCATACTGGTAGCAGCCAGAAAAAAAACAAAACGTTATTGTATATCCCTGGTTGTTTAAGTCTTCCACTTTCAGACCCGCATTGTTGGAAATCAGCTTTGGCTGCGTTTGGTACTAGTGCAAACAGCGCCTATACTTGCCAATAGGTGTGAATGGTTGGCTGTCTGTAAATGTTTAAGCCCTTCTGCTGTACACATAAGAATGGGTGGAAAAGTGGAAATATAAGAACAATGGTTCAGTCCATAATATTGTTTGAAAGGTGAAATCATAGGGGCATATTCACTAAGAATGCGCTGCGTCCGGTAATAGCGCCAAATATTGCACCACAACTGCACCCGCAGTCTTCGCCCAGTTAGCCACCTATTCAATAAGGATATTACTCCAATCATATACTGGCGCAAACACGCCCACAAAACTGATATTTTGGAGCAAATTTGCACCTGATTTACCACACATGGCAATGGATTAGCGTCAAGAACATGGTTGTTATAGTAACAGTTACGAGAAAGATGACATTATCAGAAAGCGAGGTTGGACCAATAACAATTTATCCTGAGTAAGAGCCCACAGGGAGGTGAAATTGTAATGAAGAAAAAAAGGAAGGTGGTGAGGGGGGGTTAGAGGACTAATGTGCTTTTGTGCTTAATGAGACCCATGAGTCTGTTATGTTGAGCCCCTGCAAACATTAATTCATTCATATCAGTTAATAACCTAACCACAATTAATCCTCTTAACCTTCAATCAAGTTGAAAAAGAGATATAAATTTATAGATCATTATTAATGAGAACATGAGGAAAGGAACTTAAAGGGACAGTGTGTATTATTTAGTGCCATCAAGTGGTGAACTAAGTGAATGCAACGATTATGAAGCACACCCACTACGGCACCTCAAGAGAGACCACGTTCGCAAGGCTACCACCAATTACTACTAGTGTTGCAATCCTCCACAGAACTCCTCGAGGGGCGCGGTCCTACGCCTTCTCCAAACCTTCTTCAAACACGTGAAGACTGGTTGAGCAAACTACCATGGATCTTGCCGAGGGTGTAGAGCTGGTCCACTACTCCACAGCCAGGACAAAAACCCCGCTGCGCCTCCTGAATCTGAGATTCGACTTCCCAACGAAATCTCCTCTTCAGCATCCATGTATAGACCTGACCAGGGAGCGTGAGGGTTGTGATCCCCATCTGGTCCACAACCTACGGTTCCCCATTTAAAAAAATACGACAACTTCCACGATCTGCCAACCTAGAGGCACTCTCCCCGATGTGTTGCAGAGGCGTGGCAACCAGGTCAGCCCCACACTATCCAGAGCCTTTTAGAACTCACGATTCTTATCCAACCCTGAGGCCTTGACAACAAGGAGCTTTATAACCACCTTGGTGACCTCAACCCCAGAGATAGGATGACGTATAGGATGACGTCGAGGCTAGAGGTGCAACGGTTACCGATTTAAGTGCACGATTATAGTCTGAAAAAACGCGGTTTTACGATTATTCATAGACATAAAAATTACATCAGCATTCTTTGAAAATGTTTATTTTAAATAACAATAAATAACTGAAAATAAATAAAATGTTACTGCCTTTTAAAACAAATACAGCACACACACACAAAAAAGAAAATGATAGTTTCAGAACTTGAAAAACTCAAATTGGCTTAAACTACAGGTTTATTTTAATAAAGTGAAAACAAATAACTATAAAAAGGTGAAATGGTCGTCCACAACCTTTAAACTGGTGATTTGTGCAGTTTACCGCTACACATTGCAACAATGCGTAGTGTGTCACCGAGCCATAGGGTGGCGCCTCCTTTTTTTTTTATTGTGCCTATGCAGCACTTTTTCGTTTTGGCCATCAAATGTCTTTGACGCCGTGGATGTGTACGCTTATCGTGATGCGTGGTAGCGCCGAGAAGCCCACTAATTTTGTATCCTTTCAAACTCATTCAATCCCAAAATCTTGTACTTTTTTTAAGACTATGTCCTTCACTCCGAAAAATACATTGGTATGTTTTTTTTTTTTTTTTTTCTATTAATGCTAGAAAATAGAGAAGGCTTTTATGCAGCTTCTGACCTGAAGAGATTGCTTAAAGCAATGGTAAGTTATTACAAAAAATGCCTGCAGGTGGCAGAAAAGTATAAGAGATCAGCCAGGGTCAAGTTGCAACAAGCTCTTTTTCCCAACGTTTTCAACAGTTTTGTGAATAATGATGAAACGTAGCTATGGTCTGATGCCAATTGTTGAAAAATGGAAACTGATACAAATATAAATTTTTCCTGATGAAAGAAGACACTAATCTTTCTTTTGGTAGCTTCTATATTTTTATAGCAATAGAACATGGAACAGAATATTCTGTGGCTCTTGCAAAATGAGTCAAAATCCAGAAGAACAGCCGGGAGCGAAGGGGGCTGCTTCAGTGAAAATGCCTGGGAGTGAATGAGTTAATAAAGTAAGCCTGTGGACTTCCAGTTTCTTTGTTGCTCTCCAATTTTTGCTATCCAGCTGCGCCGTCCATGGCTGATGAGCCACCGCGCGTTACAACATGAAGGCATTTTGCAGCCAAATGCGTATGCCGGGATACGTTTCTTGGGAGTCCCAGGATGGCGGCCCCAGCGGCTTCAAAGGTCTCGTCCTATGGCCTACCCAGTCAGGCTGAGCCTTGTGTTGTGTGCCCGCTAAATGGGCCGTGTGAAAACAGAAGAGCTTTGAACTATGCCGCATGGTGCATTTTGCACCAGACGTGATTTTAAACTGACGGACTGTTGTGAGCGGAAATAACCGGTGTTTTTGAACGGCTACGGTTATATAATCCTAACGTTTAAAAACCATGGTTAATCGTAAAATGGTTAATAGCTGCACCCCTAGTCATGGCAAGTACTTTTCTGTGAGTGAGAGCAAGACAGAGAGAAACACATAGGCTACTGGCATGGGGCTTATACGGCTGAAAAGGCAAACATACTCTGAATGTGATTGCACAACAAGAAAACAAGTGAGATGCTCCATAGGTGTCAGAGATCTGCTAGTAAACATCACTTTAATATGCAACTCCCATTTGTTTGCTGTTAGTCTGACTCATAGATAACAGCAGTGGGTTGAGGAAAATCAAATGTCTCACTTAACAACTCAACAGACAACAATATAGGTTCAAGTTTTTTAATGCCGAAGAGGTCAAAGAGGCTGGGTGAGTTTCCATTATGGTGCTGATATAAACACTCAGACAATAACACTGATGAGGAGGCGTCACTGGGTTCAATGCTCAAGACATTTATCAAGTCGTGCTTTCAACGTTTAAAACTGAAGAATGTAAGCTATACTTTTTGCATCACTGTGGGAAAGTAAATGGATACAGCAAATAACACTGCAACTTAGAATTCCCTTTATTGTCCATCATAAACAGAAAATGTAATGTGTGAGTGAATGAATTCCCCACTAATGTTTTTGTAATACTGCCATGGGAAACAAAGCAATACAGTTTTCTAATGCTAAATAGTTTCTACATTGATAAATACGCCCTCAAAGAGCAGCTTTTTTTAGTCTACTTGGACAAGGTTGTTGACAGTGAGATGTTAAAGATGCCGCTTCATGGGGTGGCATCAGCTCATCTGCAATTACTTGGGCTTCAAAACCCATAGTTGAAACCACCGCAGTAACTGATGACAAAATTGAAGTTGTTGAAAAACTTTAGAAATGATTATTCTATCGATAAATTGAATAACTGGAGACAAATTTATTTTGCATGACAATGTATTGCAAAACCACTTTTTTTTTCTTTTTTTTTTACCTCTGATTATTGTTTATTAAGATGTTTATTATTGTTTATTTGGTACTGAACTACTTTTTTACACTGATTCCCTTACTGGTTCGGTCATTGCTTTCTAAAGTAAACGTAGATGTTTCAAAAGGTTTTGTTTTGTTTGTTTTATTCATTTTTTCCTTTCGGACACATTACATTACATTACATTACATCGATCACATCACATCATTTGCAACATTGACATCCGAAAGAAGGGCTGACGGGTAAAAGCCGATGGCTTATGCCCCCATCGAAAGGTTCATTGCTTTATGAAGGACTACAAAACCAGAGAATAAATACTGGTGAGAGGATGAAATCAGAGGATTTGGAACAATTTTAAGTGATACAATGGCTCGAAACATAATCGATTACTTGATTAATTACAGTACTTGTAGTCTCTGGGACATAGTTGTCCACAACCACGCATTCCTATGGGGTATATGCCACGGAAGAGGCGGGACTGTTTTTTGCACAATTTGTTTCAGTTTCGGTTTGCGACGTGTGGGCTGCGTCAAAAATACTTGTGCTTCCGACGTTGTGCCACTGGGTTGCGCGTTCGCATCCCGGACCGGAAATAAACTGATGTGCAAAATCACGTCCCGCCTCTTCCGTGGCATATACACCATTTCAATTACTGGTTTTACTTGTTAGGCGAGGAATTACCTGTAGATGTGTTACTTGAATAATAGTTTTCACAAAATAGCTCCAATTAATGACTTTAAGTGCATCACTAAAGTCTTCAGAAGCTTTCGGTAATGTGCTTGTAGATCACTTAAGGACAGTCACTTTTTCACACACAGATGGACGAAGATAACACCGCTGATGATTAATGAGAGATCCACTTTAGTCTGCTTCATTAGTCCCATCTGTACTGTACTTCAGGTTGACGAGCTTGGCCGTTGGCCAGGATGCAGTTCACAGAGGATTTTTAAGGTTGGGCCCAGCAGCTACCGTCTCACACCTTAGCAAAGATTCAGCTGCTTTGTTTGACAGGAACACAAAGAAGGCAAGGACTTTTTAAAGTTACTCTACGGATAAGCACACTATATCAAGGCTTTGATGAATACGGCTTTCAGCATTGCAAAGAGCACCTCGACAACAGTCAGGAAACAGATTAGCATCTTTCCAACAACTAATTAAAATGCATTTTCTTGCTCCTTTGTATAGACTTTATTTATTTGTGATTCAAACAGCACGATAGAGTTGTGATTAGAAAGTCTGCCTCACTGATTGCGTTTGAGTCTTGTCTAAGGACTTTGGACTGACGGACAGATGCTAGCTTGCGTTACTGTTTTGGCACAAAAAGTCTGGACTATTTACAAGTCCAATTATTTACAAAAATGTTTATATAGACCCTTCCAACTGATGTCACCGCTTAGCTCCCGCGGAGCTCGATTTCCGCCGAGCGTTTTCGTTAAAAGGTGGGAAATATGTCAAGTGTCACAAAAACCGTCCCGAGTAGGACATTACATTACTGTGAATCATTGAAAGCAGTCGTTTGGAGCCACTAGCTACAAAAAAAACATTAAAACATCCGTCGGCCACGCACGTTCACCATAGCATTGGTAGCTGATTTATTCACTGTTTGACCTATTTTCTAGCTCACACTGATTGTTTTCTAATTCACTCGCATTGATGCGCTGCCCCCCACCGCTAGGGGCGCACTTCAACGTGACGTCACACTGGAAGGGTCTATAGATGAACCTCTTCACAAGAACAAGTTCTGTCAAGATGACACTCGAGTACAACTCAAGTAATTGGATTGATTATATTGTAGCTGTTTTACTGCAGTAAACAATCAACCGAACTGACACGTGATGTCATTTATGCATATCATCATTTGCCTTTGGAAGAATTATCTAATGCATCAATCACCAGAGGAAGTGAAGATGATTTGAAAATGTGAAATGAAGCAGAAAATCACACAGTCAAATCAAACAAAGATGGGCTGCAGGCGTCATTTATCACCACCCTGTCTGTCTCACGCTGTCTGCCAGCTGACTTGACATATTTGAAGGAGATTCATCTGGCTATGCATCATTGCTATAGAGAGGCACACAGTTTGAAGGTTTCAGCAGCTGCAGTGACATTGACGCATCACATCGGACAAAGGAGGAATGTAAAGAGAGGAAAGTTAGAAATGGGCACAATTAGCCCGCAATTCTATGAAAAACAACAGATCAAAGGTCTCTGTTTTAGAATTTTTGAAATGGATCTTTGATGGGATACTGAAGATTTACATGACCAAACCGCACAACCGTTTTTGCGCCACAAACTGGTTTCATATACGGTGATATTGCAATGGGCCACAATAGAAACAATTAAAAATAAATTATTCAAGCTACAAAGTTAACATCATGCTGAATGCAGCTCTGTGTTTGTTTCTCTTCAACAAGCAAGTCCAATATTGATTAATGGGAGAGACAGTGAAGTTACACCCCCAAGTGCTTTACTTATCTTCGTTCTACAGTCATTTTGTTTTGGTCGCCTTCATTCCAGAAAATCTTGCCTGACAAAACTTAATTGTAACTTAGAAATGTTCAGCAAGCTCTTCAGATATTATACTGTGAATAGTTTTTTTTATATACTGCTTCTCTTAGCATACAACAACAAGAATCCCTCTGAGAAGGGTAAAGGGAAAGAAGGTGGGTGATAAAATATTGTCTTAAAGTTCAAAAGCAAATCAGACAAGCAGCAGAGTCAAACAGAATGACCGACTCCCCCGAGAATGGTCTAACTGTCTGGAAGGAAATGAATGCATCCGACTAAACACACAAAGAATGATGAAAGTGATGCACGCTCATACAGACACATGCACACGCGGATGCGCACGCATGCACACTGAATTGATGGGCAATTTGTTGCAAATAGATGAAAAGAAGACAGAATGTTCCTGGTCGTAATACATGATATTGTTAAACTGAGCCTTGTGATCGCAAAATGGTCCGAAAAACTGCCTTTACCATTGAGCAGGGTCAAAGCGTTCATTCATATGTACAGTATTTGCTGAACTATTTGGTGTTTTAACTCATTTAAATTATACTTAGATCTTTATAAGACTTGCGTTAGTTTTTATACTGTAGAGTGCTATTTTTCTTGTTAAAAACACGTTATAAATATTTCTGGTGTATTTTTTGAGGCACTGATTTGAGTGTGGAACACTGATTTTGTCAAAGACACTATCAGTCAGGGGTGAAGAAAACACATTTGCATTTCACTTACCTACAGTATGTACCCTTCCTTTTGACAATGACAACACCAGCAAGGTAATAACGGGTCAACACAACTTGTCGTATGTGAAATGTGCCGTGGGGATTTGCAACAGAGGACAAAACAAAGACGTCTCAGTGATGGAACACAGTTGGTCTTTTGGGATACCGTGTTCCAAAAATGATATTGCCTGTTGCAAATTAGTTCTAAAAGCTGCTAGAGGAGGTGAAAAAGAGACTATTTCTTCACATTTAGTGTACTTTGTCCTTTTTCCACAACTTCTCTCTACAGGGGGAAGGTTTTTGCATCCTGAAGGTAAGAATATGGATCAGTGTTTCCTAACCTTTATTGGGCTTGGACAGTCATAAAAAACTGTTCTCCCACATGATGCGCCCTACACAGTCTGCCATTTGTCATATACAGTGAAACCACGAAGAGAACACCTCTCCAAAGTGCCAGACGCCACTGAACGTGAACATTTGTCCACTAAAGCAAGTTACAATGGCAAACTGAAGTCAGGTCTAGACCCTTATGAGGGCATTAAGCACACAAATTAGTTTCACAGAGACAGAGAGTGTTTGACAATTCTTTGCTTAGGCAAACCGATTGTTCGAGTGCTTGGGCTCAGGGTCATGAACTGGTCATAACCCTAACCCTAACTCCTGATGGATGGAATGCCAAATTGTCTGAAACACCTAATGATAATAGTGAAGAAACAGTTCAAGGGTTGGTGGATATTTTTGCAGTCAGTATGCCAAATGCAAGCTCGCTCAAAACTTCACATCCGTGACATTGTGTTATATTATAAAACTGCTCATTTTAGAATGGCCTTTTATTTTGCGGCAGCCTATAAACACGTCATAAGCCACACTTGTGAAGTGGATGAACGATCTCATCTCATAAAAGAAGAGCTCACAAACAGATTTTGAGAGAACAATAATTTAAAGAAATAGAAATAGAAAACATTTTGGGAAATGTGACTTTTGTGCACATACATTAGAAATAGTAATTGAGTCTTTGAGTAATGTTTGAGCACATTAAAAGTGGGAGCAAAAACAAGTCTTGTGTCTGACTGTCTAGCTAGCTAGCTAGCGCTCTATCTAAACTACTGAGCATCTAATTATCACACAGTTAAAAGTTCAATATGTGATGAATATTTCATAATACGCAAACTGAAATTAGGTCAATTGCCCCCCACCCCCCTCGGAAAAAAAGGTATTTTATCTAGATGTCACAATGTATTTTCTCACAGGGCACACACAAACACACAAACACAACATAGGTTATTCTCAATAGTATGAACTTTACGACTCATCTTACAAACATTAATAGGGCTTCTTTATCTCAAGCAAACATACTTTTATAGCACCCATATGTACACGGTGCATATAGAATAAAGCTGTAGAGTGCCATAAAACCCTTACCAACCACAGCCAGTATAGACCCATAAAAAGGTTCAGTGATGTTCGCGTTACACATGGCTATGTGTATTTGCACGACAAATTCACATTATTCAAGGAAACACAATCACCATGAGAATGCTTTCTCTGGCCGTTAATACATTTTGACAAATCAGCGCGCTGACCAAACTGGAATAAAGAAAAGTCTTGAGGATGTAGTTAAAATTCTTATTTACAGCAGATTACAGTTAGTAATTTATGCAAATTATTTACATAATTATTTAAGAGACATGGATAAGCTTAAATGTGATTATTCTGTCAGGACAGAAAAACAATCATACCTTTGTAAATCATGCCCCATTAACTTCACAAGGACTATATATTTTCACGAAAATAAAAACACCTTTGAAAAACAAACACGACATAGAAATGAACAATTAATCCATATATAGTGTACATATCAATATGCTCATAGTTTCTAGAGACTTTGAAGGCAAATTCACTTCACTGCTGCGGCAAATTATCCAATCACTTAATTGGTAGGAAAATTTGTATTGATTAATTAAAAAATACTGGATATCTTTGGATCCGGCCTTCCTGGGTGGAGTTTGCATCTTCTCCCCGTGCCCGCGTGGGTCTTCTCCGGGTACTCCGGTCTCCTCCCACATTCCAAAGACATGCATGGCAGGTTAATTGGGCGCTCCAAATTGTCCCTATGTGTGCTTGTAGGTGTGGATGGTTGTTTGTCTCTGTGTGCCCTGCGATTGGCTGGCAACCAGTCCAGGGTGTACCCCGCCCAAAGCCAGCTGAGATAGGCTCCTGCACCCCCCGCCACCCTTGTGAGGAATAAGCGGTCAAGAAAATGGATGGATGTATATCTTTGTTCATATACTTATTCTAGTGACATATAGTAGCAGGCAGAGCGTTAAGTGTTCTTTTATTAGAGCAGTTTTTTTTTGTGTCACCTTACCCTACCGCCTTAAAAGTACAGCAGCACAGTTAGTGCTCACCAAAAAACATATTTTTAAATTCCTAACAGTGCATTTAAGATTATTGTAAACCATTGCAACATCATGCACAGTTGGATTCTTGGCTCAATAGAAGGTTGGAAACACTGCAGTAGACAATGCGACACACACACACACACACGCTATATTTATACAAATGAGCCCCACTGTTGCTTAGACAGGCTGAACAGCAAAGGTATTAAAGATGCTGTGAGATTGAAAGAGAGAAAGACTAACAACAGAACAGAGAAAGGTAGCTGAATTTCTCATTAACTGTAAATTGAAGAACAGACAAAAAAAAATGTGTTTCTGGAATAGCTGCAGCGGTGTCGTCATTTTCTTTTCAACCTTCTTTACAAGTTTCATGAGATGAGACAAAACACTGTCTTGTTCAGGCAAAGTCAGTGTTAGGAGTATTTTCTTTCTGTGCAGGGAAATAATTTAAGATGGCTTACGTCTATGCAGCAGAAGTCTCTGAAGTAGATGTCCTTCAGGGGCACACCTGTCAATCTGTTTTTCCTCTATATATCACCGCCACGCTTACCCTCTCTCATATACAATAGAAACTCCTTCCATCCATCCCTCCATCCATCTTCTATGCTTATCCGAAGTCGGGTCGCAGGAGGCCTTAGGAGGGAAACGCAGACCTCCCTCTCCCCAGCCACTTCAACCAGCTCCACCGGCGGGATCCCAAGGCATTCCCAGGCCAGCCGAGAGACAAAGTCTCTCCAGCACGTCCTTGGTCGTCCCCGGGGCCTCCTGCCGGTGGGACATGCCCGGAACACCTCCCCAGGGAGGCGTCCAGGAGGCATCCGAACCAGATGCCCGAGCCACCTCAGCTGGCTCCTCTCAACGCGGAGGAGCAGCAGCTCGACTGAGTCTCTCCCGGATGACCGAGCTTCTCACCCTATCTCTAAGAGAGAGCCCGGACACCCTGCGGAGGAAACTCATTTTGGCCGCTTGTATCCGGGATCTTGTTCTTTCGGTCACGACCCACAGCTCGTGACTATAGGTGAGGGTTGGAACGGAGATCGACCGGTAAATCGAGAGCTTTGCCTTTCGGCTCAGCTCTTTCTTCACCACAACGGACCGATACAGACTCTGCATCACTGCGAACGCTGCACCGATCCGCCTGTCGTCTCCCGCTCCATCCTGCCCTCACTCGTGAACAAGACCCCAAGATACTTGAACTCCTCCACTTGGGGCAGGATCTCATCCCCGACCCGGAGAGGACACGCCACCCTTCCGACTGAGGACCATGGTCTCGGATTTGGAGGTGCTGATCTTCATCCCAACCACTTCACACTCGGCTGCGAACCGCTCCAGTGAGAGTTGGAGATCCCAGCTTGATGAAGCCAACAGCAAACGAATCCGACTTACTGCCTGCAATGCGGACCAGACTCTAGCAACGGTCATACAGGGACCGAACAGGCCGTATAAGGGGTCCGGTACCCCGTACTCCCGAAGCACCCCCCACAGGAGTCCCCGAGGGACACGGTCGAACGCCTTCTCCAAATCCACAAAACACATGTGGACTGGTTGAGCGAACTCCCACGCACCCTTGAGGATCCTGCTGAGGGTGTAGAGCTGGTCCTGGTGCAACTTATATATAGTATATTAAAATCAGAGCTCGGACTGACACCCCAAATCTCTGTTCCATAATTGTGTTCTGTTGAAAAAAAGCCGAAGTAGAAATGGTAGAAGCAGCTCCTCTCATTAATCCATTTCCATTCAGTGCAGTGAGAAGTGTGCGGTCTACCTGGCATAAAGTGCATTTACAGTAAAAGGAACTGTAAGATCGTCAATTGTGGACTGCTTTCCACCACTGATCAGTAGCTCTTGCTTGAACTGTTTTCTTTCCTTGTACCGTCTGATGTACTGGGCTCCGGCACTCCTTTTTTTGGGGCACTCGGAATAACCGAATGACACATCAGGAGAGATTTACAGTCCAAAAAATACGGTACTATCATAACTGTTGTCATACCTGTATTTCAAATGGCATTTTCATGTCCCATAAAGTATCTTTTTTTATGGTGGAAATACAAACAATTTAACATGATAACAACCGAATTATAGTGAGCAGATTTGTACGATCAAATCTTAGCTCTGGCGCTTCGGTGTGGACTTTGCATGTTCTGCCTGATATTCTGTAGCTTTTCTCTGGGTACTCTATTAAGGAATGCGTAAGCAAGCTGTGTTTTTTTAGGGTTCTTTTATGGTTACTGTAAAGACATTGTGGCGCTTTGATGTTACTGTAGGTATGCAAAGTGGAGTGTTTTATGTTGTTGACTAAAGCATGAAGGTTTTCAGCTGAATGACATTTGAGTTGCTTGGTTCTCCACTGCTTTTATAGTCAACAGCAAAGGCATTCATAGCATTATTTCTTCAATGAAACAGCCAGCGTTATCATATTGAAAACCGAAATTATTAATTTTTATTTTTATTAGTGTGCCAATTTTTGACGGACTAAAACTCACACATTTTTCAACTGATCAAAAACATATGCACGTCAAAAATATTCAGCTCACCTTGAAAACTATTTTTCACATTCCGCAAATTTTCACTTTCCTCATAAGAAGAAAGTAAAAGATCGACTGAATGGAGGCATTCAACAAACCAACTTCATCTTTCAAGCCATTTTGCTCAGTCAGACTCCAGATTTATATCATTCAAAAACACAAAAGTAGACACATTCATACATATTCTAGAAACGTCCCCTGCAAGATGCTAATTCAACCATTTGGTCATATTCAATAATAGTGTAATTGTGGGAGCGCAGATCAAAGCGCTCCAAGTACTACAAAGGCAGCAGGTGTTTGTTGTGCATATATTACACAGCTTCTGTTTCTGTTCCTCTTCCCTTCTCCGTCCTTCTGAAATACTGTACATGATCATTCTCCCTTTTCAGTTATGCTTCTGCCATTACAAAGGCACACCCGACACTCAACAGCCACTTTTGTTTTTGTCTTTCCCAATAGGTTGATGGTAAAGCAGTTCCACATTTCTGCTCAATAGAGGAATTCCCTATTATCCATTATAAAATTTCAATTTACAAATGTAAAGCTTATTACCAGATTCAACACTGCACAATTGTTAACATTCCACACATTCAATAAAACACCGTAAGTCAACAGTAATAATAAATAAGACATTGAAGTGTACCAATCACAATTCTTTTGGCTGATCATGATCCGCGATGCTTTAAAAATTCTGACCAGTTGATCTTGATTTTGCTCAGGAGGGAGATAAGATAGGTGGAAAAGATCGGTTTATTATTAAGGGCTCGGACGATCATAGATCCTCCAAAATGAAGGAAATCAGGGCCGTTTGATCAACCGGCCTATCGATTGGCGAACCCCTAATACATCCACCCTCAGAAAATTTGTCGCCGTTTTCCATCCCGCATCAAAGTTGACAGTATGATTTATTCTTTTGACGTATTAACCCTATTCCTGCTATTAGAAAAAAAAAACTACGTTACATGTTTTTTGTGGTCCAATAGACCCCGAGTGTATTTGGCTACGTTTTAGTGCTTTCCATTGGATCTGTTTGAATATATTGGTGTCTGTGTTACGTTCTGAGGTTGGATCCCAAAACGCAGACACAAATAAGGTTTTAACTATTTATTCACATAACATTGAGAGGCGTAGAACAAACTTGACTAGACGAGAAACAATGAGAACGCATCGAGAAACACGAGATGCCAAGCCCCCTCGGGCTGTGGAGATGCACACAGGAACAGAGGCAATAATCCGACAAACACACACTTCTCGGTTTGGCTTAAATAGACAGTGAATTGATCGGATTGGCTGTGGCTAGACATGTGGGAAACAGGACTGACATGGAATTATCTGATTGGTGTTGACCAAGTAAAGAGATTAAAGGTTCTTGACATCACATAGCTCAAGACATCACATAGCATTTTTCCAGTTGAAACCAGATGATGGTAACATCAGTTCAAAACAGACACTTGACCTCACGGTCATGACCCAAACTTAACCCTGGAATGACCCAGTCATAACAGTCTGTTGCTGGTGAGGAGGCATTTTGCGCAAAGTTCCCCACTTAAGTTAGTAAACTTCCTGCTCAGGGTCAGCTATTCACTTAAAAACATTGTATTTGTAAATGAAAAACATTACATTTCCAAGAAAATCTTTTAAAAAACAAAACAAAAAAAGAAAACTTGTTTGATTATGCTGTGGCGGTTGACGTAATTACTCGTCATTGTTTGGCACATAAAATAAATGAGTTATTATTGTATATGGTAAGGGGCGGCACGGTAGTCGAGTGGTTAGCACGTCCGCTTCCCAGTTCTGAGGTCTCCGGTTCGAGTCCAGGCTCGGACCTTCCTGGGTGGAGTTTGCATGTTCTCCCCGTGCCCGCGTGGGTCTTCTCCGGGTACTCCGGTCTCCTCCCACATTCCAAAGACATGCATGGCAGGTTAATTGGGCCCTCCGAATTGTCCCTAGGTGTGCGTGTGAGTGTGGATGGTTGTTCGTCTCTGTGTGCCCTGCGATTGGTTGGCAACCAGTCCAGGGTGTCCCCCGCCTACTGCCCAGAGCCAGCTGAGATAGGCGCCAGCAGCCCCCGTGACCCTTGTGAGGAATAAGCGGTCAAGAAAATGGATGGATGGATGGATGTATATGGTAATATAACTTGGATATATCTGCGATTCAATGTAGCTAATACAGAACAGTAATCGCCTACAAGAAATTGCCTTCTCCTGGATATACGGCGCCGTACTTGCCAGTCTGCAAAGTTTGCAATCCTATACTGTGACCTGATCGGCACCATGGACGAATCATATCATGAACTACATGTTTTCCTTGATTGACCTCCCTAGCTGCATCAGGCTGCTTCCCTAGACAAGTTCTTAGGGCACTCCTAGGTCAATTATAGTTTCAAAATCGATTTTGAAAATTGGGGTCCACTGGACCCCAAAAGGTTTTCTATATATTTCAATGACAACCACCTATCCTAAATTCAATTTCAAGCCACCCAAAGCGTTAACAAGAGGTTGGGTGAGGATTACATAAAATATGGAGTTGATATCTCAAATAAAAAGAAACTGCCCGGGGTCCACTGGAGCCCCAAAAAAAGGAATAGGGTTAATATTCACACTGATGAACCAACAGATTGTTAAAAATCATGATGCATGATGTAGCTATTTACCAATTGCCCCAACTTGTATGACAATGTAGAAAAGATTAATTCAATTTCAATTATTATTATTTTTTTAACACATCTAAACCAGTTGGAGGTCGACCAGTGTCCTGGAACAGACGGTATTCAATTTCCATTTCTTCTCTACTTCTTTTTCCTCGACTGACTTTTGCCTGTTGAGTCCTGGTGTAACTCCTTCACGCATGCCTGCTCCCACACTTTGCTCACTACAACCATTTGCCATAGTAGGCTCTCACTTTTTGTTCTTTCAGGCTTTGAACATTATCTGTGATTTTTTTCCCCCCCTTTCTATTCACCGTGTGTTTGTGCCTCTGCTGTTTTCTGTCCCTTCCTCTAGCATACTAACATCTGTGCTACATGTATCTGGTCTAAAAGCTAAAGGACACTCAGCAGCGTTTGCTCTGCCGATGAATTCTGCTCACAAAGAGACAATTTAGGGAAGCAAGGATTTTCAATTCCAGTCTGATTCTAATCACACCAAGTCACACATCTCCACAAATAATGTGCAACCTTGTAACTTTTTGCAAGACATTGGACTATTCCATATTTTTCATCACAGAGATTTGTTTGTACCCCCTGTTTTTACTCTGCATAAAAACTGTGACTTGCTTGATAATGTGGAACAAACCAATTATGGGGTTGTTTGCTTTACAAGTATGCATGCAATCATGTGAATTTGTCACATTTAAAAACAGTTAATAAATAAATAAATACAGAGAGAGAATTGCATGGGCTATGTTTCAGACCCGCCCACGATAGGTAAAAATATCTCTTATTAAAAACCTTGGTGGAGGGGGGGATTGGTGTAGTTTTGGACCCCTTACATGTACACAGTATATATATATATATATATATATATATATATATATATATATATATATATATATATATATATATATATATATATATATATATGTATATATGAGTATTCCTTCGTGCCCGTTCATATTTGCTATCAAGTAATGAAAGACTATCAGACGACATCAATTTTGAGGAAATGAAAAGAAGACCAGAGCAATTCTCCAAATACGATGCTGCTTGCTTCAAGCTGTTTATGTGGCACTGCCAGTGTAAATGTACAGTAATCCCTCATTTATTGTGATGGTTACCTTTCAGGCCACCCCGCGACAGACAAAAACACAGATACTTGATACAGAATACCTATATATTACATAGGTATAATTTTTGTCCTCTTGTGCTTGCCATATCCTCATGTTCAACGCTGTAGTTTCTGTGAAGTTGAATGTGTGTGTGGTGCCTATAGAGTGACTATAGAGCTGTCGACTGAAAATGACATCACAAGGGCTCAGGTAAACAGTCACAGATTACCTGTTTTCTAGGTTTGGTCACGTGACATTCACTGGCTGAGCTGTGATTGGTTACCTGAGCCTTTGTGATGTCATTTTCAGTCAACAGCAAGTTGCAAAATGGGTATTTAAAGGTACTAATTGTACATGAAAAATAATGAAAATATCAAATTTATTATAGGCAAAATATTAATGTTTGACTGCCAAAAATGGCTAAATGATTTAATGATTTAAATTATCCCAAACTTGAGACAGTCTGTTATGCAATCTTTCCTCCTGTCCTGAGTTTATTTCACATGAGTCTGCAGTAACAGTCCATGTAGAATAATAATTACTGAAAAATCCTACAATACAGCAAATAATTAACAATTACTCATTGATTAATTCAACCCAAAGTTGATATACTTACATGAGGCCATAATTTACTGTTGTATAAATGGCAACAGGTGGATACACGGGTTTATAATAACATCTGCCTCTAATGGAAGAACAGTTTATTGGTTCTGACTGTCACTATACATCGCCGACATAGATAGATGAATGAAGATCTGTTTGTAATTAATAAATAACAATTTACACACAGATAAAGTGAATCTGGATAATATCCTACTGCACCCATAAGACACTAGTGCGTCACGGCACCCTTGATGGGTATCACTGATCCAACTAACCTAAATATATTTTTCCATCTCGATTTTCCCTCCATGCTGCTCACGTAGCAAAAGCTCATCTGCTGTCACTGTAAACACAACATATTTGAAAAATGTGTCACACAAAAATATCTGCCATTTCCAACATGTTTCGAACGCAGGCAAAGCTGTCAATTTGCTGAGGAAGCGGATGCTACGGTATAGGAGGTAACAGACAGGGAAGAAGAGAAAAAAGGGAGAGGAATGACTAACAGGATGAAGGGAGACGTTGGATGGGTTGAAGGGAAGGGGAATGAATAGAACAACGTGGGCGACCAAAGGAAGGAAGGAAAAGGCAAAGATGAGGGGTAAAGAAAATAAAAAATTGGGGAAAAAAGGAGCCTGTCTGGCACAGTAGACATGATGCGAAAAACCTCTGGCAGGGAAAGAAGGGATGTGAGAGTGGAAGTGGGGGTCTAATGCAATGGGGGGAGGAAGCGAGTGATGGAGCGATGCAGGCGAAGAGGGAGACGATGCTGACAGAAGCAACCAGGAGGGAATCATTAGACTTGATGGACTCACTGAGGCTGCACTTCATAAACACTGTCTGGCTCGCAAGTATGCGCGCGTGTTTGTGTGTGTGTGTGTGTGCGTGTGATGGAAGTGAATATGAAGCCTTCTATTGCATGCAGATATATTTTGTCAGAGGTTCCTCATTTGTCTGTGTTTTCTTTTGCGAGTCAACATTTATGAGGCAGAGGAAAATGGAGGGAGTTGTCTAAGCGACATTTTCCATCTGCCCGCCTGTATCAAAGTTTTCGTTTTACAGCCCATTGTTACGATGTTCACCTTCTTCTTCCAACAATGGACAATTGTAATCTCAAAGTACAGCACTAAAGTGCAATAAGATTGCAATGTTATAGCTGTATAGCTGTCTGCCACATTTTACAGTTACCACAGCCCAAAATGTTTTTTTTGTCATTTCCATCTTATGCTGATTTGTTTTTCATGAAGTCTGAAGCGCAAAAATTACATGAAATCGAAGGTTAGAAATTACGGGGGGAAAAAAACCCTCCTGTTTTTCTGACAAATTTTTGGGGGGTAGCTTTGTTTTTGGAGTAATTTTTTTTTCTTTTTTTTTTTCTGTTTTACTGAAGAAAAAAAAAAAAAAAAAATATATATATATATATATATATATATATATATATATATATATATATATATATATATATATATAAAACGGAAACAATTATTCAGAAAAACAGGGGGGGAAAAAATATTCCAAAAAACAGAGCACCAACTTCTGTTTTTCTGAGTATTTTATTTTATTTTTTGTTACCACCACCTCGCAAAATATACAGCTCGTAGGCAGTTAGTATTAGGCCGGAGGCGGTGTGAGGGGTTTGTGCTGTTGTGTTTTTCCCTTGTTAAAAAATAGTGACCACCCCAGCCCTTTACTAACTGCCTGCTTGCAAGGTGGGAGTAACCCCGGGTTTACACCGGTTGCGGTTGCGGTGCGGCTGCGGTGCGGTGCGTCTTGACTGCGTGCTCCGGACGGGTCAATTTTTTGGCCAATCCACACCGGCTCCGCACAGCTGCGGTCCGGCAGCTCCATCGCCGACCACTTCCCGCCGTGTCTCTCGTGACCGCGCGCGATCATGTGGCATTAAAAACAACGACAAACACACAGAAAGTCTGTGCTCAACAGAGAAGCAGAAAGAGAGGTGGACTTTTATTATTTTGTGGCTTTCTACCTCCAATATGAACCTCTCCTCGTCCATGTTCGCTGGTGTCTAAACCGTGAATGAGCACCTCGCACGTTAACTCCAGGCCCGTCTACGCCCACATCACGTTTTGCTGGCATGCTTGCGAAATAGGAGCTGGCGAGTGTTTTATCTTGAAAGGTAACCGGAAATTTATTTTGAAACTGCGTCGGTCTTCCTGTCCCGCTCGATGTGTTTTATGCTAGCTTGCCATTTGCCGGAGGCCTACCGCTGCGGCGTCCGGCAAAAATAGAAAATAGGTATATCCTTGCGGAAGGGCTGCGGCACGCCGCAGCTGAGACGCAGTCGACACGCAACGCACCCGCAAGCGGTGTAAACTGCACCATTCGAATGAATGGAATCTAATTGCTTGCGTCGCCGGAACGCACCGCAACCGCACCGCAACCGCAACCGGTGTAAACCCGGGGTAACAAGATGGCCGCCCTGTGACTTCAACGGCTTGTACTGGCGTGAATCGGCTATCCAGTCATGCATACAGGTCAGTGGTCTGCAACAAGTCACTTGGAGTTCAGAGGTAAAAAAAAATAAATAAATACATAAATTACTTTGAAAAACAGAAGTTGGCTTTTTTTTTAGAATAATTTTTTTCTGTTTTTTTTTTAAATATTTTTTTAGTTTTTTTTTAACGTTTCATTTTTCTCCTGTTTTTTGAATAATTTTTCCTTGTGTTTTTCTGAATATTTTTTCCCCTGTTTTTTTTTTTATGTTTTTTTGAATAACAGAAAAAAATATTCAGTTTAAACAGGAAAAAAATCTTCAGAAAATCAGAATTAAAAAAAAAAAAAAACTCAAGAAAACAAAGCTCCCCCAAAAAATAGAAAAACTGATTTATTTATTTGTTTTCAAGCGAATGCAATACGCTTCTGTAAGAAATCTATCACCATTTGACTGGATTTGATTGCTAAAGCATGACTCCTTCTTGTGACTGTCTCCACATCAACTTAGATAATTCAGAAGCCCCCAAATTGCATAACTGCAGGAATCTCTACCTTACCAGTTTAATGTGAAACGTACCCATCCTTATTCAGTTGTACCAAAGAGCCTCACACATTACATTACATACTTAAAGATTCTTCCACGCACAAAAATGTGCTGTAACATTTTGTAGAAGAGCTTTTCCCTGTCAGTCTGATGCTACTGAGCTGGTCAACCCCCAAGAGTCACAGCACAGTTACATCGCTCGGATTTAAAAGCCAGAGGCAGCATTTTGTTTCTGCCCCACTGATTCTTTCTATAACCTTACCAGGTTTTATCAGCCCTGCACAGACAAAACTGGCTGGGTACGGCACCTGCTGGCACTGATGAGAGGAAAGAACAGTGAAAAAAGATTGTGAAGAAAAAAATGGTGAGGCTCACCAATAAACACGAATCATGTTCATGTTGGGGCTACATTTCTAGTGGGGACATCTCATTGACATAATGCATTTCCTAGCCCCTTACCCTAACCTTAACCATCATAACTGATTGCCTAATCCTACCCTAATCCCAACCATAACAAAATTCAAACCTAAACTCGAAAACCAAGTCTTGACCATTAAAAAGAGGTCTGGACTAATAGGGACCACCAAAATATCCACACAAATGGGCCCCATGATGTGATATAAGGGCAGAAAAAAAAATCCAGTAGTTGTCAAGAAGACCCAGATGCCAATTTTGTCATCAAAAGGTCACAAGGATGACACCACAGCAGCGTTTTCATTTTGAGTAATTTAAAAAAAGTTTTTTCAGAAGTCTGTATCAAACTAATCAGTACCGAAGATGACTCTCAGTTTGGAAAAGGTCGGTGACCCCTGCTTTAGCTGTACATACCAATGAAGCAAACAGAAAATTAACGATGCATTCCATGACGCAGACTTGAGAGAGACTAGCAAGACTTAATTTTAGCAATGTTTTATTTTACTACTTCTCATAATAATTTTACGACAGCAAATAATGTTAAATATTCTTTAGTGACCATAATAGTAATAAAAGTTATGATAGCTAAAGTGTGAGCCTGAAACTAACCCCCATGAGTCTCCAGGATGAGATAAATAGGTGGGTTGCATCAGGAAAGACTCAGGGGTATATTCACTAAGAATGCGCTGCGTCCGGTAATAGCGCGAAATATTGCACCACATTACTGCACCCGCAGTCTGCGCCCAGTTACCCACCGATTCACTAAGGATATTGCTCTAATCATATACCGGTGCAAACACGCCCACAAAACTGACAACTGCAAATTTGCACCTGATTTACCACACATGGAAATGGATTTGCGCCAAGAACATGGTTGTTATAGTAACAGTTGCGAGAAAGATGACATTATCAGAAAACGAGGTTGGACCGAGAGTAAACGTTTAGAGCGCCATTAAGCAGAGAGGATGACAACGACGTCATTCATTCATAAAGTACAAATTATTGGTGCGATCGTTTTTTAAAAATATATTTTCAGAGGTTGCCGTGGGCGTACAGTATGCATCTGGCACATAAAAATGATGGTAAAATGCCTAGCCGCCATTGCCAATCAGCCCGGGTTACATTATGTGTCCTAAACCAACATAGAGAAATGTCCCCTCCCCCCCCCTCTCTCTCTCCTCTCTCGTGAACAGACAGAGAGCGATGTGCACCGTGCCATGCACTGCTGTCATGATCCCGGGATCGAGGTTTATACATGCTTTCCAAAAACGTTATTTGCGTCACACAAACTCTTTTAAGATTCTTCTATTTGTTTTGAAATCTCTCAATGGTCTTGCCCCACCTTATCTCGCCGAGCTCTTGCACCCCTACACACCTGCCCGGTGCCTCAGATCAGACTCAATTGGAGGTACTGAAGGCTAAGCGGAGGCTTAGAGGAGATGGAGCCTTTGCTGTTGCTGGTCCCTCCCTTTGGAACGACCTACCACTAAATATTAGGCAGTCCCCCTCGTTATCCCCTTTTTAAAAGACATCTTAAAACAAATCTGTATTCTTTGGCTTTTGTGGTGTGGATGAGTTTGATGTTTAGTTTAGTCTACTTATTTATGTATTTATTTACCTCTTTATTCACTACTTCTTATTTGTTCACTGATGTATAATATATTTACTTGTAAAAAACAAAAAAAACCTGTATTCGCACTTCAAAATGTTTGCTTTGTTCTTGTTTATTGCAAAACTGATGTTTATGTACAGCACTTTGCATACAGCAACGCCTGTTCTTAAAGCGCTTTATAAATAAAGTTGAGTTGAGTTGAGTATTTGCGCTGGCGTTAGTGAATTAGACTCTGCATATCAACGAGACTCATATGCATTGGCGTAGGCATATTTTGCGTCAAATGTATGCAAATTACCTAATTTACATACGCGCAAATAACACCGGCGCACCGTGACGCAATCTGGTTGCCAGCGCACTTAGTGACGGATTTCCCCATCTGCGCGTGTTTAGTGAATTAGGCGCTCCCGGATTGCTCTATTTTTTACCGGTTAGCGCCGTGCAAAGGAGACGCAAACCTTCAGTGAAAAAGTCCCTCAGACTTTTTCTTTAATAGTCAGCAACCCTTTTTTCACATTGCTCCATCTTCATCCAGGTACTGCATACCAAAGAGTTTAGTCTTCATATCTGCAGCCAAGACCGTGCAGCTCTGCCAAGGCAGCAACATTCCGAACGAATGAATAAATCACCTTTTTAAGGATAACGATTAGATCGGCCGAATTGTTCAGAGCAGTCTGCTATCTCCAAAAAGGCAGTTCGACATAGGGATGTATACTCTTCTTGAAAAATAACCTTCCAGCGCTGAAGGATAAGCACCTCTGTCACACATCTGGTTTGCTTCGGTGGGAGTTGAACGCTCTGATGCTGGGCAGATTTAAGTGAAGATGTGATAGGGCCAGACAGGAAGTACAGAGAGATACGTTTGCCAGTCAATGTCATCTATGTTTAGCAGCACCGCATTATCAAGTGCAGTGAGATCTTCGGGCGCACAGGAGACTGTGCGTTGGATTCAGATCAGAATGGACAAACTGTGATCTCTGATGAGTGTGAGCAGGGTAATAGAATGTGCATTTTAAACAGAGAAGAACAGTTGAGAGGTTTTAGAATCAGGACTAATTTCTGTTATTCTAACTAATTAATCACACAATTTTCCATAATTAATCGCAATTAATCATGATTAATCACATCTTCTGCTCCTGCTTTTTTCTTCAAAGCTTGTTAGAAATATTTACTTGAGTAAAATTTTGGAAGTAATGTAAAATAACCAAATAGAAAGTATATTTAGCATCAATTGCGAGGCCCCGTGGAGGTTAACATGAGCAAGGAATTCTTCTCTGAGATGATACACCAAAGGCGTACAAATAATATGCTATTTGACTTTGGCTTTGCAAAGTGCGCAATTACTTTAGAGTTCTCCAACAAGCATTTACCAAGTAAATCAGAAAGTAAAACTCGTCCATGGTTATTCATCTTCCCTACAGTGACTCCTTCAAGTTTGGCTGCAGCTGGAGTTAACGGAGTTATTTAATGAATTTAAATTAATCTCCAGAGTTAACGCTATAATTTTGACAGTCCTAATTACATTATAACATTATACATATATACAAAACCCTATGACCATAAAAAACATAACTGGATTTTGGTAAATATAAAATGATACAGTTGACCTAAATTCTGCATCATTTTCCACGGGTTTGGGTTTGAATATCAAAGACTTCATTTGTGGAGTTCGCATTAACTTCCCTCACTTCCTCCAACATTCCCAAAACGTGCATGCTAGTAGGTTGCACACAAGCTAAACTGTTGAGCAGCGTACGGGCCTGTTGGCCAGTAATTTTGCTGTGATTCAAAATTTGAATCACTGTTGCAACATTTCAAATGAAACAGCCGAGAATTCTCATAATTACGTTTCCAGGTACTAAACCCGCTGGGTCTCAATGACCCAGTGACCTCCAGCCTGTGGCCGACCTGCATCCCGCTGGGTCTGAAATATCGCATGATATTGATAAATGCATCTGTACCTTGGCGAAATTCACAGGTACGATCGTGGATGGAACGATCCATCATTGCCAACAGCCACTCAAAACATCCACACACTCATTTATTCTTGCCCGTTTCCTCCCTTTGTGGCAATCCGCTTCTACCTTGACAGAGTGCCATCATTTTGTGGTTCGATCAATAATATAATACAGTAGAAGCCACAAAACATACAGTAATACAACCCTTTGCCCTTTGCGTTTGTAATGCACAGACTTTTGCAGAGGCAGATTCTCAAAGAAACGTAATTAACTATATAAATCATTGCACTATGTACTTTGTATATAGAGCTGAAATGACATGTCAGTGTGACTAGTATGTTCCTGTCTACTGTAAACAAAAAAAATATAAGATATAAAATGTGTAGAAAAAGATTTTGTGGATACAAAATACTAATTTGTGGCCATGAAGTACTTGTAACTGTGGCGCCTCACGGTACAGTTGGCTAAGCCTTTTCATTTCACTTCATTTCATTTCATATTGAGTTTTTTCAGAAAGGGAAAGGTTGTCTGCAGCAATAACACCAACAATGTGTTGGATGCCAAAGAGGACTCACCTCCCTCTTTTCCTCTGAGTTTTTCCATCACTCTCTGTCTGTTTTACTGTCCTTGCCCTCACTTGGACAGCTATTAGCGCTGACTGTCTGCTCTCTGGCTCTTTCAGCTGTCCACTCATCTTTTATTTACCCCCATTTTCTCCTGTATATATAGAGCTTAAAGGTTTGTGGTTGGGCTTAAAAGTCCCGCAGAACGAGGCAGTACTCCAATACTTATTCTCAAATGTATTCATATTTCAGAATATATACAGTCAAAAGTTCATTTTAGTTGTGGAGTGCTGTCTTTACATTTGATTTGTGTATTCATTTATTTATTTATTTTTTACTGCATATGAGGAACATTATGACAAAGAAAAAAAGATGCCTTGCGAGCTGCTCGTTGTAGTTATTTTCTGCTACTGTTTGAGAAATTCCTTGCAGGCACTTTATTTCAATATCAAGTGTTTCAATAATCAATAATTCATGTTTAGCAGCAGCTGTGGCCAAGTGGCTAAGATCGCCTGCCGCCGTGGCGACCTCGGTTCAACAAGCGATCGGCAGAAGAATGTGGGCCCAGGGCTCAGCTTGTGAACGTCACATGACCAAACGTAGAATACAGGTGAACAGTGACTGATTGTTGCCTGAGCCCTTAGACACGGTGATGTCTTCAGTTAACAGTTTGTTGAAAAATGTCTGCCCACTGAAATGGATAAAAACTGTGGGTTTGCTGTTTAATTCAAAGAAAATTTTGGACTTTACTGTCTCTTGAATGGCGGCCAAGAGATCATTTGTAGGCATACTCATTAAATGACTATTTATCCTATGTTTGGACTTTCTTACCAATTTGTATTCGGTTAAGTTTTAAACCTTAAACATTTCTTGACAATAATATATGTGACCTCACTAGTCTAAGCATGACATTCTGATTAATATTACATTTGTGGAATATGAGTTTTGAAGCAAAAACAGCTGTTGGGATCCATGTCGGGGGTGGCCATTTTGCTATTTGTTGTCAACTGAAGATGACCAATGACCAATCACAGCTCACCTGTTTTCTGAAGCTGAGGTGTGATTGGTTCTTGCCTGAGACCTGAGCAACTGTGATGTCATTTTCACTCGACAGCAAGCGGCAAAATGGCCGTCTTCTGATATGGATAAAAACTGCTGGATTTTGCTGCTTAGCTCATATTCCATCAACGCAATATATAGAATAT
Organism: Festucalex cinctus; assembly: GCF_051991245.1. Lineage (NCBI taxonomy): Eukaryota > Metazoa > Chordata > Actinopteri > Syngnathiformes > Syngnathidae > Festucalex > Festucalex cinctus. Next base: position 18,806,203 of record NC_135417.1, read on the forward strand.
AAAGAATACAGTATTTAGACTAGCGTAGCTTGGGGGGCGCTGACTTCCTCTTCAACCTCCTGATATATTTGTTTTGTATTTGTGACAGGGGTCATGTTTTGTTGTATTCAGCTTTCAATTTATGTCAAAATGGAAACAATTATTATGTCATATTTTTGTTTTTTTGAATGAAAAGACATTTCGTTTTCAATATTACATTGTCGCATGTGGCCTTACTGATCTCAATAACTGGATTCATTGAAAAAAATAATTTGTTTAATAAGATTTGAATACACCTGTCTTAATGTAATATGGAAGAAAAAATACTATGACAAAAAAAAAATCCGTTAATGTAACTTTCTTTCATATGTGCATGGTAACAACACTCTTTATTTAACCAGTAGTAGCAGTTGTAAACGAGGAATTTGTTTACAGTAGTTGAAGCCGCTTTAGCCAAGCCACATAACAAAATATTCATGAAGGACAATAGTACAAAAGTAAGTGAGTCACAAGCAATAAAAAGTGTCAAATAGTGAGGTAATGCTGAAACACCAACAAATGTGCAAATCGGGCAGTCATGAAGCAATATGACGTGATCGGTGGTGTGGTAATACTGATCAACAAAAATTATGCAAATGATGCAGAGAAACGACCAATGCAGGAGTAATGGCACTACACAAAAGTGCAAAATTGGCAAAGTGTCACTATAAAATTATGAGTGAACAGTTTAAGAGGTTAAGGACAAGGGGAAAGAAGCTATTAGAATGTCTGCTGCTTTTAGTATGCATTGTTCAGTACATTACAGATGGAAGGAGCCGGGAAAGGTGGTGTCAGGGTCAGGCTAAGTCCAAGAGAATTTTGCCTGCACTTATCTTAGTACTCGCAGCTTGCAAGTCCTTAATAGGGGGTAGGGCGGCACCGATGATAAAGATATGTCACGTCTGGTGCACGGGGGGCAGGGTCAAGTTTTCTTTTAGTACAAACTCAGTAACACACTACTTTTTGTTTTCAAGCACATATTGAAAGTTGACCCAGAAGGCGTCAACACGTATAAAGATGATCAAACTTACCTTTGAATTCTTGAAGGTTTTTTTTTTCCTCCCAACCATGTTACAGGGAATTGTGTATTTGAGTGGGTATTTTTGTTGCCAGTTGCCACACAGTTTCTGAACATACAGACACTAGTTTTGTAGTCTCACTGGCAAATGATGGAGAAATGAGCCTAGCCATTCTCAACTAAATGTTCCACTCAAGAGCTGAAAATCTTTAACGTCTTCAGTAGTGTACATGATTTGACGTTATACAGTTCAGAAAAAAAAAACACTTCATCACAGGGTTTACATTCCAGATTACCACCACAGTAAGTGAAATCTACGATATAGTATTTACACCTATTTCAATACTCATTAGGCAGGTTTTATGGCACTTAATTTTAAAGGCCTTTAAACACACTTTGAAAATAATACACATTTAAAAACTGAGAGAGAGGAAGTGCAATGGAGCCCTCTGCGTTTAAAATAAACACATTTTTCCAAACTAACAAACTTTACTTATCGTCTCACGATTTTCATTGATAATTATGCACATAGAGTATAAAATGAATTCTAAACAGACATTAAGACAGGCAGCGCCTACTGTGAGGAAGATCCACTGCTGTTCTGACTAGATTGACGCAGAGCTACAAGACTGTTTTAATGATGTGGCCTGATCTCCTTTGGCAACGCTTCAGATAAAATTCACAATTATGCAGACACAGTAATGTCTTTTGTATAGAAGTTTGTTGAGGACATTTCCCCCCCCCAAAAAACAAAAACTAGAGTTGTTCCAAACAATAAACCATGGAGCAACATTAAGTACAGTAAGAGCTGCTCTCATTGCTCGGGACAGGGCCTTTATTTCTGGAAATAAGGTGTTGGGGGGTGTCACACTACAATCTCCACAAGGCAATTAAATCAACGAAGCAAGAATACAAGGAGAAGATTGAAAACCAACTTAGTGGGAATGACATACACAGCGTATGGCAGGAAATTCACATCAGATCTGACTATAAGGTCAGACCTAGTTGTGGAGCTAGTATGTCGGCATCCCTGACAGACAAGCTCAATCATTTTTTTTGCCCGGTTTGAGTCCACCAACACTAATCCCTCAGAACAAACACACATCTCCACCCTTATCACAGAGTAAAAATAAAATATGAAATATGATGCCTGCCACAATGGACCATCATCGGTCTGGCAATCAAGGTAACAAATCTGCAGAAGACTCCACTCCTGCACTACTCCTTAACACCCTTAATCATACGGAAAAGAACTAATATGCCATACTTCTTTTTGTGGACTACAATTCAGAATGTAATGCAATAATCACTTCCAAACTCACTGTAAAAAAAAAAAAAAGAAATAAAAAAAAAAATAAAAAAGTAAGATTTACTTGGAAAAAAAAATCTAGTCATTTTTTTTGCACTCAGAAATTCAAAGTACATTTCACAAGGAGAGCTTTGAGTACATTTTGCCAGTTTTTAATTTAAAAGGTTACTCAAGCGTTGAGGACAGAACTCATGACCTTCAGGTTGGTAGACAGCCACTCTACCACCTGAGCCATGCCACTCTTGCTATTTGCCACTATACTACATTGCTGGTGTGTCCAAAATTAGACCAAAAATTGGTCTTCTAGAGGTACAAGAATTCCACCTGACACCATCAATGCAGGTCTGTCTGCAGGAGTGGCATGGCTCAGGTGGTAGAGTAGCTGTCTACCAACCTGAAGGTTGTGTTAACCGTCTGCAGGGTTCCATCATCTCTGCTCATCTGATACTGAACATTGTATCTCCTCAAGGGTGCGTCCATGGCCCCCTACTGTATTCCATAGCCTCAATTGTGTCTATACAACTCAAACCTAGTTGTCACGTTTGTTTCAAAACTGATGGGTACAAGGCGGCATACCGGAGGGAGGTGGACAACCTGGCAACTTCATTTTTCATATCAGTGAGTGCAGCAAAGCCGCAGTATTATATTAATTAGTCTTGATACTTGAAATCAGAAAAACAATGTGCTTTTCGTTGTGATATGTAATTGGCCTCACGAGTTATTAAATAATAATTACATTGTGACACCCTGCAAATTAGATGAATGTCTTTTTTTAATTCTCAAGCAGAAGCAAAAACAAGCCTTTGTTTAAAATTGGGAGAGCATCTGCCTGAATAAATGCATTTTTGGTAAGACACCTGAACCACTGACCGGTCATTAGATTTGACTGACACTCACATTCACAGCCACAGCCTGCTAATGAGCTAAACGGAGAGAATCGGAAAAGTAGAAGACACTCTGGACTGACAGTTCGCCCCCATACCTCATCACTGACCAGACACACATGCAAGCACACGTCCACACGCACTTACACACGCAAACGCAAACACGAAATTGATCACCCTCAATCTAAATATACTATTTTTCCACATAGTGCTGTCACACACACCAAAATGTAATACATCAGTTGATTGAAACCACACTTTTAAAACATCTGATACTGTTCTATTTTGAAATGTGGAATTAAGACCACAATACTATTTAAAAGAAAAACATCTCCAATAGATCTGTTTTAAAACGTGACCTGAGCAAATCTGCATAGCAATTAAATTCCATTTCTAATACTTAAATCAAAACAAATACGCAACAACAGACTATTTAATCCACTCTTATCACACCAGTCGTTACTTTGGATGAGCATGCATTAATTATAAGATACACTTCGGAAAATGTTACACTCCAGGAGCATTCTGCAATTTTTTTCTATGCCTTTGAGTGACACCAGAAGTGTAATAAGAGCCTAGTGAGATCTACTTTTGTACTCCATAACAATAATAATAATAATAATAATAATAATAATGATGATGATGATGATGATGAAATAAGTTACTGCAAAAGCTTAAATGTAAAGACTTATAAAGTAACTCCCTTCACCACTTATCTTGTACCAATTAGCAAGTATTAACGCTGTCTTGCTTGTTGTCGAATTCTAATAGCTGACTGATCTGAAAAGTGCATCATCACTGCCAAATGTTACTGGGAGAGGCATGAAGATCAAATTGCAGCAAATGCGTGTCATCGAGTACTTAAAAGGATGAAACAAAATCATGGTAAAAAAACAAATGACATAGAATCAAAAGATGTGTGTTGGAAAGTCCAAAATACTATTTTTATTATCTCATTCAAGACGTGTTGGTAATTCATCAGTTTAAAAAGTATCGTGGGAAAAATAATACAATGAAACATTTTATTAAAAAGAGAAAACCCACTATTAGCTTTCCATGGAAAAATTTAACAGCAGGCGATTAATTGGGTCTTGTGCAATATTAATGAAGTATTCTGCAACCATGGAATAAATTATTTTTATGATTATTGCGGAGGGTGTAGTAGCTTCTCTGTGTAAAGTGAAAATTTTACTTTAAATTCCGCTAATCCCTAAACTCAAAACTTTTCCCAGCTAGTATGAATGAGAGGCCACGTACACGCTGGACCCGCACCAGTCAATCCTGGGTCTGACAAATAGAGACAAATAGCCATTCATCACCTTTTTATTTAGAAAGGCCTATGATATTCGATTTTATTTTATTTCCTATTTTCTTTTTATGTTATTTTATTTTCTGTAACACTTTGAGATCATGCTGATGAAAACTGCATTACAAATTGAATTCATTATTATTATTCAGTTACATTCACATTTGGGCTGCACGACATTGGAAAAACATGCAAAATAGTTGCTGAATATAGAATATAGCGACATTGATATTATTGCGATATTTAACATGTATTGAAAGAAATGACATTTTTATTATCTAATGAAAGAATTCTATTTTTTTACATGCGCCAAAATAATCAAACTCAATGTATTCTCAATTGTAATTACCTCTCGATAATGTTCAACTATTGGATGGCAATGCACATTTTAATTATTAAGTACACTGTGTTCCAACTACGTTTTGCATTTGCATTATTAGGGTTGGAATACCCATGTAACTAGGGGCGTGGAAAACAAATAAAAAGAGAGGGTGAAGAGGAGATTTTTTTCAGAGAGTGCAGTAGTGAATTATACCAGTCAGTTCCTCTCCTCGCGAGCTTTGAACTGAGTGTCTTCTCTCCTTTTTTGTCATGTTTAATAAATGTCAAACAGGTAAACCTGACAGTTTGACTGGTCAAATTCAGATAAAAGCATAAAATTCCATATGAAACTTATAGCATGGTAGGCCAATATTGCGATATCAATATTTTTTCGATATATTGTACAGCCCTAATTCACACCTATGGGCAATGACTCCAATTAATTTGACATACACATTTTTGAACTGTAAGAGGAAGCTCAACATAGACCGGGTAAGTGTGAACTCTAATATTTACTTTTAAGTCCTCTTAGCTCTTCGGCTTCACCCAAATCATTTGCTAAACCCAAAATTAATGTTATCATTCAAGGGTTACAATAAGACTGGAATGAACATTAGTCTTGTTACAGTGGACTCAAGCAACAAAAGCAATTAGTTTCTTCAATATGAATCCCTCCCACATTTTATGGTCATTGAACAGAAGGCACACAGGCTCACAAAAAAAAACAGGCCTAGTCCATCCATGTATCAAATTATTGGACAAAGCCAAGAAGTGGCATGACAATTTTGAACTTTTTGATCAATTAAACATGAACCAAAATCATCCATCTTTCACAAGTGCATTCTGGGAAAGATCCAATACAAACTGTTTGGAAAAAAGAGCAGCACTTTCTGTCTGTCACCTCCATTGAGGGTGTATTCACATACATGGATTTTAATTATATTTCATGGATTATTTGAGGCCATGACTGTTTAAAGTGTAAATGTATTTCCATTTATTCACTTAAAATAACATCCATATCCAAATATGAGTGTAATAGCATCTTCTCATTCTTGCTGGGAAATCAGAAAAAAACAATCCTTAGCAGTTGCAAGCTTAGCTTCAGTTTAATCCTGCACATCACCAACTGACAGATCTTAATTTATTTCTCCCACTGCAATATAAACAGCCCAGATGATCATTTAGCTGTAATAGATTTTTTGGCACCCCTCATCTAGTAAATCATTACAAACAGCAGGTCTGCCTGTCAGCTTTCAGACAAACTCAATATAAGCCCATTCTGGAACTAAAAGAAGGGAAGTGGCTTCAACCTACACCTTCAACCCCCAATAAAGCAGAAAAACTCATACGGACTAGCAGGTGGCCAATGCCACAGAGATGACACACAGCAACAGCAAAAGTTTTCTCATCAGTCGAGACATGTGGGCGACTAATGCCAGAGGATTGTGGCAGTAACAGACAGAGGGGCTGAAACAGTGCAGAAATGAGATGATGAGGCTGAAGTGGCCAACAGTAGGGGGGAACATTAAATAGACACAGATTGGGAGGCAGGTAAGTTTTCTGGGCTTGTATGACTTGTGTTCACATTTGAAGTGAACAGAATGAGTGTGTTGTTTTGCCACGGGAATCAACTGTGTGGAAGTAGACTTTAAATTGCAGTCCTAGGTATCATGACTTATCACATATCTATATATTGTGAAAAGGGAAGTATAGGTAGTCTGAGTATTTTTCCATTTTCCAATAGTAAGAAAAAACAACAACTAAAAAGTGGTGAGGTATAGTCACATATAGCTTGTGAATTGAGTCAAATTGTGGCGTAACGTAAACATGTTACATTTCCCTTCATCTGGTGATTAGCATGGATCTTAGATGTAGGTGGCTAAACACATGCCTAATTAAAACTAAACTGCAGAAATGGTAAACAACCTGGCCTCTTTAACAGATGTTCTGCTCTTATTGTTGTGACATTACAATATTGTGGCAGTTTTAATGTCACGATATTGCCGTTATCGTGACATCGTGAGCATATCATGCTCAGCTTATAATGTATCACTCAAATAAATGAAAAATAGAGTTTGAAAGCAGATTAAATTTGTTAAAAATGCAGGTTCGAGATAAGATTTTAACAAAAATTAATACATTTAAAAAGCTGCTTGGGTTACTGCACCTACAGTAGTGGCACATATTAGCTTTTCATACCACGAAAAATAAAGGTTGTGTATTTGGTTGTGTACTTGTATTTTTTTACATGCTAACTCCGACTTACATGGATGATTTTTTTTGTAGTAGGTTGTGCATAGGGTTGCCAACCGTCCGGTATTAGCCGTGACGCCCCGTATTTTGGTCTAAATTGTTATGTCCCGTACGGGACCTCAAAAGTCCCGTAAAATAATTTTCAATTCTTACACGAAATGCAGCAAACGGTGTGCTGCAGCCCTCCCGCACGGATAAACCTATTTTCTGTTTTTGCCGGATGCCGCATCCGGCGGCCTCCGGCAAATGACAAGCTCGCACAAAACGCATCGAGCGGGACAGGAAGACCGACACAGTTTCAAAATAAGTTTCCGGTTACCTTTCAGAATAAAACACTCACCAGCTCCTATTTCGCAATCATATCAACAAAACGTCACAATGCTTAACGCTTAATTCACTGTTTAAATACCGGAACATGGACGAGGAGAGATTTACAATCAAGGTGGAAAGCAACAAAATTATATGACACGTCACATCCTTTTTATTAAGGACAACTTCAAAAGGAATGCTGCATTGAACGTCATAGCAGAAGCTATGGGAGTGGACGGTGAGTTCAAACAAAGAAAGTCCACCTCTCTTTCTGCTTCTCTGTTAAGCACAGACTTTCTGTGTGTTTGTGTTTTTAATGCCACATTATCACGCGCGATCACGCGAGACGCGGCAGGAAGTTGTCAGCGACGGAGCTGCCGGACCGCAGCTGTGCGCAGCCAGTGTGAGTTGGCCAAAACATTGACGTGACGGGAGCACGCAGTCAAGACGCAACGGAGCGGAGACACAACGCACACGCAACCGGTGTAATCCCGGGGTTACACTAAATGCAGCGAACGGCATCTTAGCCATTTTTGGACCACGGGTGCGCCCATAGTTGACAAGTGACAAGGAAGTTGCTCGTAGCCAATGAAATGAGTCGCTGGGTGTGACGTTATAAGTGGAGATCTTGCAAGGTAGAGAGGCAAGTAATAAAAAATAAAAAAATAAAAAATTAAAAAAAATTAAAAAAAGAGACAGCGAGAGAGAGAGAGAGAGACACTTCCTGGTTTCGACACAGCTTCAAACACTCACTCATACACTCACTCTAAACGCCGATCTCCCTTCAATGCCGGTTGGCGTGGGTTCACTTCTTCGCCTGGGAGACCATGTGTGTGGCTTACAAGATGTAAGCTTGTGTGTGATTAAAAAAAAGAAAAAACAAGAAAAAAAAAACCTAAACGCCAATCTTAATACGTCAGCTGCAAATAGGGCGGGAGCGATACAAGATGTATTCTCGTACTATTTATGAACAAATACTGCGAGAAGGACAGAAGACAGCCAGAAGCAGCAAAAAGTCTCCATGGAAAAAGTAAATTTGGTGAGTCACGCTCCTCTTTTGCAATTTATTTATTTATTTTGCACCTGTTTTTTTAAGGAAAGAGACAAATTGTGGTTTCTTTGAGGTTTAGTTACATAATGGTTACATAATGATGGCCTGCAGTAAGGATTAAAGGGAATGTACAAACTTTGTGCATTTCAAATCTAATCAGAATATACACTGATTTCACACATCATGCTCACACCACCATGCACCTGTCCCTTATTTCGGGATGAGAAAGTTGGCAACCCTAGTTGTGCATAAACCCGATTGTTTGTCACTTTCTTCTGACCAGGTGGCCATGTTGTCCTTATGTAGGTGATGAAATATAAATAAAGTGCAAAATAGCAAAACCTTTGTGTTTCTTATTCCTTGCTGTTTGCTTTGCTTTTGTCGCTTGTGTGTCTTGAGCACTAATTAGCTAGCTAACAGCCACTCAGAGTAATCACTGATTTTTTTATTATTTTTTTTCTTCACACACCTGGCCGATGCCACTCACAGGTGCTCAACTTATTTGACGGCCGACATTGGCTTTGTGTGTTCACAGGTGTAGGAGTAGGAGAGCAAGGCTAACACAGGATAGCTTCAGCATTGTGTTGTTAAATTTGTTCAGAAACATTGAAACGCAACTCCTCAGTCTTCGTTAGCTTTTTGTGCTTGTGAACTATGTTTGCTCAACTCCTGTGAGATCGTCCCTGGTCTCAACATTTGTGGCAGTACAGTATATGTTACATAAAATGAAAACAGCTAAGTTGCTGCGTGTTGTTGACTTGAATGTTTCAATAATGTGGTCGCTCATCCTTTTTTCGTGGTCTGAAAAAAGTACTGTACTGAAATAATACCAATGACATCATCGACTTTCATCACATTACATCAACTTAAAAGAATCTGAAGTACTGCAAACCCCTATTATTCTAGTGAAAACATCTCGATTTTCACATAGCAGAACGCATGAGAAGGGGACTCGCATTTCTCACGGGCGGAAGCCAGCTTCGGCACATTTCATGCAAGCTTATCTTTGCAGTTTTCTGGACACAGACACAACATTCCTGTTTGTAAGAAACACCGTAATAGAACTGGTTGCAGTTAATGCGTTTATCATTTCTACAACCGAATCCCCTGAAGCATGAAAAGTAAAGCAGTAATGGGTAATAGGAGGGAGATAAAGGTGAGAGACAGAGCGAGAAAGACAAAAGAGCGAGAGAGGGAGCAGAGAGAACAAAACTATGGTGCATTGCAGCACAGCTAACAAATATGACTTCTTTGTAAGGCTGAACACTGTTTACGAGGACGGTGCCATCTCAGACTTACACACAGGTCTTTTCCTCAGAGGCTTATCATATATGACCTTGATGAGGGAGAAGGACACTTGGCCAGACCCATTATGACCTCGTTATCAGCTTGTAGTACTGCTGTGTGTATTAATGTATTTTACCTTAACCTATGAATATACTGTACGTATCAGTCCAAGAGCAAAGAAGGATGGGGAGAGGTATTTGTCCTTCATGGGTTATTTGTGGCTCTAAGCACGAGACTGCAGTGATAAAATGTGTTTCACCTCATCAGCGAACATTCTTGGCAGTGGACACAACAATGCCATTCATTCAGTACACTTCAGTAAAGTTACATAGCACAGAGAGAAAAAGGAATACACTTGCAGTTTGGTGAGTCATAAACAAAGGATTTTACACGGCAACTAACGGTGGGACAGCAGAATGACTAATGGATGCTGACGTGGAAGTCTGTAGTTAGTCATTATAATGCTGTATTGGTTGTAGGACTGGGGGGGGCTACACTTCTGTTCCAAACTAGTCATACAGCCAGCCAGCAGACAGGAATATAGTCAGTCAGTCATCAGGTTATTGCTGTCAGTCAAAGTTGCTGCAGCAGTGTTGCGCAGTGTTTCTCTCTCACTCCCTCATTTTCACTCTTTGACATCCTTTCCACCTCCGTGTACATCACCTCTATTTAAGTTTCCTGCATTTGACTTCGCTCTTGCATGCCCAGATGACCTCTATTCCCATCCATCCATCCATCCATCCATTTTCTTGACCGCTTATTCCTCACAAGGGTCGCAGGGGGTGCTGGCGCCTATCTCAGCTGGCTCTGGGCAGTAGGCGGGGGACACCCTGGACTGGTTGCCAGCCAATCGCAGGGCACACAGAGACGGACAACCATCCACACTCACAAGCATACCTAGGGACAATTCAGAGCGCCCAATTAATCTGCCATGCATGTGCCTATTGCCGTAGCTGGTGAGCCCAAATTGAAAAATGTGTAATTCAGGCACAGCACGCTGATGACATCATCACATCCAAGAAGAGATAGTGGCAGAGTAATTTTAGAGTGACAACACCGAAAGATTTTGGCAGGGTTGTACTGTGGAGCCTATTGATTTTAGATATTGGTACATAAATATTAAGCTAATAATACTGATGATTAATTCATTATTTTATTATTTATTGAATTTTTGTCGTTGTTGATATTTGTTTTTCATTTTCAAACATCCTCGGCAAGCCACCCTGATTAGACACATAAGACAACCAGTTGGCAGGGTCAGTCTTTTGTGTTGAAGGGGTGAGGAGCAAAACAGTTTATCAACTGGGGGGGGGGGGTTAATCTGCTTGTTTGAAGTCTACCACTGAGAAATTTGTCAAGTCGATAAAATCAAATGATAAACTTTTTCTTGAACCCGAAAAGATGTCCATGGGTACTAATTATTTAATGAGTCATGAACCTCCTACTCAGAAAACTATTTACTAGAGTAGAGAAAATAATGCAGCATCCCAGTGCCCCAAGCTCTAAGACACAAAACAAATGCTGTACAATGATGTGGTTAAAAAGGCACAGCAATGGAAGTAGATGCCTACTACTTTGGATGTACCAGGTTTGTTGAAAGCACAGCCACACATGCATCACTTGTAACATTTCTCCTCTTCCTGAATGACAAAACCATATTACTGAGCTGCAGCTTATTTTATGTCCAAACCAGCAGAAAACATCAACAGGCTACTTCCAGTTTGGTCGCAAAGCAACCAGCACCATATATGGGCATCCCTGCGCCATCCTGCACCTTACCACAAAGCCAAGTGCAGTTTGTAAGAGTTGTAACTCATTTGGGGGAGTATTGTGATGGTGCAGAGCCTTTTCACACCATTGCAGACTACAGCCACCTTAAATACGTTGTTAAATAAAATAGATTATGCTTTGATGTGAATGCATACACATCTGCTGTCAATGTTTCGGTTTTGGGAGGTTGGGTTTTGGTTTAGTTTTGGGTGTTTATTTTGTCTTTTTGTCCGGTTTTGTCTCCCCTAGTCTCGTCATAGTTAACCTCGTCCACCTGTGTGTGTTGAGGTGCGCGAAGCTGAATTTATAGCGTCTACGTCAAGTTTTTCTACATCTGGTCAAGTTTCTCTACGTCTGGTCAAGTTCCTCTACGTCTGGTCAAGTGGTCTCTTGTCCACGCCAAGTGTTCTCTCAAGTATTTTCTCGTCCACGTCTACTCAAATCTCCACGTCTCCTCAAGTCTCCACATCTCCTCAAGTCTCCACATCTACTCGTCTCCGCGTTTACTTAAGTCTCCACGTCTGCTCAAGTCTGTCCACGTCTGCTCAAGTCTGTCCACGTCTACTCAAGTCTGTCCACGTCAATCCATGTCTCCATGTCAACTCAAGTCTCTACATTCGGCTAAGTCATGCCATGCCAAGTCCATCCACGTCATGCCACGTCTGTCCACATCATGCCCCATTTGTCCACGTTCAGTCCAGTCATGGAAAACAGTCCTCTCACGTTCCGTCCCATCTTAATTCACTTACCTTACATTTTTCATGGCAATAAAGTTCTTAACATTCTTCTTCCTGCCTTTCTCCCTGCCTGGTTTCTCAGCCTTTGGGTCCATCCATACTCCACGCACCGTAACAAAAACTTTCCTTCTGAGATCCTGCTGATTTTTTTTTAATGTTTCGGAAGAGGTTTCTAAACGTGGATGGATTTTATTCAGCTAATGAAGGTACTGTAAGGCAATAAAGTAAATTGCCTTTCAAGAAAGGGGCCTTATTCACATTTTGAGTTAATAGTTTTATGAAAAAAAACATCAATCTGCATTGTTTATTAAAAACTAAAAATCAGGAAAATGTTAATTGATATAATATTAAAATAAAATGTACTTCTCATGTGTGAAAATCATTTAGACGCTAGCTAATCTATTTTAGAGTCGAAATAAAATTAATTGTATAATACTGGACCAGTATGGACGTGATGCATTGGTCGACATTTTTGAACTGATGAAAAAAAGACATGCTTGACTGAACTCCCAATTTTCCACCTTATCCCACTATCTCCTCATCCTACTCTTCAAAACCACATACGGTATTACTTTCATCTTCCCTGTGCCGCTCACTCTCATTCTTCACCCTCATTTATTCTCAGAAACTCCTCATTGACAATTTTCCCCGACCCTGTCATTCTATCCTCTTGAAAACCTCCTCATGGCTCTTCGACAATGTTGTTTTTCTTCTTCTTCTACTCCTCACCAGCCCTTCAGAGGGCTACATTAAAAACTCTTGTCTCTCCTCTCTCAGGGCAGGGATCAACCTCAGCCCATTTCACACATGACAGAGTGTGTTGTATGCCAGTGATGTATGTATGCTACTAGTAGTGGCAGCACTGATGGGTGGCAGCAGTGATATGGAAATGAGCAGGGGGTGTGTGCACTATGCATGTGTGTGTCTTAGTGAAGGGCAGCAGAGTTGACTGGAGTCTGACTGAATTTCAATTCACTGTGCTAGAGAAACGCCTTGCGGTTCCGTTCGTAGCTCTTCAGCATTCTGAGCAACTTTGCTTTCTGGTTGAACTGAAACAAGGCACAGAAGGGATGTGCAATTCCATCCGTGAAGCTGATGCAATACGTACGGAAAGTGCATATGCAACACCCCCAAGGAAGTTTAAAATTCACAACCTGATATGTCATTTACATTTTTGGTTGTCCAACAACTCCAATATATCCCCTGGATTTAGCACCATATGTACAGTATGTTAAAAAAATAAATTTAATTGGGGGCAACGAAAAAAATTAAAAACACACAGCAATGAGCCAAGACATGGAACAAATGTGAAGAATTAACTTACATCTGTGACAGTTTAACGTTTAAATCATGCCTTATAGACTCCTATTAATAACAATTCCACTCAAAGTCCATCAGACATCTAAATTGCAAATAGGAAAAAAACAAACATGTTTTTGTCTGGCATATGTTGCGGCTCTGCTGGGAAAGATGGCACCAGACAGCAAGTAAGAGAAAATCAATAGGATGTTGGTGGCAAGAGAATGTCCAGCAGTACAGTTGCTCATCAGGCTCCAGTGAGGCACCATCTGCCCCAAGGCATGGGAGACGATGCCACCAGACAAGCTAGCATGTTTGTATGTTTAGTGCCATATGTTGTTCGGCCATATACATGCTCAAACTGGAAAGTTCTATCTAGTCAAGCACCAGACTAGCTAAGGGACATGCAGGGTAAAAAAACCCAAATGGTGTTAGTGATTTCAAAAGAATGCGACATTAAATGAAAGAGGCTTGTAATTAGTATACGAGATGCTGAATGAAAACAACTGTGAGACATACTAACTAACTAACCAACCAACCAACCAACTAACTAACTAACCGGATGGATGGATGGATGGATAGATAGATAGATAGATAGATAGACGGATAGACAGATAGAATTTAATAAATTTAATCTAGTGGAATATGGAGCAGCTTTGCAGAGACGCTCTGGGAAACTTTCTAAATGAATGGTTAAAATCAATTCACATGCCTCCATTTTGATGTGTATTGTAAAGCGGCCCGTATATTGATTTTTTTTTTTCTTGCGCACACTCCTACTGTATGCCCATCCACCCATTTTCTCTAGCACTTGTGCTCATTTGGGATGGGTGGGTTGGTTTGAGTGAGCGGTGGGGTACACCCTAGACTGGTCTCCGGCCAATCGCAGGGAACATGTAGACAAACAATCATTCAAAATCACATGCATGCTTATGGACAATTTAGATTCTTCACTTAACTTTATGTTGTTCCGATGCCGATACAGTGGTATCGGTGACTACGCTTTTCAACTTTTAACCTTTTCTATTAATTCTTAAACATGTATGTTATTGGAATGTGAGAGGAAAGCACATTCAGGGCCATACATGAATATGTCCATCACTTAAAGTGGTTAATTAACCTGTTACAGTTCACAATTTGGTGTCAGGGACCATAATCAATTAGGGATGTAACGATATCCATACATCACCATACGATATTATCACGATATGATAAATATCCCGATATTGTTTGGAGGTTGCTGATATTTAAAACAAGATCACAATTGTGACGTACTGACTGCCGTCGGTGAAAAAGTGGATCCCAGAAAATGTAGGCCCAGACAGGAAAATACAATTTAGATGAGGTTTATTCACAAACCCACCAAAACGCAAAACGCTGGCTCAGATGCCAGGAGAAAAAAACAACATAAAGTGCGAGTACAATACTCGGAAAAGTTAATAACAAAAAACACTTGCAAAAGGCAAGGAGAAACAGAGGTTAACAAAAAATACTTACAACGCAAAGTAGTTCTATCTAATTACAATAACACACACTTCAATCTAACTATATACAAATCAGAAAGCGCCGTGGCAGATACACGTGGAAAAATACTAACTTACCAAATCAAAACAAGACTATACTAGAAGCGCGAGACTAAGATTCAGAACAAAAGGTCTCGAGAACGTCTTGAGCAAGGGCTGCGTGCAAGAAATAATCCGACAATGATCTGTCGTGCCGGGAGTCCTCTTAAAGACCTCTTGATTGCGGGAATGCGCCTCAGGTGTGGCGCAGGTGGACACGCCCCCTTCACTTGCCCACTGGATAAATACCAAACACACAGACTGAGAGCAGGATTATGACAACAATATTGTAAAAAAAAAAAAAAAAAAAAGTTCATATTAAAAAAAGCATAATATTGTGCTTTTGTATATAACATCAACGTTATTATTATTATTATTATTATTATTATTATTATTATTATGTTAGGTTTTTAATGCATGCACACATTGAGTTCCTCCACATATTGACTTGCTTCACAGGCATATTATGTTCCCCTCCATCTGACAATTAGTGCAGATTTTAAACATAGAAGGGCCAAAACATCCCTAATGAAATTTAAATTGCACTAAAAAAAAACTAGGCACCAGAGGGAGCTACAACTGCACAAATGGAAATCAACCTGACTTTTTTAACAGACGTGTTGCATTTAAATATCGTGAACATGACGACGACGATATTTTTGTTTAATTTTGATTAATTTTTGTATTTTCATTCTTTTTGTCTAAAATATAATAGGGTACACACTACACACGCTGGAGATATTCTGTGTAATGTGTGACGGAAGTTTCAAAAGGTCACATCTTGCCATTAAGTCCATAATAAATCCAACCAATTTATTTAAAAACATATATACTGTATCCTATTCAAAAACACATTTCTAATCCTTTTAAATATAAACCAACATAATGTCTCGTGCAAAGTGAATTTCAGCGCACATTAAGAATCAGAGGAGAAAAACTTTGAAAAGTGAAAATCACTGCATTTATAAAACTGCATAAGATAACATTTTTATTTCTGACAAATGCCTTCCGAATTGATATTACACTAAAAATAAATATCAGAGCACTAAATCTTTTATACTGCGATTGGCTGGCAACCAGTCCAGGGTGTCCCCCCGCCTACTGCCCAGAGCCAGCTGAGATAGGTGCCAGCACCCCCGCGACCCTTGTGAGGAATAAGCGGCCAAGAAAATGGATAGATGGATGGATGAATCTTTAATAATTGACGATTAGCTTGCAAGCTGATCATTGTTACACTTGCTTTCTGTGACCTAACTGGTATGCTTGGTTGACCCACCAGTTAATAATTACTGTTGTCTACTGTATAATAATTTAATCCAAATGTTATGTTGTTGTCATGACTGAAAGTGCAAACAATTAGTATGCATGGCAACCCACAAAATGCATTTAAACACAGAAACCAGTAATTTTATCTGAAAAAAATGCTTGAAGTACAGCATTTTCTTATTAAATATATGTTGTTTTGCCTTTTTTTTCTTGCAGTGCTACATAGTTTATAAACTAAATAAGGTTTTGTGTGATGATTATGACAGGGACAGATTCTACAGAAAATGAGTAGATGGATAACTTCATTTTAATTTGTCTGATATATAAACTGAAACTTCATCAAGAGTCTTCCACTATGCTTCAGATTCATGCTTTACCCCAAAAATGAGTTGGTATTCCATTTTTGTTCCCAGTGTGTCTCCGTTTTGCACAAAACTTCAGTACTGTTACGTGACATCCTTACCGTTGTTATTCATTATTCATTCATGCAATTTCTTCAGCTGTGCAAAGTGCACACTCCAAATGTTTTATATCTTACAATATTTCGCCTTTAGACACACTTATTTTAATAGTTCAACCATCAAAAAAAATGGAACTAGGATATGACTACGTATTTCGGGGGGTTAAATATGAGGCATAATAATAACTTTAACTCGAGAAAACTTGCAGACGTATATTGATACTGCTGAATGTGGATGAATGCAAATCAGCACATGACATTGCTTTGTCCTGTAGGACAGACTGAATATTTTAATCAAGGGGAGGATATGCAAGTTGGCATTGAAAATCCTTCCTGTATAACAAACCCCAATTTGGATTAAGTGAGGTGATTCAGCAGCATGTTGGGGTATACTCAGCGACGTTGCTTATGCAGGGGGCAGGTTTAGCAGAGTGGGCCAGGAATCTGTTTGTTAATGTTGTTGTAGGCCTCGACTAGTGGGAGAGCAAGTATGGAGTGGATGAAATATCAGAATCGTCCTGAAGTTCAGGTGGTGATCATGAGGAAGGAGGCTTTTTTTTTTTTTTCCATTGAGGAAAGAAGTCATTTCAATGTCTTTATTCAAACTCTACCCAGACAGTGGGGAGGTAAGTAAATTCAATTCAGCTTGTGAATGATCGGCTCCTCAGTGCTGGGAGCACAGGTAGAAAAAGGAAAGGTTAGATGAGTCACCTCAGATTTTAAAACAAGAACTTACACAGGTCTGGAGCACAGTTTCTGAGTAAGATGAACAAAGTGTGTGCGTGTGAGATTGCATGTGCGAGTGTGTTTTGGGCAGTAGTGGCATTACAAGTAGCAGTGTTATGACTTTAACTACATTTCTCATAGGCATGGTCATATTGTTGCTGTTTTGTATAGCTTTTTAGTTGTGAATCTACTTACAGGATAACATACACATGGCAACGTCCACAGATGTGACATCATCTACACTACATTAATATTTATATATAGGGATTGGGCATTGATTTTTCATTTGATAAAATAATGTTATGCTTGGGAGAAAAAAAATATGGTACCCTTAACTAAATATCTTCTTCTGACTGACACAATCACTAAAAACAAAAACAAAAATTCTGTAACTCTCAATAAGAGTTCTGCACCTACAAGTATCAACATGTATTTTAGCTCCATATATACAATAGGAGGCTCATAGAAAGCGAATACAGAATAGTCCAATGTTTTGTTTGATGATTTCCCCCCCATTACAGTGCTTTCCCTGTATATACGTTTGGAAACGACAGAGTACATTTAGACAATCAACCATTCATCTCACACAATTTCCTTCCATGAATTTGTTTTTGAATGTGGGGAATGGAGTCTAAGCACCAACCTCATAGTTGTGAGGCGGATGTGGACTGTGGTGCCCCAATAAATACAAATGTAAATATAACTTGGTTCTGAGGCTGATGAGACAGATTAATTATATTTCCATTCATTTAAATGGGGAAAAATCACTTTGGTTTGCGAAAATATCAGTTTACGAACACTCAACAGTGGTACCACTAGGGGTATGCCATCTAAGGCACCCCACGATTCAATTCGATTACGATTAAGGGTGCTACGATTTAATTATTGAACGATTATCATGCTAATGATCATCACGATTGTCACGATTTTCAATGCATCTTTTTCCCCCAATTTTTTTCTTACTTTGTGGCTACTTCATATTTTTAAGGTATATTTGTCAGTATTCATTAATTAAAGTAGCCAAACCAATTTATGTCCATTACCTTTTATTTCCAATCACCAAATGATCCAACAGGAACGATGGAAACGATGCCCATACAACACAAATCTACCCTTAAGCTGCTCTTTTTCACAAGAAGGTGCAAAAACAATTGTTTCAAAGGCAGTACTTTTCAAAAATAGATTTTTCTATTTCAATAAAATAAGATTTACTTTGGTGGAATGAATTCCACATTTTCTGGAAAATATTAAACATAAAGTGCCTTTAGAAGTAAATAAGACTTCTTTTAACCAAAATACTTGGTGTTTTCACAGATTTCTGTACTTTTAGCAGCTGTAGTGTTCCGTCATTAATTTATTATGGAAAATAATCGTTTTTGAACATATATTAATCGTAATCAAAACCGAAATGCTTCCAAACGCTAGCTTTTAATTCTAGGGAGAAAATCTGTCTCTCATTAACTTCCACTGCCACTATCCTCACCATGTGCGTTCCTTTAAGTGTCCGGGTGGCAGGCGTGTCTTTTACTTTTGTTCCGCAAGCTGGGGTAGTGTTTCTGTCATTAAATTATTATGGAAAATAATCGTTTTTCAACATTTACGAATAGTAATCTAATCGCCACGTGTCAAACCTCGATGAATCTAATAATCGATGTATTGGCACACCTCTAGGTACCACCTCTACCCAGGGCTGGACTGGCCATCTGGCATACAGGGCAGATGCCTGGTGGGACGGCCTCTTTTGGGGCCGATGCAGTACTTTTTCATGATTATTTTCCGACATTTTACCACAAGAGACTGGCCCATAATTTACAAGTTCCAGTCCATTAATCCATTTCGAATATAGATAGCAAACTGAAGTAGAACTATATGTGGGCCGAAATCAAAATACCAGGGCTGTTTTTTTTTGTTTTTTTGTTTTTTTGTGCCAGTCCAGCCCTGCCTCTACCTCATTTGGGCCAGGAAAACACCTGTGTTGTTATCGACAGCTTAAGACAATGGTTCCCAATACAAATGTAAGTTTGCTTGTTCAAATTAATCTGCATATGCACTACTACAAGTAGAAGATATTACATTTTATTCGTACTAAGTCACTGATGGGTTGTGGTTCATTTGCCTGACTTCTATGCTCAGGGTGCAGTTCAACTTTCACCAAAGGTCTACTCAAATAGGCTTGAGCCCCACTAAACAGGATCAGAGGTGTAAAAAATGACTTGCTGCAAGGTGTTACTTTCATACCCAAACTGCTTGTGTCAAAGGCAGGTCAACCACATGTTTCTTGTGCGACCAATTTGCCTGCAGCAACAGCGTGCACCTTGCTCAGGCAGACTGAATTAAACCATTTCCAGCTCATGAGCCAATTTTAATCATCTGAGTCTCGCCCTGGGACCCGGTCTCATTCAAATGCAGCGTCATGTCATTGGAATTGGGCCACCTCTCTGCTACAGGTTGTAGACACTGCCGTGTAAGGCCAGAGCCAGACAGGCCCCTCTTTGCTGCGTCTGGTTAAATTCCCTGCAAGTTCAGCAGGAGTTCACACTACCGTCTTATTTTTGACGTATATGGTCTGCACAGCACAGTCACAGACTACATCAATAATGCACAGGGCAAAGCCAGAAAACACCCCTGCCTTCAGCAACTGATTTGGTACATAGACACACACACACACACACTAGGGAGCGACCCATAAAGGGCACCTATGTGTCAGTAGTGTGCATTAAATCTCGTTGTTTATGTTGGCAGTCTCCATTTTTTCATTCAATCTTCACAGATCAGTGGTATGACGACATAAATATGGAGGATACCATATGAAAGATTGGATTCCATTCTTTCATGATAAAAAAAAAAAGTACGTTTCTATCTTATTCCGTTCCTTAGTAACAACTAAAAAGCTATACAAAACAGCAACATTATGACCATGCCTATGAGAAATGCAGTTAAAGTCATAACACTGCTACTTGTAATGCCACTACTGCCCAAAACACCCACACACTCGCACATGCAATCTCACACGCACACACTTTGTTCATCTTACTCAGAAACTGTGCTCCAGACCTGTGTAAGTTCTTGTTTTAAAATCTGAGGTGACTCATCTAACCTTTCCTTTTTCTACCTGTGCTCCCACCACTGAGGAGATGATCATTCACAAGCTGAATTGAATTTACTTACCTCCCCACTGTCTGGGTAGAGTTTGAATAAAGACATTGAAATGACTTGTTTCCTCAATGGAAATAAAAAAAAAAAGCCTCCTTCCTCATGATCACCACCTGAACTTCAGGACGATTCTGATATTTCATCCACTCCATACTTGCTCTCTCACTAGTCTAGACCTACAATAACATTAACTCTTTGGGTGTATTCAGACCTGCACGGTTTGGTCTGCTTTAAACGGACCAGAGTTCGTTTCCCATGCTGGTGCGGACCTTTTGTGCAGGTCTGAACACACACAAACGAATCCTGGTGCGGACTAAACAAATGGACCGAGACCCACCTTTCGAGGTGGTCTCGGTCCGCTTCCAAACGCACTTGGCGCGGTTCGCTTTGCAGTCTGAATACAAACCACAGCGGATCCGCTCCAACTGCTGGACATATGCGCCTTTTTGGGCTTAACAAGCCATTGTAGTCAAGTATCGCTAAATTTTGCCCGGTAGTGAATATTGTGCTAAAATCATTCATCATCATCAGTATTCTGTTTAGCCACGCTGCTTTCAGCATGTTGTGGTGGGGGCGGGGTAAGCGGGGCGCAACTGCTCCTCCGTTTACTACGCGCAATCGACGACG